>NW_028145528.1:2900000-3385000 GCF_977016875.1 Pavona decussata | reverse complement strand
CCTGTTTTTATTTAAAAAAATTGTTTGAATTTTGGACATGATACCAAGACCAGAAAGGGCATGCATGTGATCATGAAAGACTACAAACTGCAATTTAATAGGAGTTATGTCTCTGGTGTGTACCCAACAACAAATAGCATCTACGGTGACATTTGCATTTACAACTATGCAGAATTGTTGTATCCAGACTTCTGAAATAATCCAACCACATTAACAATTTGAGTAAACCTAATCAGAAGTTTTCCTTTTTTTTTTTCAATCATTTGATCCTTTCATCAGCCTCTCCAGGGCATGGCAATGGGAAGGGGTGGGGGAGGGGGCTGGGGTGGATTTGTTGTAAGGGGCATTCTCCTGGGATTGAATTTGTAGAGTCACCAAAGATTCTAATAACAAATGAGCACTGTCCAGAGTGAAGTTCCTAATTTTCACTAACACTTTATTCATCTAATTGAAGTTTTGTGTATATGAGGAACTCCATAATTCAAAAAAAGTATCACAAAATGTTAAGTTAAAGGAAGGATTGTGTTGTTATTGTTGTAAGAAGTGTCTCAGTGTCATCCTGTGTCCTCCTGTGGATTCTAAATCCATTGATTTTCTTTTTTAATTATTATTATTCCAAAGGTTAGATCCCCACATTTGCAGCAATTGACAGGACTCAGCAGAACTGTATTATGGGGGCAAAAGTTAACCAAAAATTAATAAATATTAACTCACCATGATTTCCAAAGTTACCAATACCCTTGTAACAGGAAAACTTTACAGTATTTTTCGTTTCAAAACTTGACATTAGCTTTGCGACCTGATCCATAGAAGAAACGTAGCAGGTTCTTTCGGGAATTTGTTCGCAAGAAGCACATGTACAGTCATCATAATTTTCTGCCATTATCAAGACGCGAGCTACGCAAAGGTAAATTACAACTCAAATCTCCCGCCAGATTTTCCCGGGTTCCCGCTAATATAGGCAGTTCAGCGGAAGAAGGGAGTTAAAAATTAACAGCCAAAAGCAAGCCCAAGTAGGGGAAGGGATGGTAATTGCTACTCTTCCGAAATATCGGTCAAATAACACAAAAAAGAGGCACGCGTTGTGTTTGACATTATCCCGCTTTATTTGACCTGCAACGAAAAATGAACAGCTTTTGAGTCAAATAATTAATCAGGAATACTTTTCCAAACGAAGCCTGGATCCAGTTGGGCTCGGATCCTCCTCACCCTATGTTATGTAGACTATGTAGTGTCCTCCGCAACAGTACAAAGAAGTAACATCGAGTGAAGCGGTGGGCAAAAATAAAATGGTAAAGGCATGTAAACATTCATCCACTCCTCGAAAAAATCTGCTTTGTCAGTCCTTCAGTGTGTAAACTGAGGAATAGTTGTCCCAACAGAGCTGGCCGCCGGCAAATTTATCACACAATGCAAAGGATAATAAAGCACTTCAGCGCCATATTTGTTTATTTCGTGAAAGCAGTCGGACGATGACGTCACAAGGACGATCGGAAAATTCCGATCAGTCGGGACCGCTTCACCCTATGTTACTTAATGCCGACCGATCGAAACCGCGGAGTTGTCGCAAAGGCTAAACTATTGAGCAGCAGTTTGCGAACTGAATTTTCAACGCTTGTTTACTTCTCCTACGCGTTTTGACCGACTAGCGCGGACTTCATCAGGGAGTTGGACATGTAAAAGTTACAAGCTTGAATATATGCACAACGCAAATGACAGACGTTTGAGGGATTTATGTACAAGAAACAAGCAAAATATATGCGCAGCAAATGTGTGACATATTTTATTTTAACATATGCGTGACATTTGCTATTTGTTCCATTGTTTTTCGTGGATATTTTGTATTTGAAAATGGCAGTAGATTTGTTTTTCCAAGAAAGCGACAAATTTTTATTTAGATGTAGATGTAGTTGAACTTCCTATCGGTATCAGGTGATAATTTCTACAATTACACTCCGATCCGGCGAGCGGTTCAAGATTTGTAAGTAGAGAATAATTGGCTCATACTCTAGCCGTCCATGTTGTTACCTCAACAAGACAAAAATTAGTTCATTTTAGCCGATTATTTAAAATCTTTTGCTTCAAGAATCTTGAACCTTCAGAGGCCTTGTGTCTTCAGCGTACAGTTGTTTGTTTTCAGCGCGCGTTACAATTTACAGTTAAGCGGTGATCACGTACCCTGCATTGTTTTGTTTTTCTGTTGAATTTAGGCTGAGAGCAATCGTTGCATTTTCCTCACTGAGATCTGCGCGCGAGCTGAAATTGATAACTTATACAAATAACGGAATAAACGCCAAAACTAGACTCGCCGCTCGCCGCTCATGTTCCTCGACTTCCTATTCTCTCATTCGATGAAAACAATAGAAAAGGACAAAGACTGCTCACGGTTTAAGTTCAATTTGTCTCAAATTACGGTTACAAGTCGCTGTCATTTCCCTTTATGTATCTCAAGTTCTAGAATTATTTCTTCTTGAAGTTTATCACTTCTGACTTTTCCCGCTTTCGTTCTACTCGCTTTTTGAGAAGTCTCAGCTGGTCTGTTTCGCGGTTTATAATTATTCTTTATAGTAAAGATATCACCTGTGATGAGGTGGGGTTTTATTATTATTATTATTATTATTATTATTATTATTATTATTATTATTATTATTATTATTATTATTATTATTACTTATTACTTTTTTTGTACGATTGCGAAGACGGCGGCAGCGCGGTGGAAGAGCGGGAAAAGAAACGCGTAATACAAGTCTTCTACGGGACGCTTGCCACCCACTCTTTGATTGATTGACTGCTATCATAATTCGTCAATCAAAATTGCTTCCGTTGAGCCAAGGCGCGAGTTCTCGTTCTAGTATTGCGGAAAACGTGTTTCACTTTATTATATATGGTTAGCCTTCCTGGTGCAATTGTTATGAGACAAAACTGTTAGTTTTGGCCTCATAGCAAGAGCTTAGAACAGACTTTATGAACCTCGTCTAAAGTATTGTGTCTGAAAATGCTCCGAATAAATGATGTTTTGTTTTTGACGATCAAAAGCCCACAGCCTTACGAAGGAAGGTGAATGTCTCATTCTAGACACGGACAGTATCTTTCATGTTTCTTGACTATGCTTGTACATGAACAAAAAACGTATTACTGGCATCCCTAGTAAAGGTTGGCTTTTACCCTTTGGTCTGAACCTTTCAAAATTTAAATCAAGTGTTTTTTTGATTGGCCAAGCTTTTCACCAAACAAATAAGAATTTGCCTGACAGATATCTCGGGTAACTTATTACATTAATGGTGGTTTGTTGTCTAAAGGGTATACAGGGTCTCGAAATAACGGGATGACATAATATCCCGACGGGCATAATATCCAATGCACAGTGCTGATTAGCTGTGCTTATTATTTGAAACTCACTAATCTGGAAGCATAAGCACGAATGTACAACCTGAGGATGCTTATGTCTAATTAGTCATCGACATTTCCAGCTGAACTACACTACATTTGATATCGGTTGTTTTGAGGCCATTAATTTCACTTTGTACATCCTCATGCATCAGCTACCTGGTCCAAAAGAACTTCTATTGTTTTTGTAAAAATGGTGATCAGAAAGTGTCACTTCGGCTATAGAGAAGTTTAATTCATTCTTTTCTTACAGAAGGTAAATAATTTCAAAAATGAACAAATACATGCGTGGGTATCATAGAAAAATGTCCCTCTTGCATTAATGAAACGTGATCTGGAAGTAAGCATTGATCTCCTCACTTTCGACAGAGATTGGAGAATTACAGTTAAAGGCGGCACCAGCTAGAATCGTCAAAATATATCTTCATTCTTGCTTTTCCTCTTCTTCTTTTTCTGCTTCTTGTCCTTGTTCCTGTTCTGGTTTTTGTTCTTGATCTCCGTTTTCTTCTTCTTGCTTCTCCATTTCATCAGTTGGGGTTCTTTTTACCGAGTCAGCGCCAGTTTGTACTCTTATAGAAACCTTAAATACAATCAAGCATAAATTAATAAATAAATAAATTAATAAGTAGACGTCCGGTCGGGTCTAATTTCATACTTCCACCATGTAGGGTAATCTACCTTCCGGAATCCAGGGTTATAGAATCTGGTATCCGGCTCTTGGAATCCAGAATACAACGATTGGAGTCAGAGTCAAGATTGCTGGAATCCACTTCTTGTAACAATGGCTCTTCACCCTTTCAGTAGCTTCCCGAAAGCCGCTGTTCCGAGCTGGCGACCTCACACACGTTTCTCTCGTTTTACCCGCCCTGGGAAATATCGACATATCCGGTGTGAAAACTGTTGTGTTGGATGACACAACCGCGTCGCGAGGATAATTATTATACTTAACAACACGCATTATTATTACTATTACTATTTTTATTACGTCGTAATAGCTGATCTGTCGACGACTTTTTGTGGTGCAGTTCTGTCAGCTCCTGCTTTCTTTTAGCCAGCTTTTGCTCATACAATGACTATATTCAGCCGGGCTGTCCATTTGAAATCTCGAGCGATATATCATTACGGTCTATCAGATCTGCCGCCTGCTCTTCAACATTACACCGTTTATAAATGTCGTAAGGTTTTAATATTTAGTAGACAATTGTTTTCATTTTGTGTTTTTATTCTCTTACTCCTACCTATCACTATTAGTGAACCATTTGAATACATTTTTATCTTGTAGTGTTTACCTTATAGATAAAACTACCCCGAAAGCATTTTTATGCCTTAAATCAGATCGTGATTAAATAAAGGATGAATTGACACTATGGGGAAGCACAAGGGAAAGCAAAAGGCTGGAGGGAAAGGTACGTTATTATTCTGTGTATGAAGTGGGAAATATTATCGAGTCATATTTTAGAATAAATGTAAGAGAACAAAAGTTTCTGTTTATAGATCTAAGGGAATTCAAACTTCACGACGCTTTATCTCTTCCTTTCTCTATCTCAATTATGAATCGGCACGAGCTAACTGAATTTTGTCTACGTGAGTCGGTCTAAGAAAGAAAAGGAAAGTCCAGAAAAGTGCAAGGTTTGTGGATTCCTTTTTGTAGCCTTTTGAAACAGTTAAAGCGGTATGTTGGCAATTATCCCGGGTGAGAGGTTTCATACGGGGAAGCTCCGCCAGAAAGTTTCCTTACCTTTTCATTTACCAGACTACCGAAAGGGTACCGCTTACACATACGTAGATAGAAAAAAGCGCATCCCTCTTTCACAGATAAGCCAAAGTCTCGTTTTATTTCTGAATGAATTTCTAATTATTATTGAAGAAAGCAAAAACCTGCACACATCCTTGAAAACACATTCAATTTTTGGCACAACTCCCTTTCAATACCAAGAACCACTATTGAAGTCTCTTCCTGTAATATCTGGAAAAATGCAATACAAAGCGCTTGAAGCTAGATCCTAACATCTAGAATCCAGCCTCTTTTGGAACCCGGAATCAACCGACGTGGAAAATCGGAACCGAGCCATTGGAATCTGGTATCCAAAGCGTGGAATCCGGAATCTAAGACGCTCTCAAATTATCGTACAAAGAGCAATAACATTAGATTGGTATTTTGCGCAACTTCTCAATTCAATGTCGTTTCTCTATTAATTCTGTTGATAGGTCTTGTTCATAACCGACGTTCCGATCTTGCGCTGCTTTCTTTTAAGCTTGTGGAATGTACAATATTTCCCTTTACTTTCGTTTCATTCAGTTTTGTGATGATGGTAGAAATAAAGGCCAAACGTCCAATTATCGTGAGTAATTAGATTTTATGTTTTACGTTGATTGACACAGAATAGAACATCCTGGCTGACATACCTGAGCACCCGAAGGTATTGACTTCTTCGCAGGAACGTGAAGAATAGCTTGAGGCTTCAAGGGAAAACTGTTCACAGTAGGAAAGGTAAATGTAGGATAAGCTGCTCTCGGGAATGGAGAATTACCACCTGGAAATAAAGCTGCACTGAATGGAGATGGGCTTCCCGGAAACAAAGGTCCAAGGAAAGGGGAGGGTGGTCCAGTTGGGAACGAACGGCTATCAAACGGAGAATTAGCGCCTGGGAGCGAACTGTCATCAGATTTAAATTTGACACCTGGGAACAAACGTTCACTGAATATAGGGCCACTCATTGGTAAGGAGCGGGCTTCAAGTGGAGGCATTCCGGCTGGAAACAGAGAAGGGCCAACTGGAAATGGACGGCCAATGAATGGAGAGTTAGCTCTGGGGAAAAAGCATCCACCGAATGGAACAGGCCCACCTGGAAATTGTGGTCCATTGAATGGAACGTTGCCACCTTGGAATGAACCCGATAGGAATTGAGGATAGTCAGCTGGAAACGAACTTTCCTTGAAAGCTTTCATCATAGGGCGTTTGACAGCACCTCCTTGCTCTGTGTAACAAGACGAAATAATACCACCAAAATTAGTCAAACCACAAGCTAAAAAAATGTAGTCGTAATTCATACACTTAAGAAGGTCTTATATACTTGTTGCGCATGGTAAGACTGGAGTTAAATCACAGCCGTCGGTTTTTGCTAAACTTGTTGCAAATCTGTAACTGGAATGAAAGGAATTTCAAAAGCATCACAGCGTTAATTCTCTCAAACAAACGCCGGACCCCGGATAAACGCTGGGCCAGATCGGGAAATATAACGACAGTACAGCAAGGTGTAATTCGGAACAATCGCCTTCTGATCTTATTGGAAATGACGGTGTTTATTTTACGTCCAGCATTTGTTCGAAGCTTAGGCAGCTGATTGCTATTGCGATAAAGGACTAAGTCAATTTAACTAGACCCAAAATTGCATCAATGACACAAATGATAGTTCAGAGAATTAAATCGGTAGTGTATGTTAAAATAAAAAATAATAATTTGCACCCTTCACTTTTACATTTGCCGCAGCTACTATCATTATCACCCACGACTTGCTCTCATCCCGAGGTCATTGGCTCCATTCTCGCCGAAGTCGAAAATTTGTTTTTTTTTTGCCTCGTGCGTTCTCCCGTTTCCTTATTAGGACTCTGAGTAAGATGTCCATGGGTTAACTTTAACATACACTACAGTAATCAATCATCTGAAATGAGAATGACTCACTCGATTTCTTGTGGCTGCGTGATCTGCGATGACAGTGATGATGACCATGACACACAGGTTTGGGTTCCAGGAGCTTGAACTTAAACTTGGGAGGTTTACACTGGCAGCAGCAGGGCCACATGCATGGCCACTGGCACACTCCTTTCGGTGGCTTCTCTTTGCAGCATTCACAGCAAGGATTGTTCACGCAAGCGCCAAACGTGCACGGTAATGAAAGGCCGCAACCACCACCGCGTCTGCAGCCAACTGGAGGACCGAAACCACCACATCAGTTTGAGCACATGGTACCTTCTGCGCAGCCACAACAACCACACCCGCCAAATCCACCACATCCACCAAAGCCGCCAAATCCACCAAGGCCGTAGCCGTGTCCAACACCCCAATGTCGTTTAGCTGCGAAGATAAGAAAGAAAAAGGTGAACAACGCACGTATATCTTTTTAAGCATTGCTATGATTTTATATTAAACAACAATTTGTGGGTTATTTAACGTTAAGTTTACGAGTTATTATTTGAAACTGCTCAGTTTAAGTACGAATAAGTAAATTAACACTTTATTACAAAATCGTTCCACTCGATTTGACAAAATTGATGTTATTTTACCATACGTTATTACTTAAGTAACCATGAATATTTAGCCAGTTACAATTTAGCATGGTAAAGTACCCACGTTATGCTAAGAGATTAACTTTGCAGTTTTCACAGAACAATGTTTAATGGATTAGTGACTAAATGTTTAGTGGATTAGTGGCTAAATGAAGTGATAACAATGACATGACAATGACACGTGATACCTTGGTGAATATGGTGTGTAGTTCCATGACATTGTGCCAGTGAGTTTGCTTCGCCCTTGATGACTCTAATGCAAGTCAAATCCATGGATATGCATATTAATGAATTATGTTTTACCCGATATAAAAATAGTACGCAAAGAACTATCATTTCTAAACAATTTATACAAATCCATTTGGGTTCCAAGAAAACGTAATTTCATTTCTTGGTAATGAAAATCCTCTCCTAGCGTCTTGTAGAATGATCTTACTGAAGTTTTTGTGCGCCAAGTAACTCTTGTTTTACTCTTCGTAGGTAGAGATTACTGAAAAATAAAAAGAGAGAGAAGGAATCATAAACAATTTTCTATAGATACAATCTCATTTCATTTCACACACCATCATTCCACTTCCAAAATGATGACATCACTCGTTCACAGAAATGACTAAGATACTTTTCTCTTGCATAAATATTGTCAAAATATTTCTTACGTTACGAAAAAATTAAACGAAACCACTGTGATTTAACGAGTATATATCCGACTAACGTACGTTTTAGACTTTTTTCAAGTGGTTTGTAACTCTAAGTACCTCAACACATAAGTCCCGTCTCAATACGGTCTTGGGAAAACCACATTTGGGACACCATTGTAGAATGGGCTGATAATTGGGGCGTAACCATAACTGTAAGGCGTCGGCAGAAAGGTAGAAGGGCCTTCATTCATTAGGCTTCGCTTTACTGGGCCGCTTCTAGCTGTGGATTAAATGAAAGAAGTCTATTCAGGTTCCCACCTTTAAAATCAGGAATGTGAATAGAAATGTACCAACATACATCTTTTTTTCGTTTCGTGTCTCGTTATCGATTCTCTCTCTCTGGCTAATTTCACGCAAGACTCGATCACTTCCCTCTAGCTGGATCAAACTGTTTATATGCCAAACAACAGAAAGGCTATTGGAGTGCGTTACAAAACGTACCATATTCTGTATATATGACCCTTGTAAGTATAGTTTCGTTTCGTGTGGAACTCGAGAGGGCGTTCACATGGAGCAAAACATTTTCAAAAATTTACGGAGAGACTATTTCCAGGACTTACATGTTCTTTTCAGACAATGGTTTCCACAGGCCGTGTGGTGGCTGTGTGGTGATGGGCAGTGGCAAACAGGCTCAGGCTTCAGCGGTTTGAACTCAAACTTGGGTGGAGTGCAGGTGCAGCAGCAAGGCCACATGCATGGCCACTTGCATTGTCCAGGTGGAGTCTTCTCCTTGCAGCATTCGCAAGCGGGGTTGTTGACACTGGCACCAAAGACGCAAGGGAATGTAATACCAGGGCAGCATCCGGTATTGCACCCTCAGCTCACTGGTGGGTAGAAACCTCCTTTGCAATTGGAGCACATGGTACCGCCAGCACACCAGTCATTCGGCCCGCAACACCCTCCACATCCACCGTCACATCCCCCACAGAACTGGCGTTTCTCTCGAAAAAATGCAAAAATGATAAGATAGGTAATGACTTCCAAGTGATAGCCAAAATCAAACTCGCTAATACGTTAAGTACCTAAAAAGCCGTAATATTTGCCTTTTAGCGATATCCTGAGAGTTGTAAATAATTTCCCCACAGAAAAGTGAGTGTGAACGTGTGAATTATTATCAAATAAAGACAATGCAAATTTGAAAAGTGAACATCGAATACTTGTTATAAAAGGATGAAAAAAAAAAGTAAAAGTAACTCCAAAAGTAAGTATACCTTAATAGAAATGTTGCTTAGTAGCTGTCATCAAATGCCGCACTGTCTTTGAATGAAATACTCCATGCATTTATATCGAGTTGTTTAGAAGTGCTATGTGTTTTCACCAAGTTGGCAAACACATAAAGAAAAAAACAGAGATGCAAGGGATAGAAATCATATCACTTGTTCAGTGAAATGAACAAGAGTCACAGAATTAACAAAGAAATTTCAGGACGTCAATTACTCATAACATTAAAAAAGCCTGACGTAAGAATATTAAAACTCAATACCACTTAGTAAAAGAAGAAGAAAAGAAGAAGAAAAGGGTGGCTTGGTTTGCCTTACCGGATGCGATGAAAATCTAGGAAATGACAAGAACACAAAAATCGTATTAAACCTCTGTTCAATTTATTGCGCAAATTCTGTTATTAAAATTGTGTAAACAATCATTCGCTACACATGGCGATGTTTCTGAAAAGGTTTTGTTTCTTTCTAAGCATATAATGTTCTGTTTTGGAAAGCAATGAATCTTTTTTCTTTCTTCATTTGTTGAACATTTCCTGGTTAATTTGAAGCGTTAGTTTTGTCATCTGTGGACACTGATGCCACTTTATGAAGCCGCGATATCTGAAAGAATAATGAAAGAAAAAAGCCCTTCAGAACAGGAAAAGTCAACGTGTATAGGTATCCACAGTACATTTCCAATGTGCATCCACATTGGTTCAAACGCCCATTATTATTGTGAGTTGCATTTAACAGCCCAATTGCTACATAAGAATCTTAACAATAGAACATATTCTCAGTGAATATATAAAAAGGGATTTTATAGAAAGGGATTTACGTTGTGCTAGGGTCTGAGACATTTTTTTGAAATATCACGCTGAAATTATGATTAAAATTAATTACAACATTTAAATATTCCGCCGCAAATGAATTCTTTGCCATAAGAAGTACCTTTTTTGATCCGTTTAAAATCGTCTTGGAAAAGGCATCATAGGAACTCCATAAAAGAATGGGTTGTAGACCTGTGCATAGCCATAACTGTAGGGAGCTTGCATGTAAACAGACGGCTGCTCCTCCATCAAGCTGCGTTTAACAGGGCCTTGATTAGCTGATATATGAAGATAAGAGACGAAATGGTAGCCATTAGTAAAAGAGAACGTTTCCCACTAAAAAAGTTTCGACCTCATTAAATCTAAACAGTAATACATGTACTGTGCTTAGATTATTTTGCGCTTTTCGTTTCACCTTAAGGCAATTTTCGTATTAATTTACATCTCAACCTCGCATATAGTAAAAGACGTATACTCGAACTGGGAGTTCTTTCTGTTGACTTAATAAATTTAAGGGGAAAATGGCAATAACATACATGTTCGTTTTAGACAATGGTTTCCACAGGCCGTGTGGTGGCTGTGTGGTGATGGGCAGTGGCAAACCGGCTCAGGCTTCAGAGGTTTGAATTCAAACTTGGGTGGAGTGCAGGTGCAGCAGCAAGGCCACATGCATGGCCACTTGCACTGTCCAGGTGGAGTCTTCTCCTTGCAGCATTCACAAGCGGGGTTGTTTACAGTGGCTCCAAAAGCGCAAGGGAAAGTGAGACTTGGGCAGCAGCCGGTGTTACATCCGGAGCATGTAATCGGAGGACCGAATCCTCCCTTGCAGTTGGAACACATCGTACCAGCAGCGCACCAGTCGTTCGTTCCACAACAACTGGGTCCTCCTCCGCATCCACATCCCCCGCATCCGCCTCCTGGTCCGTAAACCCCTCCGTATGCTCCACCGCAGCCCCCCGTGTAGTCACAGCCGCCGGAGTCGAAGGCATCTCCGCATCCACCGCATCCGCCGCATCCGCATCGCTTTTCTGTAAGAATAGAAGTTAAAAAGGACAAAATAGTACAAAAATGATACACAACAATAAAACATATGTTACAATTTATTAAAATATATTTAAAATCTGACATTTTTACTTTGCAGACATTTAATGCTTACTACACAGCAACAGTTGTCTTACATTAAATGAACGGAATTAGGTGAAAGCTTTTAACGTAAAAGATTACGTAGATTACGCCATTTAATGATGCTCTTTATGTTAAATAAGTGAAACAACAATGAGTTGTAGCGCTAAATATTTCTTTATTATGCTTTTCAAATTTCTTGTCACTACGGCTCTAGAGAAGTTTATTTCATTCTTTTCTTACAGAAGGTAAATAATTCCAAAAATGAACAAATACATGAGTGGGTATCATAGAAAAATGTCCCTCTTGCATTAACGAAACGTGATCTGGAAGTAAGCATTGATCTCTCCTCCTTCACTTTCGACAGAGATTGGAGGATTACAGTTAAAGGCGGCACCAGCTAGAATCGTCAAAATATATCTTCATTCTTGCTTTTCCTCTTCTTCTTCTCCGGCTTCTTGTTCTTGTTCCTGTTCTGGTTTTTGTTCTTGATCTCCATTTTCTTCTTCTTGCTTCTCCATTTCATCAGTTGGGGTTCTTTTCTCCGAGTCAGCACCAGTTTGTACTCTTATAGAAACCTTAAATACAATCAAGCAAAATAAAATATTAAATAAAGTAATAAGTAGACGTCCGGTCGGGTCTAATTTCATAATTCCACTATGTAGGGTAATCTACATTCCGGAATTCAGGGTTATAGGATCAGGTATCAAGCTCTTGGAAACCAGAATCCAACGATTGGAGTCAGAGTCAACATTGCTGTAATCCACTTCTTGTAACAATGGTTCTTCACCCTTTCCGTAGCTTCCCGAAAGCCGCTGTTCCGAGCTGGCGACCTCACACACGTTTCTTTCGTTCAACCTGCCCTGGGAAATATCGACACATCCGGTGTGAAAACTATTGTGTTGGATGACACAACCGCATCGCGAGGATAATTAGTATACAAAAACTACACGCATTTCTGACCATTTTCCAGGCTCTCTTCCACTCTTTAAACTCTTTTTTTATTATCATTAATTTTATTAAGTCGCAATAGCTGATCTGTTGACGACTTTTCGTGGTGCAGTTCTGTCAGCTACTGCCTTCTTTTTGCAGCTTAAAAAAGCGCATCTCTCTTTTATACCTCAAAGATAAGCCAAAGTCTCATTTTATCCCTGAATGAATTTCTTATTATAGGAGAAACCAAAAACCTGCACACATCCATGGAAACACATTCAATTTTTGGCACAACTCCCTTTTAAGTAACGCTTCGCGTAAGAACTATAGAAAAATCGGCAACACAGCGTGAATTAACCGGTTGTCTGTTTCCAATTAACTAATTAAAATCTAGCCTTGTGATTGGCTAGAAATAAAAAAATGTTAAAAAATGGCAGTAAAATATTCAAAAATTCCCTTTCAATGTTCCATATATGGAATATAACTATTGTTCTATGTGTCACGAAAATTTTAAGAGAATCGCATGTGGGGAACCATGGTTACGGTCCGTCAAGAACGTTCAGTGATCTTCCGCCATCTTTGATTGTTGCTGTGACGCGAAAAAGAAGAGTTCTCCTGAGTCATTATTTTCTTGTAATTGTCCATCTTTTCTGAAATTGATCATCTCTTAGTGTATTATGCCTTTTTGCGGCTGTATGCTGCTGTCCTTTTCATTCGGAGTGGGGATTTGGCGATATACGCGGGTCGTCGATCGAATTGAAGTCGGCAAGCGCGGTCCACAACAGCTTCTGCAAATCGTCTGCAAATCGTCAACAAAGCCAGTGATTTGGAATACTTAGACATCTCCAATTGTGCGTTTCTTGATCAGAGCACCATTTTTCACGGAAAAAACGCCCTCAGTCGACTGGAATATGCGAACATTTCAGGTAATTGCGAGAAGATTACGATTTTGGCGGTAGCTTGTTTGTGCTCATATGAAAATGTACGAACTATTGTGGCACATGGATATAGATTTTCTGCAGACGAATTGTTGTTCCTCTGTCGCGTAAATTTTGCGTGCGTACAGGCGTGAATTTAGCTGGCTTTACGTACGTAAATAAAATAAGAAGCGATGTATGAGCCGCGTGCGTAAACGTAAAAAGTTGAGTGCTGTTCAACTTTTTACGTTTACGCACGCGGCTCATATATCGCTTCTTATTCCATTTACGTACGTAAAGCCAGCTAAATTCACGTCTGTACGCACGTAAAATTTACGCGACAGTGGAAATCCACCTTTACGAAGACGGTTCACTCCGTTTCAAGTGGTACACTAGACTTGTAAACAGAAGATGAATGCAACGCACTGTCCGTGTTGTCAGCTTTTGAAGAGGAACTGTATGAGGATCTGCTTTTGTAGTCGCGGTTGTTGCTACAGCTTTAACTGACTCATTCAATATTGCCTGTTTACGGATGTTGTAATTTTTTTTTGGTTTCGTTGGCTGTTGAGAGTCCGTGATTGCCGCTTGCGTCGGCCTGTGCGCGTCAAGCACTTTCTTAGACTTAGAGAATCCCTCGGGGTTGCTGTTGATTTCATTGACGCAAAATATGAAAATTTTCGGTTATAGTCGTAATATTTAGAGATGTTGGACGTTACGAGACCACTCGTATATGGTTGTTTGCCGAAAACTTTCTTCATATTCAGAAAGTGTTGAGGCGGTAAATACGCCATTCTGGAAGTTATTTTGATCTCCGTTAGCCGGCGATATTCAGTCGACAATGAATAAAGAAAATAATAATAACGTCTGGCGAGCAAAAATCATTTGGAATAACTATAGAGAAGAAAATAAATTACAAAAATGCTATGAAACATTTCATATCTGGTGATTGTATCCTGAACAAGTAAACACTGGATTGCATAACTTTACTGTAAATTATTTATAAATCTGTCAAAATTTTGACGAAAGAAAGGTAAAAATACCACTCTCCGGGCCGTCATCAACCAAACACGCATTTCCCCACATACGATTTCTATTCCTTTTCGGCTATGCAAAGATTATTAGAATGTAAATGCAATATGCGAAATTCAGCGAATTGCTCGGGTTCCAACATAAAAAATTTTCTTCAAATCATTTGAATTTCGCGCCAAATAGCGTTTTACCGAATGAGAAAGCTCATTTGGAGATTATAACACCTTAGTTCAACACGGGAGAAAAACGGCTCTCGTTGCCGCGGCCTATTGTTCTCCACCATAGTTCTTACGCGAAGCGTTACTTAATACAAAGAACCACTACTGAAGTCTCTTCCTGTAATATCTGGAAAAATGCAATACAAAGCGCTTAAAGATAGAGCCTAACATCTAAAATCCAGCCTCTTTTGGAACCCGGAATCCACCAACGTGGAAATCGGTATCGAGTCATTGGAATCTGGTATCCAAAGCGTGGAATCCTGAATCTAAGTCGCTCTCGAATTACCTTACAAAGAGCAATAACATTGCATTGGTATTTTGCGCAACTTCTCAATTCAGCGTCGTTTCTCCATTAATTCTGTTCATAGGTCTTGTTCATAACCGACGTTCCGATTTTGCGCTGCTTTCTTTTAAGCTTGTGGAATGTACAATATTTCCATTTACTTTCGTTTCATTCAGTTTTGTGATGATGGTAGAAATAAAGGCCAAACATCGAATTATGTTGAGTAATAAGATGTTATGTTTTACGTCGATTGACACAAAATAGAACATCCTGGCTGACATACCTGAGCACCCGAAGGTATTGACTTCTTCGCAGGAACGTGAAGAATAGCTTGAGGCTTCAAGGGAAAACTGTTCACAGTAGGAAAGGTAAATGTAGGATAAGCTGCTCTCGGGAATGGAGAATTGCCACCTGGAAATAAAGCTGCACTGAATGGAGATGGGCTTCCCGGAAACAAAGGTCCAAGGAAAGGGGAGGGTGGTCCAGCTGGGAACGAACGGCTATCAAACGGAGAATTAGCGCCTGGGAGCGAACTGTCATCAGATTTAAATTTGGCACCTGGGAACGAACGTTCACTGAATATAGGGCCACTCATTGGTAAGGAGCGGGCTTCAAGTGGAGGCATTCCGGCTGGAAACAGAGAAGGGCCAACTGGAAATGGACGGCCAATGAATGGAGAGTTAGCTCTGGGGAAAAAGCTTCCACCGAATGGAACAGGCCCACCTGGATATTGTGGTCCATTGAATGGAACGTTGCCACCTTGGAATGTTGTGAATTGAGGATAGTCGGCTGGAAACGAACTTTCCTTGAAAGCTTTCATCATAGTGCGTTTGACAGGACCTTCTTGCTCTGTGTAACAAGACGAAATAATACCACAAAATTAGTTAAACCACAAGGTAAAAAAAAATGTAGTCATAATTCATATACTTAAGAAGATATTATATACTTGTTGCGCATTGTAAGACTGGAGTTAAATCA
Organism: Pavona decussata; assembly: GCF_977016875.1. Lineage (NCBI taxonomy): Eukaryota > Metazoa > Cnidaria > Anthozoa > Scleractinia > Agariciidae > Pavona > Pavona decussata. Next base: position 3,369,122 of record NW_028145528.1, on the reverse strand, counting down.
CAGCCGTCGGTTTTTGCTAAACATGTTGCAAATCTGTTACTGGAAGGAAAGGAATTTCAAAAACATCACAGCGTAGATTACTCTCAAACAAACGCCGGACCCCGGATAAACGCTGGGCCAGATCGGGAAATAAAATGACAGTACAGAAAGGCGTAATTCGGAACAATCGCCTTCTGATCTTATTGGAAATGACGGTGTTTATTTTACGTCCAGCATTTGTTCGAAGCTTAGGCAGCTGATTGCTATTGCAATAAGGGACTAAGTCAATTTAACTAGACCCAAAATTGCATCAATGACACAAATGATGGATCAGAGAATTGACTCAGTAGTGTACGTTAAAATACAAAAAATAATTTGCATCTTTCACTTTTACATTTGCCGCAGTTACTATCATTATCACCCGCGACTTGCTCTCATCCCGAGGTCATTGGCTCCATTCTCGCCGAAGTCGAAAATTGTTTTTTCTGCCTCGTGCGTTCTCCCGTTTCCTTTTCAGGACTAACTCTGAGTAGGATGTCCATGAGTTAACTTTAACATACACTACAGTAATCAATCATCTAAAATAAAAATGACCTACTCGATTTCTTGTGGCTGCGTGATCTGCGATGACAGTGATGATGACCATGACATACAGGTTTGGGTTCCAGGGGCTTGAACTTAAACTCGGGAGGTTTACACTGGCAGCAGCAGGGCCACATGCATGGCCACTGGCACATTCCTTTCGGTGGCTTCTCTTTGCAGCATTCACAGCAAGGATTGTTCACGCAAGCGCCAAACGTGCACGGAAATGAAAGGCCGCAACCACCACCGCATCCGCAGCCAACTGGAGGACCGAAACCACCACAGCAGTTTGAGCACATGGTACCTTCTGCGCAGCCACAACAACCACACCCGCCAAATCCACCACATCCACCAAAGCCGCCAAATCCGCCAAGGCCGTAGCCGTGTCCGACACCCCAATGTCGTTTAGCTGCGAAGATAAGAACGAAAAAGGTGAACAACGCACGTATAACTTTTTAAGCTTTGCTATGATTTTATATAAAACAACAATTTGTGGGTTATTTAACGTTAAGTTTACAAGTTATTATTTGAAACTGCTCAGCTTAAGTACGAATAAGTAAATTATCACTTTATTTAGAAATCATTCCACTCGATTTGACAAAATTTATGTTATTTTACCATACGTTATTACTGAAGTAACCATGAATATTTAGCCAGTTACAATTTAGCTTGATAAAGTACCCACGTTATGCTAAGAGATTAGCCTTGCAGTTTCCACAGAACAATGTTTAATGTATTAGTGACTAAGTGGATTAGTGGCTAAATGAAGTGATAACAATGACATGACAATGACACGTGATACCTTGGTGAATATGGTGTGTAGTTCCATGACATTGTGCCGGTGAGTTTGCTTCGTCCTTGATGACTCTAATGCAAGTCAAATCCATGGATATGCATATTAATGAATTATGTTTTACCCGATATAAAAATGGGACGCAAACAAATATCATTTCTAAACAATTTATTCAAATCCATAGGTGTACATATTAATTTAATATAATTTACTCGATCATAAAAATGAGACGCAAACAAATATCATTTCTAAACAATTTATTCAATTTTTGTCATCAAACTTTAAAATTACAAATATATATTCTTAGGTTACAAGAAAACGCAATTTCATTTCTTGGAAATGAAAATCCTCTCCTAGCGTCTTGTAGAATGATCTTACTGAAGTTTTTGTACGCTAAATAACTCTTGTTTCACTCTTTAGAGGTAGATATAACTGAAAAATAAAACGAGAGAGAAGGAATCAAAACCAATTTTCCATTGATACAATCTCATTTCATTTCACACACGATTATTCCACTTCCAAAATGATGACATGAAATGATTAAGATACTTTTCTCGTGCATAAATATTGTCAAAATCGTTCTTACGTTACGAAAAAATTAAACGAAACCTCTGTGATTTAACGAGTATATATCCGACTAACGTACGTTTTAGACTTTTTAAGTGGTTTGTAACTCTAAGTACCTCAACACATTAGTTCCGTCTTAATACGGTCTTGGGAAAACCACATTTGGGACACCATTGTAGAATGGGCTGATAATTGGGGCGTAACCATAACTGTAAGGCGTCGGCAGAAAGGTAGAAGGGCCTTCATTCATTAGGCTTCGCTTTACTGGGCCGCTTCTAGCTGTGGATCAAATGAAAGAAGTCTATTGATGTTTCCACCTTTGAAATCAGGGATGTGAATAGAAATGCACCAACATACAACTTTTTTTCGTTTCGTGTCTCGTTATCGATTCTCTCTCTCTCTCTCTCTCTCTCTCTCTGGCTAATTTCACGGAAGAAGACTCGATCACTTCTCTCTAACTGGATCAAACAGTTTATATGCCAAACAACAGAAAGGCTATTGGAGTGCGTTCCAAAACGTACCATATTCTGTATATATGACCCTTGTAAGTATAGTGTCGTTTCGTGTGGAACTCGAGAGGGCGTCCTCATGGAGCAAAACATTTTCAAAAATTTACGGACAGACGTTTTCCAGGACTTACATGTTCTTTTCAGACAATGGTTTCCACAGGCCGTGTGGTGGCTGTGTGGTGATGGGCAGTGGCAAACAGGCTCAGGCTTCAGAGGTTTGAACTCAAACTTGGGTGGAGTGCAGGTGCAGCAGCAAGGCCACATGCATGGCCACTTGCATTGTCCAGGTGGAGTCTTCTCCTTGCAGCATTCGCAAGCGGGGTTGTTGACACTGGCACCAAAGACGCAAGGGAATGTAATACCAGGGCAGCATCCGGTATTGCATCCTCCGCAGGTCACTGGTGGGTAGAAACCTCCTTTGCAATTGGAGCACATGGTACCGCCAGCACACCAGTCATTCGGCCCGCAACACCCTCCACATCCACCGTCACATCCTCCACAGAATTGACGTTTCTCTGGAAAAAATGCAAAAATGATAAGATAGGTAATGACTTCTAAGTGATAGCCAAAATCAAACTCGCTAATACGTTAAGTACCTAAAAAGCCGTAATATTTGCCTTTTAGCGATATCCTGAGAGTTGTAAATAATTTCCCCACAGAAAGGTGAGTGTGAACATGTGAATTCTTATCAAATAAAGACAGTACAAATTTGAAAAGTGAACATCCAATACTTGTTATAAAAGGATGAAAAAAAAAGTAAAAGTAACTCCAAAAGTAAGTATACCTTAATAGAAATGTTGCTTAGTAGCTGTCATCAAATGCCGCACTGTCTTTGAATGAAATACTCCATGCATTTATATCGAGTGGTTTAGAAGTGCTATGTGTTTCCGCCAAGTTGGCAAACACACAAAGAAAAAAACAGAGATGCAAGGGATAGAAATGATATCACTTGTTCAGTAAAAGGAACAAGAGTCACAGAATTAACAAAGAAATTTCAGGACGTCAATTACTCATAACATTAAAGGAGCCTGACGTAAGAATATTAAAACTCAATACCACTTAGTAAAAGAAGAAGAAAAGAAGAAGAAAAGGGTGGCTTGGTTTGCCTTACCGGATGCGATGAAAATCTAGGAAATGACAAGAACACAAAAATCGTATTAAATCTCTGTTCAATTTATTGAGCAAATTCTGTTATTAAAATTGTGTAAACAATCATTCGCCACACATGGCGATGTTTCTGAAAAGGTTTTGTTTCTTTCTAAGCATATAATGTTCTGTTTTGCAAAGCAATGAATCTTTCTTCTTTCTTCATTTGTTGAACATTTCCTGGTTAATTTGAAGCGTTGCTTTTGTTATCTGTGGACACTGATGCCACTTTATGAAGCCGCGATATCTGAAAGAATAATGAAAGAAAAAAGCCCTTCAGAACAGGAAAAGTCAATGTGTATAGGTATCCCCAGTACATTTCCAATGGGCATCCACATTGGTATCAAACGCCCATTATAATTGTGAGTTGAATTTAATAGTCCCAATTGCTACATAAAGCGCTAAACGATTCTTAACAATAGAACATATTCTCACTGATTTCAGTTTTTAAATGTGGCCTTCATGACAAGCTGTAGAAGTTACCAATACGTGGATTAATTCTAGAAAGGGATTTACGTTGTGTTTGAGTCTGAGAAATTTTTTTGCCAAATCAAGCTGAAATTATGATGAAAATTAATAACAACATTTAGATATTTTACCGCAAATGAATTCTTTGCCATAAGAAGTACCTTTTTTGATCCGTTTAAAATCGTCTTGGAAAAGGCATCATAGGAACTCCATAAAAGAATGGGTTGTAGACCTGTGCATAGCCATAACTGTAGGGAGCTTGCATGTAAACAGACAGCTGCTCCTCCATCAAACTGCGTTTCACAGGGCCTTGCTTAGCTGATATACAAAAACAGAAGAAATGGTAGCCATTAGTAAAAGAGAACTTTTCCCACTAACAAAGTTTCGACCTCATTAAATCTAAACAGTAATACTGTGCTTAGATTATTTTACGCTTTTCGTTCCAGCTTAAGGTAAGTTTCGTAGTAATTTACATCTCAACCTGGAATACAGTAAAAGATATATACTAGACCTGTGAGTTCTTTCTGTTAACTTGAATAAATTTAACGGGAAAATAGCAATAACATACATGTTCTTTTTAGACAATGGTGTCCACAGGCCGTGTGGTGGCTGTGTGGTGATGGGCAGTGGCAAACAGGCTCAGGCTTCAGAGGTTTGAATTCAAACTTGGGTGGAGTGCAGGTGCAGCAGCAAGGCCACATGCATGGCCACTTGCACTTCCCGGGGGGAGTCTTCTCCTTGCAGCATTCACAACCGGGATTGTTGACAGTGGCTCCAAAAGCGCAAGGGAAAGTGAGACTTGGGCAGCAGCCGGTGTTACATCCGGAGCATGTGATCGGGGGACCGAATCCTCCCTTGCAGTTGGAACACATCGTACCAGCAGCGCACCAGTCGTTCGTTCCACAACAGCTGGGTCCTCCTCCACATCCACCTCCGCATCCACATCCCCCGCATCCGCCTCCTGGTCCGTAAACCCCTCCGTATGCTCCACCGCAGCCCCCCGTGTAGTCACAGCCGCCGGAGTCGAAGGCATCTCCGCATCCACCGCATCCGCCGCATCCGCATCGCTTCTCTATAAGAATAGAAGTTAAAAAGAACAAAATAGTACAAAAATGATGCACAACAATAAAACATATGTTACAATTTATGGAAATATATTTGAAATCTCACATTTTTACTTGGCAGACATTTAATGCTTACTACACAGCAACATTTGCCTTATATTAACTGAACATTTTAAACGAACGGAATTAGGTGAAAGCTTTTAACGTAAACGATTACGCAGATTACGCCATTTAATGCTGCTCTTTATGTTAAATAAGTGAAACAACAATGAGTTGTAGCGCTAAATATTTCTTTATTATACTTTTCAAATTTCTTTTATTCATGAAATTTATATCTTTTCGTACGAGTGGTGCAAATGTTTACCGAAAATAAACCTTTTACTTCGGGGCAAATAAAACTATGCTATAATCAATTTCTTTATCCTAACTAATTTTAAATCTACAATTTTAACAATCTAAACATTATTCTAAAGGGTCCAGTATTCCTCTAAATGATTTGTTGTAACTGCGTTCTACTTCAACATTAGCAATATGTCTTCAACGATGACCTGCAAGTAAACGGAAAAAGTAAATTAACGATCATCATGACCTTTTAAATTGCTTAACGTTAATAAAGTATTTTTGGTTGTTTTTATGTTATTACAGTTGGATATTACCCTTTACAGAAAAGGTATTACCAGGATCAAACAATCATTTTATTAGTCAGTCAGTCACTCACTCACTCACTAACTCACCCACCCACTCACTCACTCACTCGGCACTCTAGCCATTAATCAGTCAATCAATCAACCCATTAATCAGTTAATCGATTTATTGACTAGTCAATCAGTCCACAAAAAAGCCAACCATCCATTCAATCAAATTTGCAACTGTATTGCCATACAGTTGCATATACATTTTCCCAGACAGGTTGCCATCATATTGTGGTTAAAGGTTAACTTTTCTGTGATATTGAAATTCGTTTGTTAAAATTCCAAGTAAAAATTAAACCTATAATCCTACTGCTTGGTCCCTTGACTTACTCTTTTCAGACGTAGTAATAAGGGTAGTTCGGCACGAATGGAACTCCATAATAAAAGGGTACAACAGGACCGTACACGTAAGGAAAAGGCTGAATACTTTCGATGGCTTGTGGAAGAAGACATCGCTTTTTGCAATTTCCTAAGAAAAGAAAAGTTTTACAATGAAGTTACAGCTGGATCATTGTATGCACAAGGTTTAGTGTTCAAAGCAAGATTAATCTTTTCCACTATTTGCATCTATTTCAAAATGATTTCTTGTTATGTTTAGTTCGAAATTTGGTTTCATTCTTCTTTCATATGGCGGCTTAAAATTTCCAGTCAAATCTCTTTAGAACCCGTGACCGACTAAAATTCGGTTACTTTCATAAAACCTATGTTACTGATAGATCATCGATCATCATTAATCGGTTGCTAAACAACGGTACACGGATATCGATGATATATTGATGAGTAAGCAGTCTGCTCATCTTATGTGCTGCTTGTCTTTGTTACTTTGCAAAGTAAAAATTAATATTTGGTTTTTAAAGTCTATAGCTGAACCACTCTGGCTATACCAAGGGTACTTTTGAAGAATTGCTAGTTTCTGCGGCAACTTATGTCGTGTCCTGTATTAATTTGCTACCTGTGCGTTTTCGGCAGCAGCATGGGCAACAGTGGCAGCAATGGCAACAGTGGCAGCCATGGCAACAGCCGCAGCCATGGCAACAGTCACAGCCATGGCAACAGTCATGACATTCCTTAGGGACTGCTTTGGGCTTCAATGGTTTCAATTTAAACTGAGGAACCTTGCACTCGCAGCAGCACGGCCACATACAGGGCCACTGGCAAAAGCCTTTTTTTGGCGGCTTCTTACAGCACTGACAACATGGATTATCGACGCATGCTCCAAAAGTGACTGGAAACGTCATTGAGTCGCAGCCACCGCATCCACAACATCCTCCACAGCAATGATGACAACATTCCGGGCATCCAAAGCCACCGCAGCAGTTACAGCATCCGCAACCACAACAAGAACGTCGGGCTGTTAACATAAGAATAAATGACTTATTGTATGTAACGTGTAGGAAGGAAGAAATGGAGAACGGAGTCACATAAACAGGCCAGCTTCGTTTTACCAAAGTTTCGTTATCTGCCTTACAAATGTGTGGCAGATTTGCTAGAATATAGTGCGCAAATAGGATTGTTGGTGTTGACGAAGCTGCCCTGTCTATGGTTTTGCCAAAGTAAGTGAAATCAATTGTAAGCAATGTGAAAGGGCAGATCGTAACAACATACTCACCAGCATAAACGAAGAGTAGCTAGCGAGCATAAACCAGGGTAAGCGGTATTTGATGTGCCCCGACATTCGCTGGGACGGAATGGTTGCAATTCTTGGATCCCTTATTATGCAGAAAAAGGTGACCAGTCTCAGATGGGAATATAACCGACCTTTCTGTGATATTTCAGGTGATCGTCGTCGACAATTTGTAAGTGTAATTCAACAAATTTTGCACATTTTACACTGCTCGCTATATGCTTTGACTAAACGTAGGCAGGGCAGCTTTCAACAGCTTTTATTTTATTTGAAACTACCGAATGGGATCCGAAATTCAGTAATTCGTAAATTGAGTCAATATTTGTACATTTTTAGCAAAATACAATTATCTTCCACTAAATTTACTTTCAATACTGGATTCTTGCGAAAACAGCATAGCCAAAAGTTAGTTGAAAGCTTTTAGCTTTGAGTTTCACCTACTGTCTTCATTGTCCGATTTGTGAATGACCTGTCACTTAACTGTACAATGAAATGTTAATTGAAGGGGAAAAATCTTGACCAACAGCGCCTCTGCCAATATCGGAACACGACTGAATTGTCATTCGCTCTCGTTTGCCACGATCTGTCAAATCTTTAAGCTATCTTTTTGCCGTCCAGTGGTCAGAGGGAGTTTTTTGGAGTTTTTGATTCCAAGCCAACACACAAAATAAACCGAATATTACACCTGTTCAATAATTTTATTTTCAACGCGTGAGCATCAGTTTTAATGTACTTATATAAACGCTTTGCGCTCGTCGTAAGTTTCGCTTCGCAAAAAGAGAACGTTGCAACAGCAGCAACAAAACTAGCAGGTAATGCTTGCTTTCTAAGAACCTCGTTAACAACCGATTAGCTTTAAAAAGCGTTTTTAACCGAAGTCGTAGAAAAACTTGTTTAGTCTGCAGGCCAATCACAGTAAGCTAGTTCTGACTATGCAAATTATTATGCCGTGTCTCAAAAACTCGAGCACTGTAAGTGCATGTCGCAAAAGACAATGACATTCTGGGCGATGCTTTTTTTTTTTTTCCTCAATTCATAATGTCAGAAGCCAGAACCAGAAGCCAAAACCACCATTTCATATTTAGTGGGAAAGTGCGTGATCATGGTAAATGTGAACGAAAAACGGCAGCAGAAAAAAATGGACACCGATAAACAATAACTTTAAAAAAGAATATCCTTGTACATTTTTCCCGTTTAATATTCCTTATAACGTTTAACTTAATTGATTTTCTGTCAGCGAACCGCACTGGTTCATCACCCGACGGCAATGAACAAATCGTCACCATTGATGAAAGAGTTGGATCAAGGGTGGGATTCTTGGGGGATTGTTCATACAAAAGGTAAAGTAACTAACAGCTTAGCGTTCCTGAAAAAGACATTAATTAGTTAATTTAGATAGATAAGGAAGTTGAATTCATGGGAAGAGAATAACAGACACCACAAAGTTGATTTCTTTTATTTACTGACAGGTTGCCCGAAGATCTATAGTGTTCGAAAGTTGCAATTCTGTGCGATGAAAAATCTTTTTAAGAAGACGATTTTTTAGCAGGCGCAGTTTCGTCGGATTCATGTAGACGTCTTTGTCTTTTTCTTTGGACGATTATTTATATTTTTCGATGTTTACCGATTTTTTTGTTACAATCTGTATCTTTTTTACAACATAATCATTTCCATGCAAGGTCTTGTGCTCAAAAGCGGCGAAACAAGGCTTGCGCCTCAAACAACTCTTCACAAGTTGACCTACTGAGTGGGTCACCGGGTACCTGAAAGGAAAGCAAAAGACAAGTCAATACACCTGTTGTATCGATCTGCAATGTTTAGGAATTGGAAAGAGCTACAATTAAAGCCCGGGGGGTACTTGGGTTCAGTTTTGCTGGGTATATGCCGCTGGCCTCTCAGAGCCCCTGTCCCATTATAGTCTATTTTGTGGCCAGATGTAGACCCCATCTTAGTCACTTTTTGGGAAAATGTAATTTTCGCGATCCCAAATAAGTCACTTTCTATTTATGCATCTCCTTTCAAGAACGGAATGTAATGAGAGGTGATTGTTACATTTAATAAACAACAATTTTCTGAACTTTTTAACCGAGACCATTTTGAATCCCTACTTAATAGAATTTTCTTACACCAAAAATCCGAAAATGTGCGACCCCATTCTAGTAACTCTATTGAAAATGCAACCCCACTCTAGTCATTCCAGTCATGAAAGTGCAACCCCATCCATCGGCACATCCCCATTAGCCTCTTATAAGGGAGTACCCCCCCCCCCCGGAATTAAAGCTACCCTTGTTATGGCCACCACTCTTCTGTGACCCAAACAGAACCTATTTTCTAACCTAAATCTTCGCCAAAACTTATCCAACCATCTTGCTTATGTAGGAAACGCCCCTTTTTTAAAGTCCTGAACCGTAATTTTTGTGATAAATTAAACCCCTTAATACGACTGCTTGCAATACCTGGTGCCAAATTGACAAAAAAAAAAGAATGAAAGAAAAAAGAAAAGTGATAAAGACGAAATAGAACGATTTTCTTTAAACTGTATCTCTTTACGCTGTCTTCTTCTGCTCTTTTTCTTGTTGAGTCACCTTTGTATTTGTAGGCTTACTAAAAGTCGCTACTTTTGCCTGATCTTTGTGATTATTCTCTGAAATTCTTTTCTTCTTTGGCACTCCTGCTAAGCACGCTTCATAAGAGGCAACTGATTTTGAAGCCCGAAAACTTGTAAGTGCTCTCGGCATTTGCCGCACAAAAACAGGCGTGCGTTTTATACTGTGTTGGAGCAAGTAATTTATAAACGAGAATCATCTTCAAGAATGTAGTAGAATTTCAAATGTTTTCAAAAAATGTTTCTTTTTACCTTAATTATGTTTTGAGCGACAGAAATAAGAAGCTAAAACATATCTATTCTTATGTCTTTATCATTTAGTAAACATTTACCGCCTAAGTTCAGAAATGTAAGAAGAATATTCGTCTTGCACTTACTTAGTAAAATGGGAAAGGGCCACCATGGAAGTATCCTCCATATCCACCAAAAGGTCCATAACCATAAGGGGATCCACCATAAGGTCCATAACCATAGCCTAAGCCATAGCCACAGCCAAAGCCAAAGCCACCACAGTCACCGCAGCCGTATCCGCAACGCTTTTCAATGGCATTTCTCTTGGAAGGACCTGCGGTGTTAGGAATAAGTCTTGTGATTAGTTATATCACATTCAGTAAACTATGGTGTTTGTACATAAATAAATGAAGACACCGAAATGTACAGGTGATTTGATCAGGAGATCATTCTGATGTCTTTACAATCCTTGACTACGTCAAAATGTCTGCCGTTTGGCCAAATTCACGATGGTATCTTCAGTTTGTTTCTTCCTCTTGCAAATTAGGGATATTGATATCTAAACCTCAAAGAGGTTATCAAGTGGCGTAAGCCAATCAAATTACGAGTATCCGGTTTTTTTCACCAGCTGTAGAAGTAATGCGTTAAATAAGGTGAATGCGTATCGTTTTTCGCGCGTTTTTCGTTGCGCTAGCTTGGTCATTCCCTAAACAAACAAACTGTCAAATCTTTTAAACTAGACTTCGGTTGACTTCCCAGAGTTTAAATCGAGGCACATCAGAACTTGGTGAGTAAAGTCGTTTCGTTTACGAATTTAGTCATGAGTAGAAAGCTTAAATTTTCTTATAACTGCGTGCGGTGGACATATATTTCGGTTTTAATATGGATCTTTGTCATTGCTCTCCGTTATATAATTGACAGATTTGTTTTGTTATATCGTATAAAGTTTAAATAGCTCAAAGAGCGTCACAGTGCACATCACAGTGCATAGGGCGAAACCTTATACAAATTTTGAGTGCTGTGAGCGGATTAATTTCAACCATTTACGTCATCTTATGTTACTTTGCGAAGTTTAAATTAGACGCGTTAGTTTTCGCAGCTTTCTTTAGGTCAAAAGTGCGAAAGGTAGACGTTTTCACCACATTCGCAGGAGTTTGGTTGTATTAAACACCTCCGTCGTTCGTTGCGCTCTCAATTAAGTGGGTTTTTTCCCGTATTGACCAAAATTATTTTTGATTTTTTTTGGTTTAAGTTTGAGCTCTCGTTGTAGCGAATGACTATAATCATTGTTAGTTTAGGATGGTATACTGCATGCGCCTATGCTGCGCATCAAATCGATACAACAGTACCAGACAAAGACATAGCAATAACAATAACAGCAAAATAATCTACAAACCTGTGCTTTTCTTTTTACATCCACAGCAGCATCCATGACAAGCAGGACATTTGGCAATCGGTTTAGGATCGATAGGCTTGAATGAAAACACAGGAGGGGTGCATGTACAACAACAGGGCCACATGCAAGGCCACTGACATTTGCCTTTTTCTGGTTTTTCTTTGCAACAACAGCAGCACGGATTTGGTACGCATGCTCCAAACGTGACTGGGAAGTTCAGCGATGGGCAGCAACCACAACCTCCACAAACCTGGGGGGCCTCAAAGCCACCACAGCAATTACCGCAGATGTTCCCCGGCGCAGGCTGGTCACCGCAGCAGCAACCACAACCACACTGACGTTTTTGTCGGACTGTTCATGCAAGTAGTATCATGCAGCATGCAAAAATATAACATGCAAATTTACAACGTTAGTTCATGCAAGGCTTTATCCCTTAAAATTATTGTTTGGAAAGTTTCCTTTCTTGGAAAAGGTGGATTGGCAGTGTGGTTGTTCACTATTGGGGAATATTATCCAGGTTAACCTACTATCTTACTTAATTTTGATATTAATAAATTGTCGGTGTAGTCACTATATAACCAGGCTAAGAAAACATTATTTTGACAAGTTGTTATTTATTTAACTGTTATTTTCAAAGCTTAAATTGTTTGTTCGTCAATTTAAGCTGTCATGGAATTAAGGAACTTGTGCTGTGCTTTTTAGAATTTTGCCCATCGAGTGGGCTGTTGATTTGCACCTTTTAGTCACTTGGAGGAAAAACCTGAAGAAGTTCGAAGTACTGTTACATTAACCATATGATTGCATAGCGGGGAAAAGGTGTGATTGCCGTAATCAGGTTAGATTTTTTTTGATTGACCTGAAAACTGGAGCACGATGAACAAAATATAGATAAGTTCATCTCTTGTTCATCGGAGCAGGTGGCCGTTAACCTGTAATCTTTTCACGCTTCAATTAACAAAGGGGAAATTTATTTCCACACCTTTTACTTTTACTAAAGCTCGTAATTTTTTTAATAACCATATTTAGATATTTTAGGCTTAAGCGTAGGATTGAGATTTACTTTGTTTTGTCTCTTAAAGATGAGAAGCCATAACAATCAAGACATTGCCCGACAGCTATTTTAAAATATTAATTACTTAGTCTTTATAATGGCATATTTCCTCTTAAACAGTAAATTATAAAAATCAACTATATATACTTCCTTTAAAGTGAACTTTGTTAGGAATCCAACATATCTTGATAATATAAACAGCTTTTGATTGCTCGTAAGCCTTAAGATGTGTGCTCGTCCTGTGATGCCCGAGAAACCATTTTTATACCTAAGCTTAAGCAATTATTATTGAGAACAAGGGGAATTATTACCTTGCGTGGCCTTTGAAGGCTTCTTCTGATCAACTACTGATCGCTTCTCGGGCTTATCCTTCTCTTTCTCTGAGTCTTCAATCACGACTCCTTTGATTTTGCCGCTACCACTTCCTTGAAGTACAAGGTGATCAGAGTCAAGATCAACACTTTCCTCGCCAGAAGACTCATCATTTTGCTCCTCATTTAAGTCAGGTTCCTGCCCGTCCTCCTCCTTATCGTCCTTGCTTTCTTCATCGTCCTTTTTCTCTTCGTCATCCTTGGCCTCCTCGTCGTCTTTTCTCTCCTCATCCTCCTTATTTTCTTCAACATCCTTAGATTCTTCATCGTCCTTTTTCTCTTCATCCTCTTTTCCTTCTTTCTCTTCGTCTGTGTCTTCGTTTTTCTCCTCCTCCTTATCATTGTCATCTTCCTCCTTCTCCTCGTCACTGGCCTCGTCGCTCTTGTCCTTGGCTTCCGTTACTTCCATAACATTTTCATTTTCTAATCTATAAGAGGATGCCACAGGAACTGCAGGCGTTTGATGAAGGATGACAAATAACGTGAAAACTACCAATAAACCGGTAGTCCTCATCATCTTCAGCTACTGTTTTCCACTAAGCCTTAGGTGCAAGTAATTGAGGTATCGTAAACAACAACAATGTACCTTGCTCTTCTCACCCTGATCTATTGTCTCATAGGCTGCGATTCCCATAAAATGACTTGAAATTAGGTAAGATTTAAAATATTTACTATCTCAAATCTGGTTGGTTGAGGTGTTCTATTGTGTGATTACTTTTCTGTGCATTCTATTGGATGATTGGTCATTGGTAAAAAGGTGAAACCTCATTATCACCATATTTGGATTCAGTAAAGTTCTTTATTCGACAAACTGCTTTTTGTTGTTTTTCCCGTTGTTCACAATGGAAGCAGAAGGTTCTTACGTTTAAAATAACATTGGGAAAAGAAAAAACAGCAATCAATGTGGCTTTGTTTCGATGTAAATAATGACTTGAGTTATATCTCATTAAATTTTCAAAAGTCTTTTTTCTTATCAATTCAAGCATTAAACAGAACACCTGAATGCACCACCCAACACCTGCGTGTATTCGAAAGAGGATTCTATTTATCTCTTTGTTTTAAAATCAACGGCGTGTGACAATTTTACCACAAAACGGGATCAACATATTCATAAACTTTGCTAAATGGGGGGAGGTTTGCTTAACGCGAAAATTAGAAAATTTCCATGAAATCGAACAATATGTATTGTTTTATTTGCGAGAAGCCACGTTTGGAATAAAACCTAAGAGGTCAGAAGTTTTGATTGATGTGTGTTATACGAACACTTGATCACAAGAAAATGGCAATTACCAGAAGACACAGCAAAGGCATGCACACCTCCGGCGAGAAACAATATTGAACTTATTCAATGCGCTAAACAAATAATCTTTTGTTCTTCTCATAGCAAACAAATAGCACTTTAAACTTTAAATCATCAATAAGTTGAGGTGAATTTAAAACTATTGGTTTACGAAGTCAAGAAAAAGTGGACAATCAAGCCAAACTAACAGCAAGATTGAAGTAGTGAATAAACAGTGTGGGCCGCTTATTAAAAAAAAAAAAGGACCATGAGGAAAATCGGTCTCTCATACGTTTTTTTTTTTTTCCTTCTTCTTTTTTAACCTCACCTTTATTGTAAATCTTTCAACTGAAAATTCTTTAAATTATCTGTCAAGATAATCTAAGTCATTAATTTAACTAAATTGCTAAGGTTCTCTGGAAATACGTGTCTGCAAACCTTTGTACAGGTAATGATTTGCTAGATTTGTCTCAAGTCTCACTAGTATTATCAAGTTTTGCTGTTCTACACCCAAACAATGAGAAGAAATGAGAAATATTTAAAATCAGTGTTGTTGAACTGTGAGACGTTTTGTTATTGTTTATGTATCCAGGCTATTGTTTCATTTCTTCAACAAATTTGGTTTCCGGTATTTTCATTTTCATTTATTTCAGCAAGTGTTGAACAATTCACCATGTAAAATTGACGCGTACGAAGACAGTGACCCATAAACCTGCCACCAGTAAGACCAATTACCGTATCACACACCTGTTATTACCCAAGCAGTCAAACAATCGATGCAAACCTTTTTGACGACACTTGTTCAAGGTTCACTGAAAAATTTCCATCACTAAAGTCCATTTTTGACGGGACTAGCAACTGTGACTTAGAATTTAGAATTGGTCATTTTAATTTTTCAAGGAACATGCAACCAATTCGAAAACAAGAAACAAGAAAAAAGTAAACTTTGGATCAAGAATTAATATTATTCCAGTGGCCATTTCTGTTTAATTGTTTTGAATTATTTTTTCGTATTTGCAATTCCTGAATTTCTTCTTGCAATCAAAACAACCCAACTGTTTGCTTCAATTGCAGGAAAACATTAGCTTGATATTTTTAAAGGCCTTGTATACGTCTTATTTTTTTGCGTAGATTGCCTAATTCAACTGAGTACCGCACTCCAGCAGTTCTACGACAATGTCACATTTTAAATCTTTTCCTGATTATTTGTTGAAAATAGCGAAATGTAATAATATATATAGATCACGGAGGGTCGTGGGTTCAGACTCGGATTTTTTCCGAGTCTTCGTTTCTCCCTAATTCACATTTAAAATGGGGTAAAAGGTTAAATTAAATTGAGGTATTTCCGCATTATTATATTGAATGCCATCACGCTCAGATAGGGAAAATAACGTGAGCACTTTGTACAAACTTTCATTGTCGGCACAATTTTTATTCATTGGACAAAATCTGTGAAATTATCGGGCTGTAAATTCTTAAAACTATTTGTGGTAGTGAACAAAACTTGTTTTGTGGGTATTTTCAATGAAATGCCTGTGTTCAGGTACCATTTTCAAAACCAACAAGGAATTATTTCTCAATAGCTGCCTTCTTATATGCCTTAGTATACGTACAATCCGACAAAATTTGAAGAACAATGATTATTTTTTTTATTTTCAACTGCTATTCCACTTTACATTAGCAATGTTATTTTCTTCATAATATTGTGGCAATGACAGAGTTTTTGTTGGAATTATTTTGTTAAAAGACAAGGTTATGCAACCAAGAAGGTGACTTTCGGCATAGGATGATTGCCTTCAGTGATGCTGGGGTTTGGCCTGAGCTTGAGCTATCAGTGGGTTGATCGCTTGAGGATTTAGAGGGGCATCTTTCGATTTCTTACAGCAGCAATGGCAGCAGCAAGGGCAGCAATGGCAGCAGTGGCAACAACATGGGCAGCAGCACTCGTGGCAGCAGCAGCAACACGGTTCGCAGCAGTGGCAGCAGCAGCAAGGGCAGCAGCAATCGTGGCAGCAACAATCGTGGCAGCAGCAATCATGGCAGCAGTCGCAGCAGCAACATTTCTTGGAGCCCTTTCCTTTTCGCATCCCCTGGCAGCCCGCTGCTTGCGGAGACAGTGGCGCGACTGCTAAGATACCCGGATCATCTGACATTTGTGCAAGCGCTGCTTGTTGTGCATTGGAACGTTGGCTGCATCGACAGTTGCTTTTCTTAGTGGCATTGCTGATATTACCATCCTCACATGACCTTTCTCCGGCTTTCTTGCACTGGCAATCCCTCGACTTGGTAGCTTTTCCCGTCTTACTCCTTGGATTGCAATTACAACTCTTTTTGTCACTCTGACACTTTGTGGAATCTTGTTTGGAACAGTCGCATCTTTCTGCACATTTATATTTCTTCTGGTTGTCTTCTGCTACTATTTCGCAAGTGCATTTGTTGGCATCTGCTGTCTTTTTGGTATCTGTAAAAGGAGTATGAAATATTACTTATTTAAATTGAGCATATCTCAAAGCCCAGTAGACTTTAAGATTACGAAAGAGCTAATCGGTCAATAGGCTTATGTCAAGATACCCAGTATTGACAAAAAATGATGCTATTAAACAGCGGCGAGCAATTTAAGATGAATTGAGCTAAATTACGTGTGCGACTAATTGCAACAGTATTTGCTTGACTATAGTGATGCAATAATTCTCGATCTCACGAGGTAGATAGGGGCCTACTTAAAGGGCATCCGGAGCACTATCGTTGCGTTCTGTGACCAATTTCCGTAGGAACTTTGATTTTATTATCCCGCAGTACAACACGGTTTGTTACGGAAAACACTCAATACGATTCTTGGGACCATACGTATGGACTGAATTGATGTTATATATTAGAGAGTCACCAAGTCTACAAAGTTTTAAAAGAAATCTGCGGATACTTGATGCAATCCTGAACAAAAACGATAACTGTTGTAACCTTTGTTCCACTTGAATTTTATTCATTTTATAGTTGTAAATTTAGAACTGCATAGATTTATACTTGCACCATAGGATGTATGAATTTGTTTTCGAATTTTTAAGGTAGTTTTAGCATGATTGTACATAGTTTTATCTATTATCTGAGTTGTTTTTTTTTTTTTTTTCTCCCCGATTAGTCCACAGGACTAAATACTTTGACGCTTCAATAAAGTTATTATTATTATTATTATTATTATTATTATTATTATTATTATTATTATTATTATTATTATTATTATTATTATTATTATTATGACTGCCGCCTAAACGCTGGCCAAGCGTGTGTCCATTGATTTTGGAAGAAACGAGATGCTGTCACGCTCTGAATTTTTGCTGGGTGATTTTCTGGCATAATTTAAGCTTTGTTGTTAATTATCTTTTTAATGCGTCAAACCTTTCTTAGCAAATTTTCTGTGAGTTAGATATTTTAAAATAGAACTTTAAACTTGTAAATAGCTTAGAATATGTAAATAAAGATTTTATTATTATTATTATTATTATTATTATTATTATTATTATTATTATTATTATTATTATTATTATTATTATTATTATTATTATTATTATTATGATCATCATCATCTATGATCTGCACTTTCAAGTAAATGTTACAACTCAATTCTTCGTTCACCAACCCCACTCCGCGGTCCTCCCGCCCTTTATTCTGGTGGGAAAGGTTGGAATTCTGGTTGCATCATTGTTATATAATATACGTCTGTTGCTATTGTTGAGGTGTAATAAATCTTGGTTTATTGACGCCTTGCGAGACATGTGTAACTAGTTTAATACCCCTGTAATTCTAAGTACGTCCGTGATATTTTATCTTAGCGCTGGGTTAGTTGGACGATTTGTAACTTTTCGACCATTCTTAAGGTTAGTACGTACTAACCATCTTCGGATTCGCGTTCCTTGCTTGGCGATTCTGATTCTTCTTGTACTAACTGGTTATGTTGCTCTTTGTCCACCTCTTCCTTTGACTTCAGATTTTTTAACCCATCTGCAAGAGATTGAAGTATACTGTATTGATAACCACAAATTTCTGTAAATTTACCAGCAGTTAAAAGATAGCCAGAACTGAAAGGTATCTTTTTCAAAGAAAAGCTGCTAGTTGTTTGTGTTTTAGCCCCTCACTTGGACACTAAAACAATTTATGTTGGTAGGCCTAATACCCCTTCCACCTAGTTTCGTATTCGTCCTTTTCCTGCGAATTTAGGTATTTCCAAAAAGGGACTGCTAAGAACGTAAGATGAGAAATCACTGCAACCATAGAGAGTAATAACTTTGCAACACACTTAGAACATTGACCACGCTTTGTTATTAGATATTAATCGCCTACAAAACAATTAATTGGAACGTTGTTCAACACGCGGATACCAGCTCGTTCTTATGGTAATAAAGGAGACTCGTTTAATATTTGAGCCAATTGAAAACACACAAAAATTTTAGAAGCGTTATTAGATATTCGTTAAGACTGACTCGTAATTGAAAACAGGCAACCTATTCAACGAAAGCAAGCATGAGAAAATCCAGAAATCTAGTAACTCGCTCTCTCTTGCGCTCTATAAAAAGTGACAGACTTCCGCTCATTTCAAAATGATACACTTACCTTTCTGTGATTGAATTGACTTTGCTTCTACCAGTAAGGAAACGCTGGTTAAGAAAACAAAGAGGCAAAGAAACTTTGTCGCCTTCATGGTGACACAATTTAAGCTCCAAGAAAACAAACCTATGAATCTGGCTATTAAGATCTAACCCTGATGATGTAATTGCTCTCGAGTCAATGCACCCAAAGCTGGTGACCTCTCGATACGTCGGTGAATTCCTCCAATCCTGTTTCTCTGCTCAAAGGAAGAGGATACTATATTAATTAAGAAAAGTAGAGAACTGCAGCTGTTGCCTCAGATCAGGTACTTTCTTTAAAGAACTGCCTGACATCATACACGTCAAGTGTACTATCACTTCGTCATTAATTTAAACTTGAAATATGTCCTAAAACAGTCAGATAAGAAGAAATATTAGATGATTATTTCAAATTCTATAGTTTTACTACAATTGTTATTTTTTTCTTGGTTATGGAGCCTGTGCTAATATCTATTTCAAAAGTTATTGGTTGTAAATTAATTGTTCTGGTTGTTTGTTTTCGTTAAAATTGATTGGATTGAGAAGGAAAACTACCATACTGTGTGAAGATGCAGTGTTCTTAAGACTAATCGTCATTCGATTGATATACTTTGCTTCCTTTTTGTCTGCTTTAAGAAAGCAGTAAGTGTCGAGGTGCTTCTCTCAAATTATATGCCTTTAATAAAAGGGTACCTGCAAAAGTAACAAAATACAACGATAGTAATCCTCGATGGACCAGCTAGCTTCTTAACTAGATGAACTACCTAGTATGATTCTCTTTTTTCGTGAATAGTTGAAGTGGTTTAATCATTAAAAACTAAACATTTCCTTTCTTCTTACACATTTAACCATGCTGTGTGAATTCCGATATCGCATCACTGAGTAAGCTCAAGTGGGATGGGCAAAAGACAGTAGAACGAAAGCTTGATGTTTATTGATCCATCTTTACGTTGAGGGTTATTTAATTGCCTTATCTCATAAGTTATTTAAGAGCGGCGGTCAGGAAAAATCAAGCAAAATCTGAATTTTCTGGCGAAACTTAGCAGAGTCGATTTCTTTCATCTTTTGTCCATAATAAGGTTTTACTAAAGTAAGAATCATGGTGTGGCTTAAATTGGCCAGAAACATTTGCGTTTTGAGAAAATCAGGAAAATCGATCGAAGCCTTGTGACCTGAAAATTGATTGAATTTAAAACCGGAAAATCACCACTTTTAATTGTCTCGGCGTTTGTTTTAGAAGAAGCGTACGACAATCGGGATTCCTTATATCGAAAGACAATCTCTTTCTGATATGATAACCGATGAATTTGTGGTTCTAATGTTATCTGGCAAATTTAAACAATTTAAAACCTGCGACATATTTTTACAGCTGGCGAACTCTGTAATGTGGTGCCAAAGGTCAAGCACACATTTTAGTATGTGGTATAACTCGAAATATTCTCACACTTTGGCTTTCAGTAACAATTGCCTTGATGTACTTCATACCTTAATATCAGGCTGGGTTCTCCATTGAGAGTTTCACAAAAGGTCGTTAAAGTTGGCTAATTTCGACCACGACATCGTTTGGCGGAATCAAACTGCCCGTGCAAACAACCCGATGCGACGGGCAAACTGCCAATTGCAGCTTCAAGGCCTTCAATAATGCTCCTATCTTGCTTTATCAGAAAGATTTCTGTTTTCCCCTCGCTTCCTTTTATCCATTATCGACGGGAAGAGAAGAAATCGGAAAGATTCAGACATGTCTAACAATGTTGCGTGACAGCAAATATGCAAATTAGTTAGATTGTCACTGAGATATGGCAGCAGGCACTAGGGAAGGGGTGGGGGACGGGAAGAATTGTTTTAACAGGCCCGTAGTCAGGCTAAAACAACTGGGATTGGGAGGGGGGGGGGGAAGCAAGTTGAGAACATCAAAAAAAGAGCAGATGTAGTAAGCAAAACAATAACTTTGCACTTGCATCACACTTTGTGGTACATTTCTTTTCGACCCTTTGCCGTCACTGTAGGGGGGGGGGGACAGGGGGGTCGGAACCTCCCGCCTCCCGTACCTTTGCCTCCCGCCTCCCGCCCTTTTTCGCGTTTCTCCCGTCCCCAAGTAAATTAGAAGGCTTTAAAAGCCGTATTAGTCATAAAGCTGTACCAGGACGTACCATTCTCAGGCCTTTTGTGGCTGCCTTCGCACATCAAACTTATAACATCCGAAGGAGTTTCGACAAGACAGACTGATTGTTATTCGTAAGATAAAACTTTTTACTTAAGATAACAACTCAGACGGCCTTCCACACACGTGGATGATGAAGGATTACACGGATAAAGACCAAACAAAATCACACTCGTGATGAGAACGAAAACATGGCGGCTACGAGCCAGGATGAGCGGTCACCAAGCAAATTGGTGACATGCATCCGCTGACCTTACAAAACTATTACTGCAGTACCGCTGTAGTAACATGGCTCCTCAACTGCATCCGTGCAGTTACAAACAACAATAAACTTAAAGGTTTAAACTTCAATAAACTAGTAGTTAAATGCTCCGCAAACAGTAGTGTCTCGAAAATTCACATAACTGCTCCGCAGCAGTTACTGAAATGATCAACAAGTTAATAAATTTAACGTTCAACTGCAATGTTCACTGTCATAATCATGTCGCTCTTCAAGTGTTCTTCGTTGGCTCCTCGATGGGGACTTCCCTGGTCTCCCGGTGAAGGACATCCTCCTCGACCACTTCACCTGCCGTCAACAGTAGAACAAGCTTATGTATAGGTCTGTCTAGATATGACGGCGGGCTTTGGCGTTTGCCACGATCATCCAAATCTCCGTCTGCCATCAGCAACCTGACCTTTCTGACGAAACCATCTTCACTAGGGTAAGTCTGCACTACTCTGCCGAGCGGCCACTTGTTACGGGTTCCCTCATTCTCTTTGGAAATCACCACGTCACCAACAGTAAGATTTCTCTTTGGCTGAACCCACTTCCGTCTGACTTGTAACGATTGAAGATACTCTTTGCGCCATCTTAGCCAAAATTCGTTCGCGAAATACTGCACCCTTCTCCAACGCCTGCGACAGTACACATCCGCTCGTTGAAATTCTCCTGGTGGTGGTAGCACTCGTTTTGGCTTCATAGTGAGGAGGTGGTTTGGTGTTAACGGCTCTGGTGCATCTGCATTACATAGGTAGTCAACACTGAGAGGTCTTGAGTTGATAATGCACTCGACTTCCGTCATAAATGTGCGCAAAGTTTCATCATCGAGTTGGTTCCCAGCCTTCAACAACAGTGGTTCCAATGCATTGCGTACACTGCGAATCAACCTTTCCCAGGTTCCTCCCATGTGGCTAGAGTGGGGCAGGTTCATTTTGAATGGGATCCACTCGCATCCATTCCTTAGCAAATACTCTTGAACGTGATCTTGGTCCATCTCAGATAAAGCTGACTTCAATTCATTCCGTGCACCAACGAAATTTGTCCCTTGGTCAGACCTCAGCTGCCTGACAGCGCCTCTCCGATTCATGAAACGACTCAGCGCATTGATAAAGGAAGAACTGTCCAGTGAATTGGCAGTCTCAAGATGAACACTTCTTGACCCCATGCACGTGAACAATACTCCATAACGTTTAACGTCACTCCTTCTTTCTTTGACAATGAACGGTCCGAAGAAATCAACTGCACAATAGGAAAATGGAGGTGCTGGTTCGAGTCTGTCCACAGGAAGACAAGCCATCTTCTGCTGCTCTGTGGGTCTACGTAGCCGTCTACACGTTACACAGCTTGATATGAATCTTGACACTCCCGAAGATCCACTGATCAACCAATAGCCATTCTGGCGCAGCTCGTTATGCGTTATCCCGCGACCCATGTGGTTCACTTTCAAGTGGTGATGTTGAATCAACAGTTCAGTCAAATGACCTTTTCGCGGAATAATGACTGGATGCTTCATATCAACTGGTAAATTTGCTCTTCTGATACGTCCTCCAACACGAATCAGACCATCTTGGTCCACAAAGGGATCCAGTTTGTACAGCGAACTGGACTTTCGCAATGCTTGATTTCTTCTTCTAGCTTGACTTCTGTTTGTTTCTCCGTCAGTCACATTCAGGTTGCAGAGAATTTGAAGTTCTTCATAGAAATGTTCGTACTGCAAACACCGGATGATGGTCTTCTCTGCTCCTTGAAGCTCTGACAGTGCAACCTTTTGCACAGATTTCTCAGCATCTGCCCCTGACCTTGTCACTGGTTTCCTGGGCTTCTTCACTTCTCTTCTTTGAAACTTGGACTTCAGTCGTAAACATAGCGCTATGACCTTCATAGCTTGGTACCAGCTGGATACACCATCCAGTCTGCTCGTCTCGAAGTGATCAGGAAAGGGAACAACACTCTTGACTTCCGTAATCAATACGGACACTTTCTTCACCTCCGGGTCGGACTCTTGAAGGGGAGACACCTCCACATTTTCAGGTTTACAGGGTCCGCTCTTCCATAGAAATTCAGGACCGGTTAACCAACGCGAACCTTCTACCAGCTGCTTTGCTGTGAGTCCTCGTGACGCGTAATCTGCTGGGTTGTTGCTTGTGTCAACATAGAACCACGAGTTAGGATCAGTTAGGTCACGGATCTGCTGCACCCTGTTAGCGACATAAACGTGAAATCTCTTAGCTTCATTGTTAATGTATCCGAGAACTACTCGGCTGTCTGTCCAGAAGAACTCTTTGATCTCTGGGTACTCCAACTCTCTTCTCACAAACTCACTTATTCTTGCTGAGGTGGTAGCAGCTGCTAACTCCAGCCTTGGGATGGTCTTGTGCTTTAGAGGCGTTACCCGTGCCTTTCCGACAACGAAAGAGCAATGAACTTGGTCATGTTCGTTAATCAGTCTAAGATAAGAGCACTGACCGTAGCCCTCCATTGAAGCATCTGAAAAGTAGTGCATCTCCACAGCTTTCACGGAGCCAAAGTTATTCGGTTTGAAACATCGCTGTATCTCCAGCTTCTCCAACTCTACGACTTCTTGTCGCCACTTTTCCCACTGTGGGTGTAGATACTCAGGGACAGGGCTATCCCAGTCTAACTTATCTTTGCACATCTGCTGGAGTATCTGCTTTCCTTTGAGTGTGACAGGGGCTATGTAACCGTTAGGATCATAGATAGAACCAATAGTCGACAAGACACCTCGCCGAGTTAAAGGGCGATCACGAAAGTCAATACGGAACCGAAAACTATCGTTCTCAACACACCACGTCACACCCAGGGCTCTCTCAATAGGCAAAGGATCTACGGCTAAGTTCAGTTCCTTGATTCCCTTTGCATGGTCATCAACCGGAATAGCCTCAAGAACTTCTTTCTTGTTTGACACTATCTTGTGTAATCTGAGCCCTGCTTTGTCACAGATGGCTTGGCTGGCTTTGATCAATTGGATGGCTTCAGGAACTGTTGAAACGGACTTCAACCCATCATCTACGTAGAAGTCCCTGCGTATAAACGCAGCTGCATCCGCACCAAACTCTTCTTCACCATCGTCAGCTGCTCGCCTAAGCCCGAAGTTCGCACAACCTGGGGAACTACTGGCTCCGAACAGGTGAACTTTCATACGGTACTCAACTACTTCATTTGACGGGTCCCCATCCCGCCACCACAAGAAACGCAACAGGTCTCTGTGCTCTTCAGCAACTACGAACTGGTGGAACATGCTCTTGATGTCCGTCATAAATGCAACGCTTTCCTGGCGGAAACGACACAGGATTCCTAACAGATCGTTCATAAAGTCAGGGCCTTGTAGCAAGTTGTCGTTGAGGCTGACTCCGTTAAACTGGGCTGAACAATCAAACACCACTCTGATCTGTCCTGGTTTCTTTGGGTGGTAGACTCCTGTATGTGGGACATAATTGACTTTACCATCTTGTACTTCAAGACGATCTACAGGAACTCTTTCTGCACATTGAGAAATTAAGTCCTTCATAAAGATCTGGTAGTCTGCAAAGAACTTCGGATTCTTCTTGAATCTGGCATTCAGCTGGTTCCACCTCTTTACAGCAAGCTGGCGATTGTTGGGTAGACACACATTGTTTGACTTCAATGGAAGGGGCATTTCATAATGTCCATCTGGTCGTTTCTTCACTCCGTTCTCTAGAATCCTTAGGAATCTCTCATCTTCTATGGAATAAGGTTTGTTCTTAGTACTTGTCTCAACAAAGTCAGTTTCTAGCACATGTAGAACCTTCTCCGGGTCAACAATCTCTTTGGCCTTCGTAGTGAACGCAAAGCGGCTATGGACTTCTGAAGCTGTAATTCTATTGCACACACCCCTGTCCCTGTCTTCCTCATCACGTGACTTGCAGACTCTTCCGATCACTCCCCAGCCAAGTACGGTTCTTTGGGCATACGGCTCATCATCTTCACCGGCAACTATTTCTCTTGGTCGGATAGCTCTCGGACAGTTGTTTCCAATCAGGATAGAAATCTCTGCGTCTGGATGGTACGGTGTCAACTTATCGGCAATGGGCTTCAAATGTTGCCATTCTCTGGCCACTTCAGGTTTGGGAATCTGCGATCGATTGGCTGAAACAAGTTCTCGGGTGAAGGCCACTGGCATTTTTACAACACACTCCCTGTGATAATCCAAAACTTCTAGCCCAGTGATCTTGCTGGTTTGAACGTGTGCATTCTGCTCTTGCATTGTTGTCAACAGAAGTTCAGTTGACGGGCCTTGTAGATTTAACCGTTCACAAAGAGTTTGAGACACAAAACTGACATTTGAATGGTCATCGAGAACTGCATACTGCAACACTTCCTTGTCTGGCTCTCCCACTGGCCTGACCCACACTGGTACAATCATGGTGTGATCAAATCCACTGCTTTGATCAGGAAGTAAACATACACTCATACAATTAGAGACGGCAACACTGTCTTGTGTTTGTTCCTTGTGAAGGCATGTGGGATGCATTCCTGAGCATGTTCTGCATTTCAATCTCTTTCGGCAGTTCGCTACCTGATGACTGTTACTGGCTGCACAGCCCATACATAAACGTTCACGGAAGAAGAAATCTCTCCTTTCACTGAAAGGTCTTCTGCAAAAATCACTGCAGTCATCTAACTTGTGCACTGCACCACAGAAGAGACACTTATTCACATCGGCTGGACCTGGGCGACTTGATTTACTAGAACTACTAGAATCTGCTTCACGGTTGCTATGGCCCGAGACTGATGTGGCAAGGGAACTACCCCTGTTCCTATCTGGCTTCTGTCTGCTGTTAAAACTTGGACTGCTAGATGTAGACAGGCTTTCCAACTCTGGAATGTTCGCCTTATCTGCTGCATCTCTGATGAAACCCGCAAACTTGAGAAAGGTAGGGTAACTAGCTTCTCCATGGGTGTGTCTCCAATGATTAACTGCATCCCTCCACTTAGTCTCTAAGTAGTAGGGAAGTTTAGCACATAGCTTCACATTTTCTTTCGCATAATCCAGTACAGAAAGTGCTGGAATGTTTTCCTTGGCAGCTAAGACTTTATCAAGAAGGTCAGAATATTCTCTCAGAGCAACAGCGTCCTTAGGACCTATCTTGGGCCATTTATCTAACTTGTTGATGAAGGCTGAGCTAACAACATTGCAATTTCCATATCTTTCCTGCAGTACGGACTTGGCTTTCTGGTAAGCATCTTCTGTTCCGATCAGAAGATAGTGTTCCACAACTTGTTTTGGCTTTCCTGATACATACTGATTCAACATATTCAACTTGATGTCTGCCTCTAATGGTCTCGAGTCAATTAGAGCATTGAAAGCACTTTTCCAAACTGGGTATTGCAGGGGGTCACCACTAAAAATTGGAATGGTAATCTTTGGAAGCTGTCCAGAGACAAACAATTGTTTGCTCACAGTACTTTGTTCTAAGTTAGCTTCAGTTAACTTGTCCATACATTTTTCCAGTGATGATGCTACCTTTTCCCACCCTTCACTGAAGGAGTTTGCTTGACCTTGGGGATGAACAGACTGGTAGCTTGAAGGCGATGCAACAACTGCTGACATAATTGGTGATGGACCACTAAAAGGGATAGTTACAGGAGGATCACCTCTTGTTGGTGTGACAGTTTGAGAACTAGGCACTTCTCCTTGAGTGGGAAGGCTATGTCTATGTTCAAAATGACGAACAGTAAATACTGAGTTTGTCACAGCTGCTGGAGAGAACGATGGAGCTGATGCCCGCAAATTACATGTGGTTGACTTAGGTGTGGATGTAGTTGTTAAAACTGGCGCTAGAGAAACTTGGGCATAGGACTGAACTGACGTGGAGACCACATTAGCACTGGTAGGTACTGGAAGAGATTGTAAGAACCTTTTAACTCCTTCGCCCTTACTATCAGAAGGAAGAGTAGCTAAGTCTTCATCCTGAAGCGAGGGTGTTTGCTCCTTTTCAATCTCTTCGAATACACTTAACTTGGCTCTGCTTAGTTCAAGCTCCATCTTCAGTCTGAGCTCTTCTAGTTTTTGTTCCTGCATTAACTTCTCTAGTTTTAGAGCTTTTTCTTGCTCCACAAAGGCTAACTTAACCTTCAAGGCCGCTTCTTCCTGTTGTATCTTGTACTTATCTACCTTGGTTGAAAGTACAGTATCCACATTTGATTTATTGGTTTTGGTCAATTTACTCTTCTTGGAACCCTTAGAACTGACAGAACCAGACTCCAGAACTGTTTGTTCCAAGTATCTAATTTCATCCCTCACATCCCTTTCAAAACTAGACCACTCACCACAGACTTGCTCCCAGATGTCCCTGACATTCGCTAACTCCTCGTCTTGAACAATTTCTCTGATTTCGTTATACGCATCCGTGAATTCACTCCACAGAACTTGAGCTCTACTAAATTCCTGCTTCCAAGTTGATAATTCATTACACTGTCCTCGAAGCAACAATGTATTCCTTAGTGTTCCTGTAAACGTAGACCTTTTAGACTTGAACGATTTAACTTTGATTTCGGTTTGATAGTACCGACCCTTTTCAGTTAGCTTCCTGCTACGAACTTCAACCATTTGCTCACCATTTTCCTGTTCACTTAATGCCCCCACTTCGGCAGCCCTCGTTAACTCCGTAAGTTCAACAATTAAACGCGATGAATTCTCGCAAACGTCTTCTTTAGCATCCATTACAAAGTTGTCGCTGCCAGCAACAAAGTCATTACGGTAGAATTAAACTTCACTCAGAACCACAACTTGACTTGTTATTTCAACCGCATCCTCCGTGAGTTGTTATTGTGGCTGCCTTCGCACATCAAACTTATAACATCCAAAGGAGTTTCGACAAGACAGACTGATTGTTATTCGTAAGATAAAACTTTTTACTTAAGATAACAACTCAGACGGCCTTCCACACACGTGGATGATGAAGGATTACACGGATAAAGACCAAACAAAATCACACTCGTGATGAGAACGAAAACATGGCGGCTACGAGCCAGGATGAGCGGTCACCAAGCAAATTGGTGACATGCATCCGCTGACCTTACAAAACTATTACTGCAGTACCGCTGTAGTAACACCTTTCATTATTCATTTTTTTACAATATATATTTTGATTAGCGTTAACATTATTGATAGGTTTTGTACTCTGAGTTAATGAAGTTTTGACCAACATAGAGACTTTTGTTCTTGAGCCATCGTAGCTTAATCAGAAATAAAATACAAGCAGCGGTGATAAACATAATAAACTTGCGCATTTTATGTAACCTGACGTTTCATATGCTACGTCAAGCTAAAATGGACAAGTTTATTATTTTTATCACCGCTGTTTGTATTTAATTTTTGACTAACATGTTCTTCTTGTTTGACGGTTTAACCATTCTTTTCGTGCAGTGTAATAGTTGTTGCCTTTCTTAATTATTCATTTGTTGGGATCATGTAATTCAAATGGGGAAGTAAGACATGGCGAGCTGGCAGCCAAACGCCCCAGTTAGAGTTCGGTATGTCTGCCTAATTCTCGGCGCCTTATTGCGGATCCATCGCGTTTACTTGATACACTAATTATAATCTTGATATCTTTCTCAATATCCTTACTCCCTAAAACGGCGTGAAAAAATTGCTTTTAGTTCGGGAAATGGTAAAATGAAACTTTAGGACCTACTTTCAATCCAAGGTTTAAATCTCTGGGTTACTGCTCTAAGGAAAGAATTACTGCATGAAATGCAAAAAGCATCCGAAATTAGGCCGGACAAACTGTTCATCAAAAAGAAGTCTTCATCAATGTGCAGAGGAGGCTGCACTGATCTCCTTTTACTCCTAATCCTACTCCTCTTTTCTATAGAGTCGCTCCTGACTGCTTCCCATGCTATTTGGCTGCCTATTGTAATAGGAATCGATTTTGCCTTGTCCAAAACGAAAAACGGTGTCGTTAAACGAACCACTCCGCACTCTCCACGTGCTCACTGAAACAGCATTCCGTTCGCAAATTCCCATACACCATGCATCAAAATCTTTTGTACAGTCTGATTGACGGTCATTGGGAGCTAACTCCCAAGAAGGTCGTCCATGCCCCAGATTTCTTACTACCGCACTGTGAAATACTAAGAACTACTAAAATGGTCTTTGACGACATTTAATTTTTTTATATCTCTGATACTAAATTTACAAGACGCGTACTTGCTCGCCTTGCTCACCTCTTTTGAGACTTCTAAAAACTTGCGCGGCACTCACACGTGTACGCATGCCACGCTTGACATTTCATGAGCTATGGCGTAACACCACGGAAGGGTTTACAATTTCACCGGAAGTAACCCTGTTTATCGCCTGAGCACGAATTTTCGTGTGCCCTCGGATATAAAATATTGTGTAAAGCCTTGGAGGACGCTATATGGAAGACAAATAACATTGTACAACATTGTTGAGTTCTTTTTTTGATAGTATTCTAACGCACTAATAAGTAAAGAAATTCACCGTTTTGTATTGCTCTCCCGCTTCCTGTCCTCTTAGAACTCCCGCCTCCCGCCCTTTCCTCTCCCGTCTCCCGTACCCCTCCCGCCCCCTATTCTCCCGGGCTCCCGCCCCCCTGTCCCCCTCCACACTGTACGGACTACTACGTAAAATTGCCTAACTTGTTCACGTTTGAAGGAGGACGTAAAAAGACGACGACAACTTTCCCTTTCTATTTTTCCAGTGAACTTGGAATCAGGCAGTAAGAATCCGTCCGCAGGAAGATTCGCCCAAAATTAAAAAAAAAAAAAAAAAAAGGTGGGAGCTGGAATTATCGCGATGAAGTTTAAAAGAACGCGAATTCTCTTTATGATGTTTTCGAATTCGCTACCATCACCGTCATCTTATCTTTAACTCCCTACTAACTAACACAAATCGGTCATGAGGATTTTGGTTCTTATTTCCGATTCATAAGGAAGGACTGCCTTTGCTGCTGTTGTATAAAAGCCAAATGTTAGCGGAGGAAACTGTCAGGTAATAAACAATTTATTAAAGGTTGTGAGAAGGCACTTGCAGCGTCAGAATTTAAGATTGATTGTTGTACATTATTACTGTTTTTTAATTATTTATTTTTTGACACATTGGTTTTTTTTTTATACTTCTTAAAATTCGGGGGGGGGGGGGGTCAGGGCTCGAGCCCCCCTGCCCCTCCCCTTGTTACGGAAGCGTTTACCAGCTGCTTATCTAGAATAACGAACTCTTTGTGACAACTTTTGCGCAAATGACTAATACCCGTAGTTCTTTTTTTGACGTTTCTTTTTCGTAGCGACCAGCAACAAAAACCGTCAATGCGAAAGATACACCGGAGGAACAGACTTAAAAACCTACACTCACTGATTGAAGTGTAGAGCGAAAATTTACTTCTTCCTAAGATAGAGGGGGAAGGGGGGTGGGGTGGCTTAATTAGATACATAACCTTATTTCTTTTTAATTTCAGCCTCTTCATTTCACTTAGACCATCCTAAGCTGCTTCCCTTGTTCTAAAGATTAAAGGACGGTGCATGCAGACCTAAAACTCCTAGCATTAGGCCTCTTTAGGGCGTGGCGAAGACACAAACCTCACACTCAGTTTTTAGAGCTGGGATCAGGCTTCTTTTCCGTCAATTGAAAAGTTTTCAATACTTTCCTTTAATAAGGAAAATAAGTCTTTAGCGTGGACGTTACACAAGCTTGAAAAGCTCTAACTATGATGTCTTACTTTGCTCAAGAAAAGGACCTTTTTACGAGGTAGTGAACAAAAAGTTGTCCACCACAGTCAGTAGCACTAGAACTAGGGTTCCAAGCACAGAAAAATAAAAATAATAAATAAATAGCACTGAAAACTTCACGTGTAATCTAATTAACGGCTTTCTCCGCATCTGATGAACTGAAAATACATCTGAATACTAATATTTTGTGCTGGAAAAGACCGAATGTTTTTTCAGTTTACTATACATAAAAGATAATGGAAATGATGTAAATGCATACCTGAACAAACTGGAATAAATAGTCCTAGTTTCTTCCATAGCAAATGCCACGAATTTTTTCCAAGTCCTCGTTCTAGTTTTGCAACTTTTTGCGCCTGGCTGTCATGGCTCGATACCGGCGGAGAAATTTGACACTTATTTGAACTGACCTCGACGCCAGCCAATGCCCAGAGACAAACGGTGTCGAAGACAAATCGTCAATTCCGAAAAGTGAAGGAGATAAACATTCGTGGTGAAGGAGATACACATTCTTGTCAGAATAAGTTCAATTTCGGTTTCTACATCGGCTATTGACAAGGAAGACTTGTGACCGGCGATGTTCCTTTTGCACTAGTTTACTTCAGTTGATCTGCTCCTGTCTCTGGGAACGCTTTCCAAACTATTTTCAGTTTTTCCAAAGTTTCAATTTTCCAAAGAAAGTGTCATTTTTATGCTATTTGTGCGGAGATGAATTTTTAAAGTTAAGTTTTTGTCGATTCCTACGGAGTAAAAAGTTAACACATCAAGAAAACTTCTTTTCAGCGGAGTGATTTTTATTGTCCTCACAAATTAGCCATTTAAGTAATCTTAAGTCTTATTTGTCTAAATCAAGGGGTCCGAAATTCGGACCCTTGGTTCAACTAAATCCGCAGAAAGTGCGTTTTTAAAAATAATTCACTTTAATTCCAGGGGTCCGAAATTCGGACCCTTGGCTCAACTAAATCCGCAGAAAGTGCGTTTTTAAAAATAATTCACTTTAATTCCAGGGGTCCGAAACTCGGACCCTTGGTTCAACTAAATCCGCAGAAAATGCGTTTTTAAAAATAATTCACTTTAATTCCAGGGGTCCGAAATTCGGACCCTTGGTTCAACTAAATCCGCAGAAAATGCGTTTTTAAAAATAATTCATTTTAATTCCAGGGGTTCGAAATTCGGACCCTTGGCTCAACTAAATCCGCAGAAAATGCGTTGTTAAAAATTCTTCACTTTCAGTCTAGGGGTCCGAAATTCGGACCCTTGATTCAACTAAATCCGCAGAAAATGCGTTTTTCAAAACAATTTACTTTAAGTCTAGGGGTCCGAAATTCGGACCCTTGGTTCAACTAAATCCGCAGAAAATGCGTTTTTCAAAACAATTTACTTTAAGTCTAGGGGTCCGAAATTCGGACCCTTGCTTCGATTAAAAAATCTATTGTAAAAACAAAACGCTTCAACTCCGAAGATAGAACAATTGCCTTAAGCCAAACCTCAAATCTCTTTTAAATGACTTGTGCTTACGATGAAAAGTGAGTTCAGTGCTATCCGTCAACAAAATTGCAGGGTTACTTGACACACTATTTATAAGAGGTGATTCTGCAACATTTAATAACTCTACTCTTTAAGGGAAAAAAACTGTTTCCAGTTGTTCAAAGGATGAATAAGGATAAGTCATTTAATTACAAAAAAATTTCTATCAAAATGATTTGCGTACTTCAATCGATAATAATTTATCAAACAGACCACCCTTATATATTCACCCTTTGTACCACCGGCGTCTATAAAAAATTCTAATGCTGTTTATGAGTTTCTCGTAGAGGAACCGGGTTTATTTTTTCCTTCCTGGGCTTTACGAGGCTGGACTTTGGAAGCCAGGTGGAATTTTACGTTTTCCTGCACCTCCTCTTTACCGAAATATAAGCCATTTCTGCCACTCTGCATAGTTGCAACTATTGCAGCCGCATTATGCGAAAAAAGATCTACCACATAATCACCAGAGCGACTAAAATGGTTGACGATCCACTCGTACTTCAGGTTCCATTTCCATGTCCTTCTGGAGCTTTTCTAGGAAAATTGAATCAATTTTCCTAATGAGGATTTCATCTCTCGGGGTTTGCAGCTTTTCTATTAGTAAGAAATGAATTCCTGAAATGAAATATTAAAACTGTTAGAACTATTAAAACAAGCCTGTTTCTACTGAGGCTTTTACACATTGTGCTTTTCATTCTCATTAAAAAGATCGGTCTATTACAAAAGTCACTAACAAATATTTTTGTCGGAGAAATGCCTCGTTAAATGCTTTATGCTTCTGCCTCGACACTAAAACTGCTCGCATAATGTAGAGTCAAGCCTAGCTTTTCCGGAGTATACGTTGCCGTTTAAAAGGCTTGCTGTGTTGTGTTCGGCTATAAGCATTTTTATTTTCTTGATTTTTTTTACTTCAGGCACGCAAAGGTTGACAGTAACAGTGAAATTTATTTACCCTCGACTCGACATTCTTCACATCTTTTCTGCATTTCAGCGAACTGTCCATCGCTAGTGGCTTCTTCTTCGCTGTCGCTCGCTTTATCTCTTCGTTTACTCGGAATACGGTGTATTGGCGAGATTTCGAGAGTTTTTCTTTTACGACTTGTCTGCGCAGTTGCCACTGGAGAAGAACAGGCGAGAGGATCTTCATTTCCACCGCAGCTGGTGTGATCGGCTAAAAGAGATAAGAAATTTCCTGTGTAAGTAGTCATCTCTAGGATCATGTCTGATTTACAGGATGCGTTTTGTTTGCAAACTTATAAGGCAAAGCCAGTTCAACCCATTCGACATCTATGTTTACTGCAAAACTATTCCCTTGTCTCCCACGTTGCAGTTCTTTGTCTCGTCACCCAACGTTCATCGAGACAAATTCCCAGTCGCGTGGGAGACTAACCAAACTCATGTTAACATCTAAATTATCTTTTATCCAATTTGTTCTTCGGGTCTGGCTGCTGGCTTTTCGGCTTTTTTTTTTTTTACCTCATTAACCTTGGTTGACCACATATTAAAGTACAGGAAATGACTGTAATTACTGTTCTCCACTAAAAGTAAAGGATTTTGATTGCAAATGTGACAAATCAGTCGAGAAGAGACCGCTCACCCCTATGTTTTGCGCCCTTTAAACCAGGTTTACAGCAACTATGTTTTATCGTACATTTCCCGTGAGCGCTCTCTATTTGCAAGGAATAACCGGTGAAAATTTAATTTCCGCCAAATGTAACAGTACAATTCTCAAGTGCTTTTCATTTTATATGAAAAAAAACAGTAGTTCCGTTGGGGAATCAAATGGAACGGTTCTTTCCACTGGAAATTTTGGGAAAAAAGCGCGTAACTCACCAAGGAGCATGGTACGTAAGTGTGATGAGGCAAATGGTTCGGTGATATTCCGTTTATTTCGGCAAGAACGAGAAAGAGGAATCCGTTTGCAATTATTCCTTTTTTTTCACAAAAAAATCCAGTGGAAAGGAAACCGGAAGGACTGTTGCACCATTTGTTGTCCTACCAAAACGACCATTTTTTTTTTTCGATCAAAAGGAAGCGCTACGTCTTCATTCAAAAAGAACGAGTATCGAAAAGGCGGTGCCCCCCTTCTTTTTCTAACAGCAAGAAAGCAGTTAATTGGCTGGCTAGTGTTCCCTGCCGGATAACTCCATAACAGACATGTGCCAAAATCATTAAACAAAATAAAAAAAAAGTCCGTGGAAAGCAATTTTTTCCTGTTGTATAGCCGAGGACAAACTGAACTATACAATCGAGCGAAATTTCTTTGACTTGTTTGATGTATTCGCAACTTTTCCATTTTTCCCCCACATTCCATTTTCGCAACCAGTAGCCTAATAGCCGTGACGTTAACTTTCAAATTTTCAGCCTGGATTTCGTTTAGACTGT
The DNA here is from genome assembly GCF_977016875.1 of Pavona decussata. NCBI lineage: Eukaryota > Metazoa > Cnidaria > Anthozoa > Scleractinia > Agariciidae > Pavona > Pavona decussata. The sequence goes on along the minus strand of NW_028145528.1, from coordinate 3,334,082 downwards.
TCATCAGTCATCTGACAGGATAGGAGTTATCTGTTATAACAGATAACACATTTTTAAGATGCCTCCGATTCTTTCGTGTGAACACAGAAAAATTTCACTCGGTGTAGTTCCATGGCAGCAACGCAAAACATCCAGAAATTTGACTTCTTTCAGAGCCTTTGCTAAGTCTTTCTAAATAATTGTTAATAGCATCTTAAATGTGATCAAAAAGTCCCGTTATTTTTATTTTATATGGCACTATACTGTCTCGAAGATTAAAATAATGATGTCACTTTGTAATTCCGATAGAAATGGGAAGGGTTTCGCCTTCTTGATGTTCTTAATAATATTTTTGTTTTCATACCTGATAAGCTGGCCTCTCCTGTTATGTGGGTGATTTCCAGATCGGTGCTTTCACGTAAACTTAAACTTCTGTCCGAAGATGTGTTCAACGAAGTGTCACCTTCATTATCTTCGCAGCCGCGTGCGCTCATGGAGACCTCTCTCGTTTTTGGATAACTTGATTTACAGCAGTGGTAGCGGTACGGCTCACGGAGTTCAACCTTTCGATTTCCTGATTGAATCGCAATACCCATTCGTCATGACTGGTCTCCTTTACTATTTTCTTGAAATTTCCATCGCTGTTATGGCGGTTGAAATATTTAAGTTTCAAATGGCACTTTGTATGAGATCCTTTTGGGCATGGCTCAAAACGGAACTACAAAACACAAATCACATAGGCTCTTACTTTTGTCAAAAAATTGCAAACATGAGACAAGGAGCATGCAGTTGAATAATTACTGCCATATAACTGAAAGAGGTAGGTCCTTACCTGTAAGGTAGTCGCTCCCTTATATGTGGATTTCTCAACACTCAAGACTTTCCCATAAACTTGTTGCAACTTCAGTCTATCTTTACCGAGGTAAATAAAAACATCTTCTCCTTCGATCGGACCATACTGAAGTTTCGGGCATTGTTATTCTCGTTTTTGTGATCTTCTGCTAACCGATCGCGAATGAAGTGTTGTCGAGCTATACTGATCTCAGTTTCGTCAACCGGGGGTAGGATCTGCAAATTAACTTGGCCGTCGATCAAAAATGCTCTACACTAAATTGGGCGGTGGCCAATGGACAAAAGTTCAGGAACCTCATGCTTTTATATCTTGACATAACACGTTTGCCACAAACATTTTTTTCTTTTTTGTCGTGGTTTCAGTTGACCGCAGCAGTCTTTATCTTTTTCTAGAGCACTGAACGGAAGCGAATGCGGTCGCTATTCGCGGCAGGATTATTGACAACCGAGCCTTTCTGTAAGGCCCGCGGGCGCAGTGCTACCGGATGTGGCCGGAAAAAGAGTAACCAAATTTACGTTTGTTGAATACCAAAAAAGCAGTTACAGTTTGCTGCCAAAACGGCTGCTCAACAAAATGACTTATTAGAGGTCCACGCGGCAGCTTCTTTTCATCATGGATGAAGACTCGGATACGAGAAGTTCTTTCCCGTCTCCTTTCAAGGAAGAGCCAGTGAATAAGGGAATTAGAGAAGCTCCAGAAACAGCTACTTGCTCTTTCAGAAGATGCTTGAATGTGGAAAGTAGCACTTTCTTTCAAGACGACGGTAAGGTTCAATCATTATTAATCTGATGACTTCTTGTTGGCTTAAGTTTTCTTATATTGGGACAAGAACGCTTTGAATTCTCTTAATTAACGTACAACTATGTTCTCACATCAAAATTTGTTCTTGACACTGACTTCAATTTTAGAGGATATATGTGCCGTTGGATTAGAAGGAACCAGTAAAACGTGCTCTCCTGTTAAATCTGGTAACTATGTAGCATCGTGATCTTTGTCCTTTCATTTAATGCTGTAACTATAATACACTCTTTTTTTGTTTGTAAGAACGCCTAATTTTGGGCCTAAGGCTGAGCGCTTCTAATTCTTATTTAAATATTTTTGGGGCAATTTGAGCCTGTAAAGTTCTCTTACCTGCTATAGTACGGTATTTCAATAAATCTATGCGGGCTTGACCACGATAACCTTCATTTGGCTTATTGTTAGCCTTAAAATTTTCCGAGTATATTATTTTATTCGTATTCAATGCGTTCATTTTCAAAACATTTGGTCAAAATTAAAATGTTGTTTACTTACTAAACAAAACAGTGTATTCATTTCAGTTTTAAAAGAGGATAGTCTTGAATCGTCTTGAGTTACCCTTAAACTAAAGTGCAGTTGTTTATTTCAGAAAATGAGTATGCCATTGGGTTCGATGACTCCAGCCGGGACTCATCAATACCAAATACACAGTCCGGTATATATACCCTTCCATTTTTTACTTTATTTTATTTTATTTATTTTTTGAGGGAGTTAAAAGCACTGTAGACCATGATTGGATTAGGATTTATGCCTTGAGTTGTCTCGCAAAATTTATTTCTATTTGACACAAACGATAAACAGTTCTTTGAGTGTAACATGCGTGCGGAGCAGGAGATTGGCACCGCATTTTTGAAATTTCAAATTATACAATTACGCATTCGCGTGGTTTGTGTTCATAGTAAAGCTTTAATTTAAAACAGGACTAACGTCAGTACAAATAAATTCTTGAGTTTTTTTCAATGAATTTGTTACTGAAATATTTGTTCTGTAGCAGAAATGCATGCAATAGGATTTGATGACGCCAGTGACTCCTCCAGGTCATCATCATATCCCGGTATGTGTTTTGCATTTGTCTCTATAGTCTGTCATGAAGTTCATTAAATTTGTTTCCACATTACGGAATAAGTGAGTTTTCTATTCTCTGTCCCGGCTATCTTTATAGAGTACTCTTTTTATACCTCAAAACGCTAGTTTGTATGGAATAAAAGAAATTATCCTATAAAAATATATTATAAGATAAAACCAGTTCTGCACCTCCATCGTACATCGTTTTTACTCATTATGAATATATGGAACATAAATTTGAACTGCGGATGACAGATTAAATAGAAGACCCTCCCAATGCTCTACCAACTGAGCTGTCAAGCCATCTGGGAGCTGCAGATTTCTTAATAAAAACTTGAAGTATGAATAAAGGAAAATGAATATATAAAACATATATTTAAACTGCAGATGAAAGAATAAATTGAATTAATAGGATCTTTCTTTTATTTAATCATGTTCACTCTTAGCATGTTTCATGTCGAGTGCTTCAAATCCAGGATGAAGTATTTGTATACACTCTGTAGAAAATTTTAAATACGTTGAGCTTTATTCTTGTAACTGTTTCATTTCATTAATTTGATTTTTTTTTCCTTTTTTTATTCATTTTTTTTTTGTTAGGGAGCGAGCACGCAATTGGGTTTGATGATAGTAATAGCGGGGATCAAGGAAAACTGAGTTCTTCTCGTACGTGTGAGTTGGTAAAATCATATTTCTCTAGTTTTGCTCAGTATAGCGATTCAGGATTCATGTTGACGCAAACAATAACTGCTTAAGAGAAAACAATAAACAGAAGCTATGTACGAATCGCTCTAGAAGTATAGTGAAAGACGCAAAGAGGGGAAAAAAAAACAAACAAAAAAACAAAAACAAAAACAAATAAAGGAAACAAGAGTAACTCTGCCCTGGCTAACTATCTCTCATCCTGAACGTAATTAAACTTCTGGTAGGAAATCGCTCCTGATTTCTTCAAGATGGTGTTACAAGCGCGTATCAGTACTTTAATTTAACAAAATTGAGTAGCCGGCGTGGCCGTCATCTACGAGAATAGCAAAACTGTGCTCATTTTGAGTTTACTGCAGGCCTTTCCGTGTTTGAGTATAATGTACACTCGCACCGTTTAAATTTGATAACTGCTGATCAGTCAGCGCTTGCTGCCTCTGTCTGGCAAAATATGTCGTTTATTTCATGATTAGCCTCTTTTATCAATAAATGAATCGAGGCACTCGATTGTATGACAAAAAAAAAACAGTCTATGATAATAACTGATTTGACGACAAAGGGAGAGCTTAAGAATATTTGGCAAGAATTCTAACAGATAAAATTAATTAGGGCAGCTATTCAAATAGCCCGCCGCAAACGCCGGTGGTTTTCCGTTAGTTGTTTTCCGCGCCGCCAAAGTTTATTGCGGCAGGAAACAACAACATCTTTTACAATTACCGCTCGGAATCCTCCCTACCTTATTTAATGACTTGGCCACCAACATTTCAAACAACAAACAAAAACATTATCTGTGTGTGTTAGCAAGAATGATAAGTCTATAATTGTTACTACTAAGGTTACCCGGTACCTTCAGAGGTGTTTCGCGTTTAAGCAATCTAGCGCGTCCAGTTTAAACTGTAGATACCTAAACCCCCATATCAAATTAAAGCTTATAGACCTGGCTATCAAACTATACCAAGAACTTTGAAATAAAATGAATTGTCGAATTTTTCACGACCTCTAATTGCGAGCGTCCGAATCACCTTTTTTAAATCTACAAGTCAAAGTGAATTTTGTTTTTTGCTAATTTTTAAAATTTGCTCCTCAGTTTCCGGACCCAAAGCGCTAAAAAAAACGTGTCTGCGTTTTGCCATATTCAATCGCAGTGAAAAGTTATAGAGCATTTTCGAAATAGGATGAAAAAAATGTGGAGTAATCGTACAAAAATCTCTCTCGGAGAAAAAATATTTCGAATGAAAAAATTCGCAGACACGTTTTTGTTGTTTACACTAGCCACTGTCCAAATTTTTTTTAAGGCAAACGAACAAATTTGAAGTGGCTCCTCCAAGTGAAAAAAAATTATTCGAGAAAACAGCGCTAAAAATTCGGCAATTCATTTTATTTCAAAATTCTTGGTTTAGTTGGATAGCCAGCTCTATAAGCACAAATAACCGTGATAAGAAGCACAGCATCTTGCAACAAAAGCAAATAGCCGGGCCCGGTAATCTGACAAAAGCTGCAAGATAATGTATAGTTATTACACGGTTCAAATCCTATCCTTACAACGACAAAAAGAGAGGCTATACTGTCACCAGACGCACTGAAATGAGCCATACCAAGCCTAAACTAAATGCCACAAAGGCATAAGAACGACAGTCGCTAAACGGAAACGTAACAACAAGAGGTCAAAATGACCTTTGAGATCAATTATAACACATGCGACAGTTAAACACATGGCTTTGCTCAGTGTTCATCGCGCAAATCCTCCAAATCATAGATGGCATTTAATAAGAAGAAAATCCAGCGCTGAAAGAAAATTTTAGCGGAAGCACCGCTCTTTTCATAGAGAAAAGGGTATTCTTTGGAAGACATAACCCGTGAGGGAAAAACTCTTATTTAGGCTAAACACGCACATGCATGAGAGTCGCGTAGGCCTGTCAACCCCATTATGCCATGATATTTCCCAGCTGCGAGAGAAGGAGACTGCACCTCTTGAAGAGGTAGATATCATTCATAATCAATAATAATTGAGTCTAAACATTCTAAGCACGATATCACTTTTCTCTTAAATTCCGTTTTCCGTGACGTGAAAAGCGAAACAACCGTACTGTGTGTTCTCTCTGTAGCGGCTCTTATAAAACCCACAGAATACGATATAAGCAGGGAGAAGAATTACGTTCTAACTCGCTCAATGGGAAAGGGGAACAGCAATAGAAAAGAAAGCAAAAATAAAAGAATAAAAAAAAACCACCTACCTCGGTAAATTTAAATAACGTGTCAATGTTATAGAGGCAAAATATTGAGACAAATTTATTTATGGCGTTGACTGCAAGTAACGATTTTTGTCTAATAATCATGTTGCTGTACATTTTTATTACTAAAAAAAATGATAAAATAAGATGTAAACTTCACTTCCTCTTACTTTACCGCTGGCAGATTTACACAGGCCCTTACAGAACTGAACCCTGCCAGGCGAGCACAAGATGTCCAAGAAAACGTCGATGTAGACCTACTGCAAGAAGGAGATTTTGTTGCAGTGGAACTCGAAAATTATCACAAGCATCCAGTTATTGGAAAGGTTTTTGAAGTTAACGAGGATGGGTTCGTTATCTGTTACTGGAGGGGCTCTTATAATAAGGAATGGCGGCCACACACACTTCCTGCACGCAGAGGGTCTAATGAGAACCAGCTCTGGACGCAGCAACTGCCAAAAACCTGTATCAAGTGCTTTGGATTTTCACTGGACGAAAATTCCAAATTGTTACCAGGAACTAAAGCCTTTTTAAGGAAAGCGTACAAGACTAGAGAGGAGAACCTAACAGGGACACAGTGATTAAATCTAATTCTATTGGAACTTAGCACATTTTGCATTATTGATGACATTTGAATTAGTATTCTCATGAAAGTAAATTATCTAACAATCAGTGGGCATTCTGCATCATATGGCAAATAACGTTAATCAAAAGGCACCCTGTATTTAGTGAATTGATAGGCAAGTCACATGCGAGGGTCCAAATTTAGCAATACGGCTTTCTAAATTAATGTATTTCCACATTTGTGGACCCTTGCTTTCCAAAATAAATTAAGCATGGTGTTTTTTGATTTTTAGCGGAGTCAAAACCAAGGGTCCGAATTTCAGACCCTTGGTTTCTGAATAAATTCAGCATGGTGTTTTTGATGATTTTAGCCGGCGGAGTCAAATCCGAGGGTCCGAATTTCGGACCCTTGGTTTCTGAATGAATTCAGCATGGTTTTTTTTTTTTTTTTTTGATGATTTTAGCGGAGTCAAATCCAAGGGTCCGAATTTCGGACCCTTGGTTTCTGAATGAAATCAGCATGGTGTTTTTTGATGATTTTAGCGGAGTCGAAACCAAGGGTCCGAATTTCGGTCCCTTGGTTTCTACATAAATTTAGCATGGTGTTTTTTTGCTGATTTTAGCGGAGTCGAAACCAAGGGTCCGAATTTCGGACCCTTGGTTTCTACATAAATTTAGCATGGTGTTTTTTGATGATTTTTAATAGCGGAGTCGAAACCAAGGGTCCGAATTTTGGACCCTTGGTTTCTGAATAAATTCAGCATTTTGTTTTTTGATGATTTTAGCGGAGTCGAAACCAAGGGTCCGAATTTCGGACCCTTGGTTTTGATGCATGAAAAATTATGCATGTGGCAATGCCTTTTTTATGGTTGAAAGGTAACGTCTGATTAATCACCTATTATATCAGTTTCTGAGGAACGAATTTCCTCATCCGCTAAAAGAGAAGAACTTTTCATACCTTAAAATTACATTTTTTCGCTATCCGCAAGTTTTAACAAATTCAATAGAGACAAATTTGTAAAAAAACTGCCGTCCTCAGAAATAAGAAAATTTGAAAGTCACTTTTAGTGTTTAGTTTTCACCAAAAACGTCAGATAACGTTACTTTTTGCGACATATTAATGGCTTCACGAATTTTTCTATCAAGATATACAGTTTTTGCGGAATGATTACGCAAAAAAGGTTATTAATCTTATTTTCTAGCGGAATTACAGATTTTGGAAAAACTGAAAATAGTTTGGAAAGCGTTTGAACGCTTTCCAAACTATTTTCAGTTTTTCCAAAGTTTCAATTTTCCAAAGAAAGTGTCATTTTTATGCTATTTGTGCGGAGATGAATTTTTAAAGTTAAGTTTTTGTCGATTCCTACGGAGTAAAAAGTTAACACATCAAGAAAACTTCTTTTCAGCGGAGTGATTTTTATTGTCCTCACAAATTAGCCATTTAAGTAATCTTAAGTCTTATTTGTCTAAATCAAGGGGTCCGAAATTCGGACCCTTGGTTCAACTAAATCCGCAGAAAGTGCGTTTTTAAAAATAATTCACTTTAATTCCAGGGGTCCGAAATTCGGACCCTTGGCTCAACTAAATCCGCAGAAAGTGCGTTTTTAAAAATAATTCACTTTAATTCCAGGGGTCCGAAACTCGGACCCTTGGTTCAACTAAATCCGCAGAAAATGCGTTTTTAAAAATAATTCACTTTAATTCCAGGGGTCCGAAATTCGGACCCTTGGTTCAACTAAATCCGCAGAAAATGCGTTTTTAAAAATAATTCATTTTAATTCCAGGGGTTCGAAATTCGGACCCTTGGCTCAACTAAATCCGCAGAAAATGCGTTGTTAAAAATTCTTCACTTTCAGTCTAGGGGTCCGAAATTCGGACCCTTGATTCAACTAAATCCGCAGAAAATGCGTTTTTCAAAACAATTTACTTTAAGTCTAGGGGTCCGAAATTCGGACCCTTGGTTCAACTAAATCCGCAGAAAATGCGTTTTTCAAAACAATTTACTTTAAGTCTAGGGGTCCGAAATTCGGACCCTTGCTTCGATTAAAAAATCTATTGTAAAAACAAAACGCTTCAACTCCGAAGATAGAACAATTGCCTTAAGCCAAACCTCAAATCTCTTTTAAATGACTTGTGCTTACGATGAAAAGTGAGTTCAGTGCTATCCGTCAACAAAATTGCAGGGTTACTTGACACACTATTTATAAGAGGTGATTCTGCAACATTTAATAACTCTACTCTTTAAGGGAAAAAAACTGTTTCCAGTTGTTCAAAGGATGAATAAGGATAAGTCATTTAATTACAAAAAAATTTCTATCAAAATGATTTGCGTACTTCAATCGATAATAATTTATCAAACAGACCACCCTTATATATTCACCCTTTGTACCACCGGCGTCTATAAAAAATTCTAATGCTGTTTATGAGTTTCTCGTAGAGGAACCGGGTTTATTTTTTCCTTCCTGGGCTTTACGAGGCTGGACTTTGGAAGCCAGGTGGAATTTTACGTTTTCCTGCACCTCCTCTTTACCGAAATATAAGCCATTTCTGCCACTCTGCATAGTTGCAACTATTGCAGCCGCATTATGCGAAAAAAGATCTACCACATAATCACCAGAGCGACTAAAATGGTTGACGATCCACTCGTACTTCAGGTTCCATTTCCATGTCCTTCTGGAGCTTTTCTAGGAAAATTGAATCAATTTTCCTAATGAGGATTTCATCTCTCGGGGTTTGCAGCTTTTCTATTAGTAAGAAATGAATTCCTGAAATGAAATATTAAAACTGTTAGAACTATTAAAACAAGCCTGTTTCTACTGAGGCTTTTACACATTGTGCTTTTCATTCTCATTAAAAAGATCGGTCTATTACAAAAGTCACTAACAAATATTTTTGTCGGAGAAATGCCTCGTTAAATGCTTTATGCTTCTGCCTCGACACTAAAACTGCTCGCATAATGTAGAGTCAAGCCTAGCTTTTCCGGAGTATACGTTGCCGTTTAAAAGGCTTGCTGTGTTGTGTTCGGCTATAAGCATTTTTATTTTCTTGATTTTTTTTACTTCAGGCACGCAAAGGTTGACAGTAACAGTGAAATTTATTTACCCTCGACTCGACATTCTTCACATCTTTTCTGCATTTCAGCGAACTGTCCATCGCTAGTGGCTTCTTCTTCGCTGTCGCTCGCTTTATCTCTTCGTTTACTCGGAATACGGTGTATTGGCGAGATTTCGAGAGTTTTTCTTTTACGACTTGTCTGCGCAGTTGCCACTGGAGAAGAACAGGCGAGAGGATCTTCATTTCCACCGCAGCTGGTGTGATCGGCTAAAAGAGATAAGAAATTTCCTGTGTAAGTAGTCATCTCTAGGATCATGTCTGATTTACAGGATGCGTTTTGTTTGCAAACTTATAAGGCAAAGCCAGTTCAACCCATTCGACATCTATGTTTACTGCAAAACTATTCCCTTGTCTCCCACGTTGCAGTTCTTTGTCTCGTCACCCAACGTTCATCGAGACAAATTCCCAGTCGCGTGGGAGACTAACCAAACTCATGTTAACATCTAAATTATCTTTTATCCAATTTGTTCTTCGGGTCTGGCTGCTGGCTTTTCGGCTTTTTTTTTTTTTACCTCATTAACCTTGGTTGACCACATATTAAAGTACAGGAAATGACTGTAATTACTGTTCTCCACTAAAAGTAAAGGATTTTGATTGCAAATGTGACAAATCAGTCGAGAAGAGACCGCTCACCCCTATGTTTTGCGCCCTTTAAACCAGGTTTACAGCAACTATGTTTTATCGTACATTTCCCGTGAGCGCTCTCTATTTGCAAGGAATAACCGGTGAAAATTTAATTTCCGCCAAATGTAACAGTACAATTCTCAAGTGCTTTTCATTTTATATGAAAAAAAACAGTAGTTCCGTTGGGGAATCAAATGGAACGGTTCTTTCCACTGGAAATTTTGGGAAAAAAGCGCGTAACTCACCAAGGAGCATGGTACGTAAGTGTGATGAGGCAAATGGTTCGGTGATATTCCGTTTATTTCGGCAAGAACGAGAAAGAGGAATCCGTTTGCAATTATTCCTTTTTTTTCACAAAAAAATCCAGTGGAAAGGAAACCGGAAGGACTGTTGCACCATTTGTTGTCCTACCAAAACGACCATTTTTTTTTTTCGATCAAAAGGAAGCGCTACGTCTTCATTCAAAAAGAACGAGTATCGAAAAGGCGGTGCCCCCCTTCTTTTTCTAACAGCAAGAAAGCAGTTAATTGGCTGGCTAGTGTTCCCTGCCGGATAACTCCATAACAGACATGTGCCAAAATCATTAAACAAAATAAAAAAAAAGTCCGTGGAAAGCAATTTTTTCCTGTTGTATAGCCGAGGACAAACTGAACTATACAATCGAGCGAAATTTCTTTGACTTGTTTGATGTATTCGCAACTTTTCCATTTTTCCCCCACATTCCATTTTCGCAACCAGTAGCCTAATAGCCGTGACGTTAACTTTCAAATTTTCAGCCTGGATTTCGTTTAGACTGTTCATCAGTCATCTGACAGGATAGGAGTTATCTGTTATAACAGATAACACATTTTTAAGATGCCTCCGATTCTTTCGTGTGAACACAGAAAAATTTCACTCGGTGTAGTTCCATGGCAGCAACGCAAAACATCCAGAAATTTGACTTCTTTCAGAGCCTTTGCTAAGTCTTTCTAAATAATTGTTAATAGCATCTTAAATGTGATCAAAAAGTCCCGTTATTTTTATTTTATATGGCACTATACTGTCTCGAAGATTAAAATAATGATGTCACTTTGTAATTCCGATAGAAATGGGAAGGGTTTCGCCTTCTTGATGTTCTTAATAATATTTTTGTTTTCATACCTGATAAGCTGGCCTCTCCTGTTATGTGGGTGATTTCCAGATCGGTGCTTTCACGTAAACTTAAACTTCTGTCCGAAGATGTGTTCAACGAAGTGTCACCTTCATTATCTTCGCAGCCGCGTGCGCTCATGGAGACCTCTCTCGTTTTTGGATAACTTGATTTACAGCAGTGGTAGCGGTACGGCTCACGGAGTTCAACCTTTCGATTTCCTGATTGAATCGCAATACCCATTCGTCATGACTGGTCTCCTTTACTATTTTCTTGAAATTTCCATCGCTGTTATGGCGGTTGAAATATTTAAGTTTCAAATGGCACTTTGTATGAGATCCTTTTGGGCATGGCTCAAAACGGAACTACAAAACACAAATCACATAGGCTCTTACTTTTGTCAAAAAATTGCAAACATGAGACAAGGAGCATGCAGTTGAATAATTACTGCCATATAACTGAAAGAGGTAGGTCCTTACCTGTAAGGTAGTCGCTCCCTTATATGTGGATTTCTCAACACTCAAGACTTTCCCATAAACTTGTTGCAACTTCAGTCTATCTTTACCGAGGTAAATAAAAACATCTTCTCCTTCGATCGGACCATACTGAAGTTTCGGGCATTGTTATTCTCGTTTTTGTGATCTTCTGCTAACCGATCGCGAATGAAGTGTTGTCGAGCTATACTGATCTCAGTTTCGTCAACCGGGGGTAGGATCTGCAAATTAACTTGGCCGTCGATCAAAAATGCTCTACACTAAATTGGGCGGTGGCCAATGGACAAAAGTTCAGGAACCTCATGCTTTTATATCTTGACATAACACGTTTGCCACAAACATTTTTTTCTTTTTTGTCGTGGTTTCAGTTGACCGCAGCAGTCTTTATCTTTTTCTAGAGCACTGAACGGAAGCGAATGCGGTCGCTATTCGCGGCAGGATTATTGACAACCGAGCCTTTCTGTAAGGCCCGCGGGCGCAGTGCTACCGGATGTGGCCGGAAAAAGAGTAACCAAATTTACGTTTGTTGAATACCAAAAAAGCAGTTACAGTTTGCTGCCAAAACGGCTGCTCAACAAAATGACTTATTAGAGGTCCACGCGGCAGCTTCTTTTCATCATGGATGAAGACTCGGATACGAGAAGTTCTTTCCCGTCTCCTTTCAAGGAAGAGCCAGTGAATAAGGGAATTAGAGAAGCTCCAGAAACAGCTACTTGCTCTTTCAGAAGATGCTTGAATGTGGAAAGTAGCACTTTCTTTCAAGACGACGGTAAGGTTCAATCATTATTAATCTGATGACTTCTTGTTGGCTTAAGTTTTCTTATATTGGGACAAGAACGCTTTGAATTCTCTTAATTAACGTACAACTATGTTCTCACATCAAAATTTGTTCTTGACACTGACTTCAATTTTAGAGGATATATGTGCCGTTGGATTAGAAGGAACCAGTAAAACGTGCTCTCCTGTTAAATCTGGTAACTATGTAGCATCGTGATCTTTGTCCTTTCATTTAATGCTGTAACTATAATACACTCTTTTTTTGTTTGTAAGAACGCCTAATTTTGGGCCTAAGGCTGAGCGCTTCTAATTCTTATTTAAATATTTTTGGGGCAATTTGAGCCTGTAAAGTTCTCTTACCTGCTATAGTACGGTATTTCAATAAATCTATGCGGGCTTGACCACGATAACCTTCATTTGGCTTATTGTTAGCCTTAAAATTTTCCGAGTATATTATTTTATTCGTATTCAATGCGTTCATTTTCAAAACATTTGGTCAAAATTAAAATGTTGTTTACTTACTAAACAAAACAGTGTATTCATTTCAGTTTTAAAAGAGGATAGTCTTGAATCGTCTTGAGTTACCCTTAAACTAAAGTGCAGTTGTTTATTTCAGAAAATGAGTATGCCATTGGGTTCGATGACTCCAGCCGGGACTCATCAATACCAAATACACAGTCCGGTATATATACCCTTCCATTTTTTACTTTATTTTATTTTATTTATTTTTTGAGGGAGTTAAAAGCACTGTAGACCATGATTGGATTAGGATTTATGCCTTGAGTTGTCTCGCAAAATTTATTTCTATTTGACACAAACGATAAACAGTTCTTTGAGTGTAACATGCGTGCGGAGCAGGAGATTGGCACCGCATTTTTGAAATTTCAAATTATACAATTACGCATTCGCGTGGTTTGTGTTCATAGTAAAGCTTTAATTTAAAACAGGACTAACGTCAGTACAAATAAATTCTTGAGTTTTTTTCAATGAATTTGTTACTGAAATATTTGTTCTGTAGCAGAAATGCATGCAATAGGATTTGATGACGCCAGTGACTCCTCCAGGTCATCATCATATCCCGGTATGTGTTTTGCATTTGTCTCTATAGTCTGTCATGAAGTTCATTAAATTTGTTTCCACATTACGGAATAAGTGAGTTTTCTATTCTCTGTCCCGGCTATCTTTATAGAGTACTCTTTTTATACCTCAAAACGCTAGTTTGTATGGAATAAAAGAAATTATCCTATAAAAATATATTATAAGATAAAACCAGTTCTGCACCTCCATCGTACATCGTTTTTACTCATTATGAATATATGGAACATAAATTTGAACTGCGGATGACAGATTAAATAGAAGACCCTCCCAATGCTCTACCAACTGAGCTGTCAAGCCATCTGGGAGCTGCAGATTTCTTAATAAAAACTTGAAGTATGAATAAAGGAAAATGAATATATAAAACATATATTTAAACTGCAGATGAAAGAATAAATTGAATTAATAGGATCTTTCTTTTATTTAATCATGTTCACTCTTAGCATGTTTCATGTCGAGTGCTTCAAATCCAGGATGAAGTATTTGTATACACTCTGTAGAAAATTTTAAATACGTTGAGCTTTATTCTTGTAACTGTTTCATTTCATTAATTTGATTTTTTTTTCCTTTTTTTATTCATTTTTTTTTTGTTAGGGAGCGAGCACGCAATTGGGTTTGATGATAGTAATAGCGGGGATCAAGGAAAACTGAGTTCTTCTCGTACGTGTGAGTTGGTAAAATCATATTTCTCTAGTTTTGCTCAGTATAGCGATTCAGGATTCATGTTGACGCAAACAATAACTGCTTAAGAGAAAACAATAAACAGAAGCTATGTACGAATCGCTCTAGAAGTATAGTGAAAGACGCAAAGAGGGGAAAAAAAAACAAACAAAAAAACAAAAACAAAAACAAATAAAGGAAACAAGAGTAACTCTGCCCTGGCTAACTATCTCTCATCCTGAACGTAATTAAACTTCTGGTAGGAAATCGCTCCTGATTTCTTCAAGATGGTGTTACAAGCGCGTATCAGTACTTTAATTTAACAAAATTGAGTAGCCGGCGTGGCCGTCATCTACGAGAATAGCAAAACTGTGCTCATTTTGAGTTTACTGCAGGCCTTTCCGTGTTTGAGTATAATGTACACTCGCACCGTTTAAATTTGATAACTGCTGATCAGTCAGCGCTTGCTGCCTCTGTCTGGCAAAATATGTCGTTTATTTCATGATTAGCCTCTTTTATCAATAAATGAATCGAGGCACTCGATTGTATGACAAAAAAAAAACAGTCTATGATAATAACTGATTTGACGACAAAGGGAGAGCTTAAGAATATTTGGCAAGAATTCTAACAGATAAAATTAATTAGGGCAGCTATTCAAATAGCCCGCCGCAAACGCCGGTGGTTTTCCGTTAGTTGTTTTCCGCGCCGCCAAAGTTTATTGCGGCAGGAAACAACAACATCTTTTACAATTACCGCTCGGAATCCTCCCTACCTTATTTAATGACTTGGCCACCAACATTTCAAACAACAAACAAAAACATTATCTGTGTGTGTTAGCAAGAATGATAAGTCTATAATTGTTACTACTAAGGTTACCCGGTACCTTCAGAGGTGTTTCGCGTTTAAGCAATCTAGCGCGTCCAGTTTAAACTGTAGATACCTAAACCCCCATATCAAATTAAAGCTTATAGACCTGGCTATCAAACTATACCAAGAACTTTGAAATAAAATGAATTGTCGAATTTTTCACGACCTCTAATTGCGAGCGTCCGAATCACCTTTTTTAAATCTACAAGTCAAAGTGAATTTTGTTTTTTGCTAATTTTTAAAATTTGCTCCTCAGTTTCCGGACCCAAAGCGCTAAAAAAAACGTGTCTGCGTTTTGCCATATTCAATCGCAGTGAAAAGTTATAGAGCATTTTCGAAATAGGATGAAAAAAATGTGGAGTAATCGTACAAAAATCTCTCTCGGAGAAAAAATATTTCGAATGAAAAAATTCGCAGACACGTTTTTGTTGTTTACACTAGCCACTGTCCAAATTTTTTTTAAGGCAAACGAACAAATTTGAAGTGGCTCCTCCAAGTGAAAAAAAATTATTCGAGAAAACAGCGCTAAAAATTCGGCAATTCATTTTATTTCAAAATTCTTGGTTTAGTTGGATAGCCAGCTCTATAAGCACAAATAACCGTGATAAGAAGCACAGCATCTTGCAACAAAAGCAAATAGCCGGGCCCGGTAATCTGACAAAAGCTGCAAGATAATGTATAGTTATTACACGGTTCAAATCCTATCCTTACAACGACAAAAAGAGAGGCTATACTGTCACCAGACGCACTGAAATGAGCCATACCAAGCCTAAACTAAATGCCACAAAGGCATAAGAACGACAGTCGCTAAACGGAAACGTAACAACAAGAGGTCAAAATGACCTTTGAGATCAATTATAACACATGCGACAGTTAAACACATGGCTTTGCTCAGTGTTCATCGCGCAAATCCTCCAAATCATAGATGGCATTTAATAAGAAGAAAATCCAGCGCTGAAAGAAAATTTTAGCGGAAGCACCGCTCTTTTCATAGAGAAAAGGGTATTCTTTGGAAGACATAACCCGTGAGGGAAAAACTCTTATTTAGGCTAAACACGCACATGCATGAGAGTCGCGTAGGCCTGTCAACCCCATTATGCCATGATATTTCCCAGCTGCGAGAGAAGGAGACTGCACCTCTTGAAGAGGTAGATATCATTCATAATCAATAATAATTGAGTCTAAACATTCTAAGCACGATATCACTTTTCTCTTAAATTCCGTTTTCCGTGACGTGAAAAGCGAAACAACCGTACTGTGTGTTCTCTCTGTAGCGGCTCTTATAAAACCCACAGAATACGATATAAGCAGGGAGAAGAATTACGTTCTAACTCGCTCAATGGGAAAGGGGAACAGCAATAGAAAAGAAAGCAAAAATAAAAGAATAAAAAAAAACCACCTACCTCGGTAAATTTAAATAACGTGTCAATGTTATAGAGGCAAAATATTGAGACAAATTTATTTATGGCGTTGACTGCAAGTAACGATTTTTGTCTAATAATCATGTTGCTGTACATTTTTATTACTAAAAAAAATGATAAAATAAGATGTAAACTTCACTTCCTCTTACTTTACCGCTGGCAGATTTACACAGGCCCTTACAGAACTGAACCCTGCCAGGCGAGCACAAGATGTCCAAGAAAACGTCGATGTAGACCTACTGCAAGAAGGAGATTTTGTTGCAGTGGAACTCGAAAATTATCACAAGCATCCAGTTATTGGAAAGGTTTTTGAAGTTAACGAGGATGGGTTCGTTATCTGTTACTGGAGGGGCTCTTATAATAAGGAATGGCGGCCACACACACTTCCTGCACGCAGAGGGTCTAATGAGAACCAGCTCTGGACGCAGCAACTGCCAAAAACCTGTATCAAGTGCTTTGGATTTTCACTGGACGAAAATTCCAAATTGTTACCAGGAACTAAAGCCTTTTTAAGGAAAGCGTACAAGACTAGAGAGGAGAACCTAACAGGGACACAGTGATTAAATCTAATTCTATTGGAACTTAGCACATTTTGCATTATTGATGACATTTGAATTAGTATTCTCATGAAAGTAAATTATCTAACAATCAGTGGGCATTCTGCATCATATGGCAAATAACGTTAATCAAAAGGCACCCTGTATTTAGTGAATTGATAGGCAAGTCACATGCGAGGGTCCAAATTTAGCAATACGGCTTTCTAAATTAATGTATTTCCACATTTGTGGACCCTTGCTTTCCAAAATAAATTAAGCATGGTGTTTTTTGATTTTTAGCGGAGTCAAAACCAAGGGTCCGAATTTCAGACCCTTGGTTTCTGAATAAATTCAGCATGGTGTTTTTGATGATTTTAGCCGGCGGAGTCAAATCCGAGGGTCCGAATTTCGGACCCTTGGTTTCTGAATGAATTCAGCATGGTTTTTTTTTTTTTTTTTTGATGATTTTAGCGGAGTCAAATCCAAGGGTCCGAATTTCGGACCCTTGGTTTCTGAATGAAATCAGCATGGTGTTTTTTGATGATTTTAGCGGAGTCGAAACCAAGGGTCCGAATTTCGGTCCCTTGGTTTCTACATAAATTTAGCATGGTGTTTTTTTGCTGATTTTAGCGGAGTCGAAACCAAGGGTCCGAATTTCGGACCCTTGGTTTCTACATAAATTTAGCATGGTGTTTTTTGATGATTTTTAATAGCGGAGTCGAAACCAAGGGTCCGAATTTTGGACCCTTGGTTTCTGAATAAATTCAGCATTTTGTTTTTTGATGATTTTAGCGGAGTCGAAACCAAGGGTCCGAATTTCGGACCCTTGGTTTTGATGCATGAAAAATTATGCATGTGGCAATGCCTTTTTTATGGTTGAAAGGTAACGTCTGATTAATCACCTATTATATCAGTTTCTGAGGAACGAATTTCCTCATCCGCTAAAAGAGAAGAACTTTTCATACCTTAAAATTACATTTTTTCGCTATCCGCAAGTTTTAACAAATTCAATAGAGACAAATTTGTAAAAAAACTGCCGTCCTCAGAAATAAGAAAATTTGAAAGTCACTTTTAGTGTTTAGTTTTCACCAAAAACGTCAGATAACGTTACTTTTTGCGACATATTAATGGCTTCACGAATTTTTCTATCAAGATATACAGTTTTTGCGGAATGATTACGCAAAAAAGGTTATTAATCTTATTTTCTAGCGGAATTACAGATTTTGGAAAAACTGAAAATAGTTTGGAAAGCGTTTGGGGTCGTAAGAGCAAGGACCTACGACCAAGGAGCTAAAAGAACACCTCCATGCTTCCATGACAACACAAGAATATCAAACCAAATTTAAAGTGACAAATTTTCAAGTTTCCGTAATTGGATTTATCTTACTTTAACTTTACTAATTCAATTTACTTTAGTAAACACCAATGCGTGATATTTAACATTCACTGATTATTGTTGATTTCGGAATTTGTAAAACGCAACCCTAACTATTTAGCGAATTAAAAACAGAATAGGAAAGTTTGACCGGTCTCCAATTTTTATTTCGGCGAGCATTTTACCATAGCCATAGGGGAGAACTTCAACCCCACAGATTTCCTTTTGATGCAGTTTCATTGGCAATCTGACACCTGAGCGAACTCTAGAAATGGACATCGAGACGCTTACTGGTCCTTACTAGATATGGTTTTATAAGCAAAAATCTCACACCGCAAAAGAGAAAAATCGGTTCCAAAACCGGACTTTTCCTTATTGTAATTAAAAAAGATGTAAAGATTAAAAGAAATGCGTTTTCATTACGCTTTTTTGATATATGTAAAATTAGTCTGTTCATTGCCACGGTAACGCAACAACGGTTGTTTATTTAGCCGTTGTCGGAATTCTAAACGAATTATGGTGACTTCAAAACGGTCGTGTGAAGTGTTTAATTCAAAACCCAGGGTGATTTTAATACATTATCAAGAACAACGTTACATTACTTAAAAGGCAAAGTTTAAGAAAAATCGGCCTTATACCACATATCGAAGACCATCTTTAAAATTTATCCGTTTTTGCGGGATTTTTCCTGTTTAGAAAAGGGACATTTTCCTAAGCTCTGTTTGCTTTAATTAATAATGGTTAAGTCCTGTTCAAACTCTGCTATAAACGTGCGGTGCTTCCTCTGTCAATACCGAGTATAACAATACCATGGATCTCCTTTCTTTCCAGACGGAAGAGTCAGTTCAGAATATTAATTTCACACTGCCGTGCGGGTACTTTCGGGATTCTCGCGGGTTAAATTTGTTTATCTCAGTTTTCTAGAACGTTAAGCGCTCCTAAAGAAAACTAAAGGCGTCTAATTTGTTCTCTACTTAAGGGCTTTTTGTAGCCAGAAAAATGAGCGAAATTGATTTCACGAGTTCTGCCACCAAATGCTTGATATTTTCTGACCGCCGCTCTTAAGTGTTTGTATTTAGTCTCGTTTTAGCATTTTAGATCAATAAAGCTACTCGCTGATCATATGTGTATGGTTACGAGTCTTCTATTTTTCTTCCCTGCATGGAGTTTAGCTGATTCTGGAACAATTGCTTGGTGACATCTTGCATTCACATACCATGGCATTTCTACGAAAACAGCACTACGTACCGCGCAGGTACGCACTGCATTTAAGGATGCGCTCGATTGACCCTATTCCGGAATAGTAATACATACAACGATGACAAGAAATCCCACGTAAAAGGTTTTAGGAGTTACGGGAGTACGAGACGTCATCTAAATCTTTTTGTGGGAGCGCGTTTTGTGACCTCTTGGTACCAGGATGAGGGGAAGGGATAGGCTGCCGGGTACTAAATAGTCTTCACGTTATACTTTTAGCCTCTAGAGTATCTAAAAAATGAACTAAGATTTCGCATGGAGCATTCATAACAATTTTTAAAGTCTGACGCCTGCCAATTTTGGCGTCTCTCGACGAATAAATTATAATGACAGTACGATTATCAAGATCTACTACTGTCTCTTAAAATTGTCTAAAAATTGTGAGATTAAGTGAAAGATGAAAAACAAAAACTATTGCATCATAAAATTGAAGAGAAAAGATTGTGTGCTTCAACAAGAATATTAGGGTCCGTAAAACTTTCAAATCAATGCTTCTCCAGCTTTGTTTTTGGCTTTTTTGCAAAGTCTGCGCGAGCGCTAATGACTAATTAGTGACTAAGTCTGGAGGCTCGGCGGGGAGGGAAGGGCGTCTTATATACAGTTTAACGTGCTATTGAACCAGTTGAACGGCCACCTTCGAGGACTGGAAATATTGTCGCTTGGAAAAAGAAACTTGGATTTATGCCATTTTAAAACAAACACTCACTCGTATTCTCCCCACGAATATGACAGCCAGCAATAATTGCTTCTGGTGATCGTTGAGAGTACGTCGGTCGCACTAGGTGTTAGTATGTCGCCCCTGCGGAGGGGGCGTCAACATCTGTGGTTTTAGCATTTGTTTACCCCTGAGACACATCTCAAACTTTTGCGAGAATCGGATGACAGTTGTATCAGGTATGATACATAAACAAGCCATTTTTACAACCATAACTACGCGCATGCCCGCATAGTAATGCCTCGATAGTGTACAGCTTATCGCACCCGACAAGATACGGGGGAGACGTTGGTTCGATTCATAATTGGCATGGGACAACGTGTTTTACTTTTGAGAATTATGTATTATTCAGTGAGTGACACAGGCATACTCGGAGAAAGGAAACCCGCCTATGTCACTCACTTAACAATACATCATTCTCATCTATTCACCAGGCTTAAAATATACCATCGCATTTATTTCATTGCGGACGTTTTACTTTTGATGTGAGACATGTCTAGATGATGTTGGAACAAAAAATACTTCAGCTAAATGTGTACTATTTTCGGTATTCTTTACGTAATTACCATAATTTATCGGCATTACCCCGCTTTCTGGGCGGATGCATGAGTTACTGGCTACAGTAGAAAGTGTTAACCAACTAGTATGTCCCCCTTCCCATTCGATAACGCTACAGACCCTCACCAGTGCCACTCAAATACGAGCCATTATAACAAACATCATCACAAGATGAAATTATGGGTTATGCCTTTACAAAATCCCTCACTGCATCAATGTGACTTCGCTTGTATGTCCGCGGGGTACAAAACAACGTAACAAGAAATAACTCATTGCCGGGAACGACGCGAAGGTGGGAGCGGTGGCTTAATAGAGGTGATCTTTGAGTATTCTTTACAATGCCGAACTGACATTTTCTCGGGAACTCTACTTAATTAAGGTGGGTGGTGGGTAGTCGTTTGTTAGAGGCGGCTAAGTAAAGTAATCGGTTCATAAGTTTATTTAACTCAATATCTTAAGCAGCTGAACAACGTTAACTTGGATTTATTTTAGTCAGTTTCCTTGCTTACACGTGTCTTTTTGAAGCTTATTAGAATGAGCCTTGTGCATGAAATCATGTACATTTGCTCTTTCATACAAAACGCGAAGCTTGGGTGAACACCTTTTTGCGGATATTACTTCAAAAAAGCAAACACAGTTCAGTGTCTGTTGTAGTTATTGAAAAACTCAAATGGTATTTTAAACATTGCAGTTTGTCGACGGAGTTTGCAGATTTATATTCTCTCGTTTTTTCTTTAAGTGTGTTATTTTCTTCAGTGAGAGAACACACAAAGAGAATATATCTTATTTGCGATGTCTTAATTCCTTAATGCAAAATTCACTCGACGGAGTTCGTGGAGCAAAGTAGTTAAATCATTAAAAATTTTGTGAAACGTTGCTTTTTAATGGCGTACTGGGCTTTTGGCAGCAATCGCTGCGGCAGCCGCCAAAGCTGCGGAGTTAAGCTGTGCCTTTGACTTCTTACAACAACCGCAACCGCATCCACAACCGCAACCACAACCGCCACCGCAACCGCCGCCGCAACCGCAACCGCAACACGGGCAGGAATGGCAGCAATGACAACAGTGGCAGCATGGCTCACAGCAGTGGCAGCAGCAACACGGCTCGCAGCAGTGACAACAGCAGCAGGGTTCGCAGCAGTGACAGCAACAGTCGTGACAGCAGTCACAGCAGCAGTCATGACAACAGTCGCCACAGCAACAGTCGTGACAACAATCGCAGCAACATTTCTTGCTGGATTTGACCTTTTTGCCTATACCAAGCAAAGGCGCAAGGGCATTCGTCCTAGAAGTAGCCGTCGCTGGATAAGGAATGGCTTCTCTGACTCTCTGTTTTCCTTCTCCATCTTTGCATTTGCAGTTGCTTTTCTTCTCACTCCCGGAGTTTTGAAGATCGTTGCACTTGTTTTTCAGTTGGTCTGGGCATTTACATTGGCTTCTCTTTCCTCTGTCTTTGCAAGGAGTGCTGCATTTTTTATTGCATTCAGATTTCTTCGTTGCTTGATTACTTCCCTTTAGGGCCTTCCCGTTGCACACGCAGGGATCTTTTTCTTTTTGTTCTAAAAAAGTAAACAATTTGAGTAATTAGTTGAGGACAACAAGTTTCTCAGAGTTGAAGTGCATAATTTAATTGATATAGTCTTTCCTCTTCAATGCCTTTTTGCAGCCATTTGGAAGACTCTGTGTATTTTTTGTATGGGCCTCGAGCCTTTGACTTCCGTTTACAAGAATGATCAACTTTTCGCTATTTCGCCTCGAGATATAAGCCTGCGCAGATGTCACGAAATATGTCACCATCGTCGTTTAAAATGATTTATAAAAATTAATCGTTTATCTCACGACTGTGTAGCATAGGTGTTGTGCTGTTTGATCAAGGGCATCCATGCTTCTGCAGTTTTGATTGAAATTCCTGGAGCGGGGATGCCCACGATCAACCAGCGCAACAGCCGATCGTTGCCACAGCGGACCCTTGAGGGAAGAGCGTGGATTCTGTATAACGAGGATCGAAACCCTTCAGTCACTAACAATGGGTTTTCAGTTGAGACCGGAGGCTATATGATGTCCGGTACTTTGATGTGATGATTCAACCTTTGAGTCTGATAAAGACCTTGATGAAGACTAATTTAATATCTGAGAGTTTTGAAACACAAAGTCCCAGCACACCAGATTTACAAAATTCGCTATTCACTAACGTGCAATCAGAAAAACATTTATAGTTTAAAACATGACCAACCAAAAGGATTTCTTATCATAAATTATTTCAAGAAAGGACCAGAGCTAGGGATAGGAAGCTGCTTCTCCGGTCTCAGGAACGTCGAAAACAACGCTTCAAAGTGTTCGATCAATCGCAACACTTCCCGGGGGAGCATGCGTCCGAACCTCCCTAGCAAGTTCGGCTGCGCGCCTTCGGCGCTCGCTTAACGCCCCACGACGTGAACATCTATATCCGGTGATTTTCAGAATAGATCCGGTACTCTCAAATACTATCGAAAACTCTGCTAACACCCGACGTAGGGATCGAAATCGATAATCACCACCAAGCACGGTGCCACTGATATAAATACGCAGCCAATCGACACCATCGCCTGATGAAGACCAGCAGTATAGCGGTCGAAGCGTCGCGATCAACACCTATGCTACACAATCGAGGGACAAACGGTTCATTTATATCTATCAAACTTTTCGCTTTTCTAATTCTTTCTTTGATTTAAGATTCTTAAGAAAACACACGGATTGGACCTCACTAGACAATTCACCAAAATACCTGTTCCTAGTTTTAAGGTTACGTTATAATGTGATACGCAACGTCGCAAGAAAACAAAGCTTGCAAGTGTTTTTTTCGGGAATTTTTTTTCTGAGAAAGATTTTGGTGGTATGCTTTTTTTTTACTGTTTTTAAAAACCCTTTTCTCTTCATGAAGGACAAAGGCCATTCCGATTGTCAGCAGGAATGAATGGATTAAACTTCACTATCCTGACAGGATTCTTCGAGCATTTCACAAGACCTTTACATCAAAATTTATGGCATTATTGCCATCATTACTGTATCTCTCTGACCGCAAGAGTAGATACCTTTAATTGACTAGAGACGCGAATACAGTTTTCAATTCAGTGAATATTTAATTTAACTTTACTGGTTTAGAACTACAGGGTGTTAACTTCTCAAGTTACCAAAATGACAAATCAGGCCTGAACCGTCATAAATACTAACCGTCTTCGGAGTCGTTGTTTTCACTTGGTGATTCTGATTCTTCTTGGACCAACTCGTTGGATTGCTCGTCTGCATCTTCCTTTGATTCCAGATTGTTTAACTCGTCTGCAAAAGTACAGATTGACACCTCATTGCTCAGCGAGTTAAAAAAATGATTTGGTGGCGCATACGGTTGGAGCTTAACCTTGTTTCTCTAGCATTAAGGAAACAAAAGTATTGCTACTCCCTCCCTACCCTCTGGATTGAATGCTAGTGCATCGAAGGATACCCCCCCCCCCCCCCTTCCCCTCGCCTTCAAAAATATGAGGTGGGTGCAGCGGCAGAAGCCAGGAGTCTATCCACCGACTTTCAGATCTGACGTCCAACGTGCTAACCACTACAACACCGCGCCTCGCAGTTACATGTTTCACACGCATAGTTGCAGCTAAAATGAAAAAGAAATCTACCGAAAACGAAAACATTAAACCCTTACACCCCCTTGGGCCAAAGAGACTATTTTTCAGTCTGTAAATGGCGGTGGTTTTCGACAAACTGGTAAATATAATTTCGTGCTTTTTGTACCATTATGGGTTCCATCAAGTTCCTGTTTATTCACCAGTAGTAATGGAAAACCATTTATTGGTTCAACTGGACAAACTAAGTCCTTTTCACGATTCTTAAACGCTGAATCACGCTCTAGTCATACATTTTGTCCGCTATGGAATACATTCTTGGATTCACTTTTCTCAGTTGGCGATTCTGGTTCTTCTTGGACCAACTCGTTGTTGCTTTGTTGCGTACCTTTTCATTTGGTTTGATACATTTAAACTCGTCTACAAAAAAGGAAAATGACGGTCTCATCTTATCCTATAAACGCATTGGCAATTTACATTGTCCATACATTAGTATCGATTTTTGGACTCGCTTTTCTCGTTTGGCGATTCTGATTCTTTGACTAACTCACTATGTTGCTCCTCGTTTATCTCTTCCTTTAGTTTCAGATTTTTAAAATCGTCTTCAAGTAGACAACATAGAATTCCATCGGACCAATGGTAAGACATCTCAAAAATTCGTTTAAAGGTCAGAATTACCATTTGCTGTGTTTATGGATTTTCCATTCACCAGTGCCAGAGTTCCCAGTGCGATGCACGCAAATGTTATTACCTTCAAATACATAATGGTGTATACAATGAACTAGGCAACGACCTAAACTCTGAAGATAAAAATCTAACAACACAAGTGCTTTTAGAACAAAGGAACATAAGGAAGTATGACATCACAAGTATTGGCAAGGGGCATGTAGACTATGGCAGGAAAATGTGATGTTATTACTGGTAAACTACGCCCCTTGTTAAACCTCTTGTTAATCAGGCCTGTAAGCTTGGTTTCTATTGGCCCCACAAACAAGATACCTGATAATTACTTGAGTACCTCTTAACCTTACATCATAGCTGTGAGATAGTTTAAGTATACTATGGCAGGAAAATGTGATGTTATTACTGGTAAACTACGCCCCCTTGTTAAACGCTCTTGCAAATCAAGCCTGTGAGGTTGTTTTCTATTGGCCCCACAAACAAGATACCTGATAATTACTTGAGTGCCGCTTGACCTTACAGCATAGTGGTGAGATGTTCTTTAATTATTAACATAAATAAAAGATATGGAGAAATTATTTCGCAAATCCCATCGGGGGAAATACCGTATCTTTCGTAATACGTACATTATAACTATATATCACAAGAAATCTTTGTAATTTGTATTTGTTTATTTATTTTGTCATGTAAGTTTTTTGTTAAGTTTCCTCTGAGACAGTAGCCATATGTGCTACTAAATAAAAGTTAAATAAAGGTTATGTATGAATGTAAGTGGCCCCAGTTTTCAGAAAAGTTAAACAGCGCTAGTGTCTTCTTTTTTAAGAAACAAAGTCATGCAAGTTTTAACCGTACTTTGTACACATTCTCTTAATCACTCGTTGTTTTTGGAAAAGTGCAGTAAGTGGTTTGTGAAGAATTGTTTCAGAAATATCTCAGGACAACGAAAAAAGTAGAGAAAATAAGGTTCCAGTATTTTATCCTTTTCCCTTTTGTATATTGATATGAGTTATTGATATATAGTGTATCCAAAATAGCAAACGTAGTTTGTTGCGCAACCAGTCTGTTTACACATGATAAAGTGCAAAGCTGCATATGAACAGTTAACATTTCTAACTACCGATTGAGCTTATACAATTTATTTCTTTAATTGCACAAAAAATTACCTAGAGATACTGAATGTTTCAAAATGAAACAATAGAACTCTGGAAAGACATAAACGTTTTTGTTTGTATTTCTAGCATATAAACCCTCTCCAACCATACGCACCCGAAAGGAATATTCCGTCGCAATCAAAGGTGTGTTAAGAAATGCACTTTATAAAAGTAATACACAGGTTGTATGTCTTTTGTGTGCCGAGTTTTTTTTACTTTCTCTCAGGAACCTTAAGACGCCCGTCTGTATTTATGTAGGTTAGAAGAATACACCGTCTTGTACATTTCGAGCGCGCATTTTTGGAGAATTTTCTAGCGATCGATAATTAGAATATGAAGTTTAATTCATTATGGCCTTGAATGCAAAAAGTCTGTTGCTTTTAAAAGATGATAACTCAAATAATAAAGGTTATGAGAAAATGTAAATAATCATCGAGGTGTGGAAGTGATGAACGATGAGAGTGCACATATTTGGACAGTGGCTTTTAAGAGGAAGAGTAGAACACTCAATTCGCCGTCGTTCCCACAATTGCTCGAGTATTTTCATCTCAACAAGGAAGATTAAAATGAAAAAAGACATGGAAAGATTAATTTGCGTGGTATTTTTATTTTCTTTGTATGACCGAGGCGAGAATAGAATGGAAGGCCAGTTCCTAACTACTTAAACAGAACTTCGTGAAAACAACCATTGACCCAACAGAGGGGTTAAGACCTGATCATATTGTGTTTAAAGACTCGACTGGAATTGAGTAATAAATCTGGCTTAACACTGGGATATTAACAGTTTCCTTTATTTATCATTTGGGTTCACTACTGACGCATCGCGTTAAGCTGTGAGGTCTTTTATGAGAAGGCAAGCTTTGCACACGCCGCTTCTTCGTCACGGATTAAACGGTTAAACACATAAACTATATTCCAAGGAAGAACTTATTTGTGTCAGTTCATCCCGACGGAAGGGAAAGTTTCTTCAAATTTCTTCTAGCTTTCCTCGCGACAGGGAACATACATACACATTTTTTTTAATGAGCTGGCCCCAATCAGCTACAAGCTTGTTTCCATGTGGGACGTCATTTTTCAGGTGCAGATACAAAACAGGTACAAATGTTACAAATAAATACGAGCACATTTAAATTACAGCAAATGAAATTACACCACCAAAGGATGTCCTACATTACAATACATGAAATAGGTTTGAGAATAGCGTAGCCCTACATTCGATAGGTAGGCTAACTTCCTAGGCTCTTTTTTCAAATTGTTCTAGAGCATAGCACCACTATATTATAAAAAAAATAGGTACAAATATACACCAGGGAACGAATATATTGAAAACTGCATTTAAGAAAATCTGTCTTAATTAGGCTTTGAAAGTACTAAATCTGTCTTACTGTCCCTGAGTTCGTATCTTTTCTCACAAACACTGACTTTCAGAAACAGGTTTCTCATGCTAGGGGCGTATCGATTGCTTAGAATTCCATACATTAAAATGGACTTAGCTCTGATACGCCTTGAGTTATGGGCTGGCCATTTAGTTCATTCAAAATATCTGCCGAACATATTTCATAGTTTGCTTCAGTTACAATTCTAACTGCTTTAGACTGGAGTTTTTGTTACTTGTCTTTCTGGATCTTACCTCAGGTATCCCAGAGAGCGAAACAATGAGCAGTGTTACGGCCCGCACTAGCTCAAGACGAACAATTGAAACACCACTGGGACTAGACTTGTGGCCCTACCCTAGAGAGTATAACTTTGTTATATCACTCGATTTTCGTTCCCTCGTTTTGTTTTTGCCCTTTCCTTTGAAGCAGCTTGAAAAACGTGTCGTTCCCAGTTCGAGAGCCGTTGTTGTAAGCCTAGTCAAGCGGAAATAAAGAATACAATGGGTGGAAAGCTGTGTTTCTTTATCTTCCCCAACAGTCAAAATATGGCTAGACTAATGCCTTGTAATTTTATTACAAGTGAACTAGGAGAAACAAAGGGGTTTTGGCGCGGGATAGTGCCAATTCCGGCACTGCCCTTCTTGTATATGTTCTCAGTATGATCCTCCCGATTGAGTTTTTAATCAACCAACCCAAGCTAGCGCTAATCAATCGCATTTGCCTCTTGCAAATATTGCTGGATATTTTACTAGTTATCTGTACTGTGGCCGTCACGGTTTCCGTCTTAAAATTAAGGCAATTTTCGAACTTCATTTTTTCAAGAGGGAACGGTGAGCATGTAACACCTTTTTCCTGCTCCAGCTTTCGCTTCAAAACCGTCTTCATTTTCAGTTTGATTACTGTGTAAACATTCCATATACACTTTCTAGCTTCAATTAAATGGAGAATATAGAGGAGAAGTGAACTGAGCGGAAAATATCAATTTTACTCAGCGAGGATATCGAAGACCTCTGTTGAATAAGGAAACTGTCTGTTCAATTTAATCCTTCTATTGCACATTTTTTAACATCAAATAATTAAAAGTAAGTTGTGAGATCAGTAAGCCTTTTATTGTCGCCTCCGTAACCTACTCGTAGTGAACAGGCGAATAGGTGATTGACAGCTCTTGATTTAGATTGCGTCTATCCTTGTCCCTTATTACTCAGTTGCACGGCATGACATACATTGTAGCGTAGAATAAAATGGAATAACTGCATAATTCTCAATCGCCAACAACAAAGCAACAGCAAAGTTTATTTTGGCTGTGAGAGAAGTTTCTTTCGTCGATTAACGTAAAATAAACAGGTGACAGCATGAAAGCAAAATAAGCCTCTCTGCCACCTCACCGGAGTATTTCTAAATAGAACGGGTGGATGGGTGGGAAAAACACCCGGAATACACTGAACCTGTGATCGCCACTCGAGCTACTACGAAACTGAAATCCTATATTGTGACAACTAAACCCATAAACCGCGACAAGGGGTGTGTCGCGTGACGGACGGAATTAATCCCTTCGTGCAATAGCGCCCACTGAAGCAGCGAGTATTGAACTGGAGTAAGACGTGCGTCCAACGTGCGCGAGACAAAGATGAAACCTGAGAATAACTTAATCATGGCTTGTAGACCACACTCTTGAAAGTAGTTTTTACTAGAACAACAGTTTTAATTTGGGACATTTTTGACAATATTGGAGTTGTAAAAATTAAAATT
This sequence comes from Pavona decussata, assembly GCF_977016875.1. Lineage (NCBI taxonomy): Eukaryota > Metazoa > Cnidaria > Anthozoa > Scleractinia > Agariciidae > Pavona > Pavona decussata. Next base: position 3,304,713 of record NW_028145528.1, on the reverse strand, counting down.
GTATTTAAAACATTTCAGTTGGAGGGAGGACTGTGAAACTTTCCTAACTTCAGAAGTGTTATCTAACGTGCTACGATTCAGTTCATATCAATAGCAGCACATTTTGTTGTACGTAACATACAGGCTATGGCTACGTAACACATGCTTTTTAGTTGGTCGCTCGTTTCAGTTCAGTTCATGTAAGGTCCGCGGTGGTTTTTACATAGTAGGACAAAAGCGCTAGGAAGCAATATCAAACATGTGGAAGAGTGTTTCATCTTATTTCCGACCACCGAGAAGCCGGGGTTGAAGAAACAAGGCGCAGACGAGGTTTTTAAACTAACTTCGAGCTGTTTCGATATAATTTCTCAAACCATCAATAATTCTTGAAGAAATTCAAAGCAAAAGTTCACCAATGATTACTTTAATTATCTTAAAAGACCACGGTTTTAGAACCTCCTTTACGATAGTAATTTCCTTTGTTTTTTCTTCATGAATCATTAACATGTTTGAGAAGCCCACGTAACAAAAACATTTGCTCCTAATAAAAAAAAAACAATTGATCATGAAAACCCGGAAGTCGAAAATCTGAAATCCTTTTGGTTTCAGCTTACTAATGCTTTAGCGCATATCACACTCAATCGTGCCAACCTAAATATTTCCATACAAGAGAACTTTTTGTTGTGTACATAAGACAGGTGGAAAAATCTTGTGCGACACCTCAAAGGGAGTTCCACACCTCAGCACATAACAATGCCCTTTCCTTTCAACGCATGAAAATCTTCTTTCCTTCTAAGTAGTCAAACAGGGGAAGGAAATCATTTCAAATGAAGAGTTTTACTCTGGCAATCTTAGCTACTGTTCTATTTGTTTCTACCATTTCCCGAGGTACAAGGAACAAGCAAACACCACAGGAAAAACTTGAATTGCTAACTAGACCAAGGTATGACCACAGCAACCAAAACATTTGGTTTCGATGAGCAGTCCCTAAAACTTTGGAGTAACTTTGTTGCTATAAATAGTGCTGTACAGATTACTTTGTGGAATGAAATTAATGAACATTGAATTTACAAATTTATTTGCACTGACGACTTTAGGGCACTTGCCCCTATCTTAAAATTTCTTATAAAACGTAAAATAAATCCAAATTTGAAAAACAAAACGGACTGTCAAACTTTTGTTCCCATGAAAACAGGAAGTCATGTGACCAATCATATTTCAGATTTTTGCCTGATAAAATTTTGGAAAAGTTACTAAGTTAACGGGACGTTCATAAGTTATCTAATAAGGAGCTATGGGTATTTGGAGGGAGGAAGCCATTTTCTCCTGAAACAATTAGGGGGGGGGGGGGGGGGTTGCAAGTGCTCTTCATATGCTTTCACCAGCTCCGATGCTGCATAGCAATGAATTTAAAAAAAAAATTCTGCAATCTCTTCCGCAGAGTCCTTTCCCTGCTCAAACAAGCCCTTTATCTGCACCTATGGAGATTCTAGTGTAGACTTGTACTCAAAAAATGTTTCGTCGGGGAATGACTGAGTAATTTTTCTCATTGATGGCACAAACATTCACATAGAGAAACAAGTTGTGCTTGATTTCTCCGATTCTTTCCAGTTAGAGCTCTCCAATCTCATGTCTCATAGTAACTATTAATACATTCTGTAATTTGGAGAAATTATGGTAACCAGCCACATTCTTCCTCTTGATTTTGGGGGGTTCTTGAAAATTCCTGTAACTGATCACCGTTGGAGAAAAATGCGTCGTCTTCCTTTCGGAAGACTTGATGTGACTAGACAAAGCTTGGATAGTGATCTATCCGCAACTAAGGCAACGTCTTGCGCCGAACCCTCCAAGCAATCCATTTCATCTTATTGCCTTCATCTGCTCGTATGACTACACAGTCATATTTACAGTGCAACGAACTCAACCGGGGCCACCGAAAAAAACGGACACTTTGAAATTTGAAGAAATGTTCTCGTTTTTAATTGGTTCACAAACTACCACAGCCAGACTCCTTTGTTGTAAACGTGACCTGTGATTGGCTGATCAAGTTGAGTGGCCCTGGTTGAGTTCGTTGCACTGTAAGTGTAGACAAGTCTTCAATTAAAATTGGTAGACTCTCGTTCTCTTTGAAGACAAGTCTTCACTGGTTGAACTCTAGCTGCTAACAGGGTGTATAAGAGCTGTCAAGCTCTTCAATGTTCTTGAGTGTTTGTGTTTGTCTTCGACATAAGATATCTCTGTATTGAATTGATTCTTTCTGCTTTATCGATCCGTTGTTTTTATGTTTTTGTTACATAGAGCCAGTGCGCCTACTATTACCGGGGTCTCTTTAAAAAAAGCTAACCAGTCAGATTACAGGATACGAACAGTGAATAATTCAAAACTTTGCTTTTTCAATTGTTGTTTTCCTACCACTCGTGATTGGTTCAGTCGGCTTTGGTTGAAATTCATTGTTCTTGTCCTGTAATCTGATTGGCCAGGTTTGTTTAAGTGACCCCGGTAACAGAAGTCGCACTGTAAATACACGGGACTCCATCTGCACCTCAGACGGTAACAATTAATTCATGAAAAAAATGCTCCGTCAATTAATCCAAAACGTAACATGTTCATGTCTTGCATAACAGGGAGACGAATGGGTTGTTAACCAAAAATGTGACAGGCAAAGTAATGAAAAGAGTTCCTCAAGATCCATGGACATATGGCTATCCGTGGCCTTGGCCCCGCTCATCTAAACATCACAAGCCACCGAAAAAGCAATAGTTCCAAAACGCGACAGGAATAAGTGACTGTTGTTTTACAAATATGTTCAAACACTTGATTGGTTGGAGCGTTGGAACTCGAAGTTGTTTCATTAGTGCATTTTAATCCTTGTATATTAGATTATGCTGTCTAGTGAGAGCGGAAACTATGATCAGGAAAAGACAATGGATGCTGTTTTTATTTCTTAATTTGTAATCTTTCTACTGCTAAATTAAAGTCTTTCTTGACGGAAAAACTTTGAGGATTTAATACAGAATAGTGCAAAATACTAAACATTTACATCGACATTCTTCCTAGTAAAACTACAGAAAATTTATGTCCTTTAATTTACCACAGAGAGTAGCACTTTTGTTCTCTTAAGGTCTGAAAATTGATTGGTAATAGACCTTTAAACTTTACAGTTCCTTTATGCTGAAAGCTAAAGATGAAGATTTATGTGTTGTTTCTTTGTGATTGTCAACGGCGAGGCTTAGACTGGCTACCCATTTGTTTTGGGGCCTTCTAAATTATCACCAACCATATTGTTTAAGACATCTATAAAAGCCCTATGGGTGCACAAAACTCCATGCTAATCCTCGAAACAAGCTGTTTTAGGGAATGTGTTTTGCCTGACAAATTTAACCCTTACTGAATCCTTAAAGGTCCAGTTTCTAGCAGGGGGATTCCGTAACCACTACAAAAAGGTCCGTAGAAAAAAACACCAGTAGGGTCCATACTCAGGTAGAACGGCGTTCTGACTATAAATGGCGATATGAGAGCTTGAGACCTTTTACAGCGACAGCAATGACAGCAACAAGGGCAGCAATGACAGCAACAAGGACAGCAGTGACAACAATGGCAACAATGACAACAATGGCAACAAGGGCGGCAGCAGTGATGGTGGATGTGATGACAACAAGGGCAACAGCATGGGCAGCAACATGGCTCTTCTTCTTTAGGTTTCTCAGGTTTCTCTGCACCAGGTATTCGGCACCAGCATCCTAAATAATAAACAAAGGATATGAGCTGTCTTAAGCTTCTTGCCATCCATACAAATGGCAGACATTTGATTTCCAGATCACTAGCTATAAAAAAAATGCGTAAAGGTTTCACTAATATTATGGAAACTATAGTAGAATCCCGCTAGTTCGAACTCGGTTAACTCGAACTCCCCGTTAACTCCAATTTTCTCCAGATTTGACCCCATTTTTGTTAATCATTAACTATCAGGAAACTCGAACTAAATTTACTTTTCCTAGGCTCAAACTTACCCCGATAACTCGGACTCTATTTTAAAAACTTCGGAAGGTAAACCTCAAAATTTCAGAACATAGTTGATTGACGTGTCGAAATCTTTAATGTTTATTGACAACGTAAGTGTAATGCGTGGACACATCCTTAACTAGATCCCACCTTTTGGTTTCTCCTTTATATGTTCTTAAAGAGTTGACTTAAATTCCGAAAAAGAAACGTCCTTATCAAAAGGCTTTTGTAAAATAAACTTATTGCATCAAAGCCAGTAAATCGTGATTGTGAAAGAATTATGAAACACGACATTTTATTAACTATTATCAGCACACTTGAAATTCAACACCAATCCCGCTAACTTGAATCACTCTTTTTGTTCCCCTTGGGAGTTCAAGTTCTCGGGGGTCTACTGTATATCGAGCCAAATAACGTAATTCTAGACTACGTTTCACCATTCAATTTGAATGATACTGAGATAATAAACATTTTGTAGCTTCCTACGGGTTCAAGAGGGTCTATATAGCAAGATGTCCGCAGACCACCCCTGATAGGACAAATTGCAATCCCTGGGAAGACGTGTGAGACAAAGGACGAAACGGCACAGCTAGCAACCCTCGCATGCTATTCCCCTGGGGGGGACTCCCATATGAAACAGACGGGGATGCTCGTCGTCTCGCTTAGGGGTGTAAATTTTGGATTTTGGTCTCGCTTAGGGTGTTCCGGGCAAAGCGCCAATATTTTAAGCCGCCAAGGTCTCGTTTAGGGTTCCGTGAAGAAACACAGAATTCCGCGAAGAGAAACAGAAGTCAAATTTTCTTTTTAACTTGTTTTGTTTAGCGCATTAGGGGTCAAAATTTGCTTAAGCCACGCCCAGATTGGTCTCGTTTAGGGGTCAAAAAAAGCTTGAGCCACGCCCAGATGGTCTCCTTTAGGGGTTAAATTTAAAAATTCCGACGAGCATCCCCGTCTGTTCCATATGGGAGTCCCCCCCCGGGGGGGCTATTCCGTATCCAACTTAGTGTAATTAACCACGGAAAGTTAACTTTTCCGTCAAAATTGTCATTAACACCAATCCGGAGACCGTGAATTTTCTACGCATTGCGTGACTTCACGTTTCATTTCAACTGAGAGTTTGTCAACCCCATCTTTTTTAAAATATGAGATAACGCCAAACTTTGCGACTTTTTCAGAAATTTTTATCTGAGAACTAATTGGTGTGGTCGGTCAATGTTTATTGAATTTGATGTCACCATAACAATCAAATTTTAACAGACGGAAAATTCAAACATTGGAATTATCCTGTTTTTAATGAACAAAAATTACCTCTCTTACGGTAACATTTTAGTCAGGTTTTTCTATTGATTTTGATCACTTGATTAATTTTTGTGCCTTTCTGAAGTCTTGAGTAAACCCAGAAATCCAAGATGGCGGATTCAAGATTGCCACCATTTCTGTATCATTACGCAATTTTCATGTCAGGCTACGTCATAACCACTTGTTGCGGACCTCAAAAGAAACATTCCTGGAAATGCTATAAGCCCTCCGAATTTCATTGCCATGGCGTTAATACTCTTGGCAAAACTAAATAAAAGTCGGTCATCAATCGTTTCCTAAGATAATGCTCATGCGGATAGAAATTGACAAACCTTTATCACATTCCTTGTGACAACAGTGGCAATCGCAAGGCGGCATACAACCACCAACACAGGGCTGAGTATGATGACAAATTTGACATCCTGTAAAGGAAAATAATTCCACAATCGTTTGCATTTTTTAACTGCAAAAGAAGACGTTTTAACAGTTGCATGGAAACCGCCGATCATGTACATTTGTTTCCATCCAGTTAATAATTGTTCTTTCCAGAGAGGCTTTCTGGAAAGAACTGAAGTTAAATAGACACATTTTGCAAATGAAAGCTGTGTCAAATAAAGCCAAGTCGCTATGGCCTTAAGGTTTATAGATTGTGATTGTTTGTAAGAGCAGCATACAGTCGAACCTCCCTGTGCGACCACCTCCCATGAGCGACCACCTATCCAAAATATCAATTTTTTCCAGTCAAAGCCCTATATTTGGAAACTCTCAATAAGCGACCGCGACTAGTTTTTGAGATGTCGACGGCGTAATAACTTTCCATTTTTTTTAACCTCCTGCACGCGACCACTTGACACGTGGTCTGATCTCCATGTCCTCTGTATGTACTATGCTACTCAGAGTTTACGAGGAACCTTTAGTGACAACATAGCACTGCTCGTATCGGAACTAGGAAAATGTAAGCAATAAATTATCTTCGAATAAGTAGATATGTCAGACCCGTTTACGGAAGAGTCCCTCTCTCGTTCGACTCTCGTAAGCGACCACCTCCCTTAAGCGACCACTAAATCTTGGCATTTTGGGGGGTCGCTTAAGCCGGCGACACCCCTGGCGATTTTCTACGCCGATAGCGGCGAATTTGATCGCCAGGGAAAATCGCAAGCTATTTTCTCCACCGATTGATGCAGACACATTTAGCGATTTTTTTCGCCGATGGCACTTCAACCTTGTTCCCGGGCTCCATCGAGGGTCGTTTAGAAAATTCATGTGAGAAAATCGTCCAACCTGATTAGTTGACTTTACTGGCAATTCGCAGCGATGAGCGTAGAAAATCGCGGGAAGGGGCGAATTTAATCGCCGATATCTGACATGCCAGATATCGGCGATTTTATACGCCGATCGCGGCGATCGGCGAAAATCGCAATCGCTGCACCGGGCACACCTGGGGATTTTTGCCGATCGCTGCGATCGGCGTATAAAATCGCCAGGCGTGTCGCCGCCTCAACGGGAGGTTCGACTGTAGTTCTAGTTTGGTGAGTGAAACTCACCCAACCAAATGTTCATTAACGTACATACCACATCTTCTGCTCTTTTCTTTACCAAACTTCTTGCTTGCTGCTGTGTACACGATGCCTTCTGGTCTGCAAACAAAATTAGAAAAGAACTGCCATACATAAAGTGGGAACGGTTCTTCGTCTTTCAATCTCACAACAAACATTTAATCGGGGGTAATAAAGGCGCAAAGCCCATTTAGAGGTCAACAAATCTTACACTTGAATCATACATGAGAGTGTTTTTTTTGAGTTTTTGTTTTGAGTTTTTGGCTTACTACTATTCTTGGAAACTGGTTCATCATTACACCATGTTTAATTTGGAATCTCAGTAAATCACTCAGCAATATGAGCTGAGATATCTCTGAGAACGTACATGGCCAACTGTCAGTTACAGATATGATGGATGTCGACAAAAAAAAAGCAAAAAGAAGACAATATTTGATTACGTTTCAGGATAATATAAGTATCTGTTTAAGACCATAACTTTCAGGTTTGGCGTCCAATGGGTATATATTAAGAATCATTTCGTTACCCACAGGTCCGCGACTTTGTGTACTTGGCTTATATTGATCGTTGATTTCTTGAAATTTCACATGTCTTGTTAAATGCTTAGTTTATCGCATACACTTTTGTGCATGGTGTAACGCGTATCGTGTTTAAACTACGTATTTGCATAGAAAATGATAGGATAAACAAGCAAACTTGAAGGAGAATTACCACTTTGAATGTGGAAAATTTTACAGGATATTGTGTAATCAACATGTTGTGTAATGAAATGTCAATCCTACCTTGACACGCTTACTTCAGAACTGGGCTTACTTGATGTCCTGCTCAAAAATTCATCTCCGTTTCCATTTGTACTCCCAGGGTTTGGTTTTGTCGTGTTTATCCTAAATACGTCACTTAAGGTTTGCTTCTTGTTTTCGTGAAGAATTCCTTCAGATCGTAAGGTAGTACATGTTATAACTACACAAAATAATGCATTTACGAGAAGGTAGGATTTCATTTCCTTCTAGATGAGTTCCATGCTCTCTTTCAGCTTAGAGATTGGATGAAATATCCTATGTGAAATATTTTTCTACACCCAATCTATCGCTGACGTTTAGCACCCTAAACATTACATTACAAATCTTACATCACAGCCTCATTCAATGTCAGCCTCTTCCCCTTTCATTTCAACGCTTCACAAAACAAGTCATAAGAAAGAATGCCATTGGATTATTTCAAATTTCATGGTACATGCTTTCTGGTACCAGTGGGCGGTTTGTCGTGCTTAATCACTTCTCGTTTTTCTCTTTTGTTTCTTTCTTTGGTTGGAAAAATTGGAAATTAAAAGAGAACATTGTTTATATACAAAACGCTCGAAATTGTTTCCGTCCAATCGAATTAATCTTAATTAAGCTATGGCAATACAGTTCGATACAAAGGATTTTAGTGTAGAGTCAATACAATCAAAGTTTTAACAAGCGTTAAATTGTCTTTAATTGACTTAGATGTTTGTATGCGACAATCCTCTTCAAATTAATTGATGCAAAATGGTCGATATTTTGATTAGTTTCTTTTAAATGGAGTATTAGCAAAAATTTTTATGTCACCTAAAAAATAATGTTTTTTTTTTCGACGGGGCCGGGAGGGAAGTGTCTTAAGTACGATTTCTTTCTTCCTTCGCGTGATTCCCAGTCTGCAACTAAAAGCAGATTAACCGAGTGGGAAGTAATAAAGTTATGGCACTGGTAAACGAAGAAATTTTTGCTCTGATAATAACATCTCTAGGTGAATTCCAGTTTTACCTTAAGAGAGAGAGTAATAAAGATAAATTGTAACGGAGAGCTCAGCTTACTAAAATCACGCAGTACGTCGTAAATTTGTCAAATTATAAACATGTTACCGACGGGCACAACTGAAAATGTTTTGGGATGGATAGAGCCATTGCAGGTGAACAACCGTCCAACACATCTTAGTTAACTTCAATATCTGGGGCGTTTTTTTCAAATGCTTCATTCTATGTTTCTCTCCTTGTTTATTAGGTTCATTTTGCCACAACTTGAGCCGTATGTCTGGTTCTGTTCTAGAATTAGACGGGTGTGACGTTTCCTCCCAAGCTATAATTAACATGACCAACAACCCATTCTACGTTCGAGTTATGTCTTTCAGGATAAAAATCTAAGTCATCAAATTAGACAACCAATGCTGTGAAATAAAAGACGCGTTAATCAATGAAAATTGAAACGTATAGACATTGTTTCTTTTTCATTTTGAGCAATGTTTGAACCGCTGAACTCACAAATAAAAAATTAAAGTACATTAGCATATTATTGTAGACAAGCAAAAACAGGAGCAAGGTTTTTTATTCAAATTTCTCAATTGTCTTAATTTGGATCTAGCTTCCCCTTACCAGTTCGATATAGTTTTAACCGATATAGTTTTATCCTTTTTAATGGAGAAAAATGGCGGATCGGGATGATCAAAACAAATGAAATTGCCATGAAATTTTGCGAATCTCAAAGGAAACAGTTCTGGACGTACTTAATCTACTCTCCAAGGTTTACTGGTACACCTTTTATTGTCTTGAAGTTGCGTTGGAGGCCGGGCTGGGAGTAAGAAGAGGTAGGTTCACCACCTAAAAACAGCCCAGGCAAGATAGGATTTAATTCTTCCTAACGGATTTTCGACAACTTCTTGAGCCTCATCTCGCCACTACTAGTATCAAAATGAGAACGATGTAACCGTGCCATGTGCTCCTTGATACGCTTTGAATACGGAACCTTAGTCCTGTGGATTCAAAATAAATTAAGAGTCAATAACGGATATTGCTCCTCGTGTCTCATTTTGGTATTAATGCATCAGGTATTCTTTTATCAGAACAACTGCTTCACCTGCAGAGCGTCCAAAGTTAAAACTGTGTTTATGTTCCTTGTTTGTTATCCTAAATTCAGATAGTGTTGGATTTTGGTAAGCTCTGTTTGCTAATAGATAGAAAGTAGTGACACATCTATTTGGGAGGAATTTTTACCGATGGCCGGGCCTTTAATTAATTGAAACATAGATAGTTTGAGGTCAGTTCACACCTAGAATGCATTATCAAGCAAATGTTAAATCGTAGAAACAAAGTTTCAAACAAACTCACCTTTTTAAGAACTGGAAAATTCCGACGTGTCGAAAGGCTGGAAACAGATAACCCGGTTGAGGGATAAGCTGACGACGTTCTTCTCTCTTTTCCGTTTTGCCTTTACTTTTTTCCTTACTCGATTCTATGAAAGTGAACGGATAATTGGTCTATTAAGGGAGCTTTTGGAAGTTTCCGTTTGATATTGTTTGACTATTACAAAGAACCAACCTGCGAGCGAGTAGAGAATGCAGTCTGGTGTTGTTTGCCTTTGAAATGCTGAATGATAAGTGGCCTAAAAACAATCTATTGCTAAACAGTATTAAATTTCCATGGTTACCATACCATGCATCCTGTACATAAAATTCGAGTATCAACTACAGTCAAAAGATGTGTATAGGTGCAACTGTCCTATTACAGCGTAAGAGATGGCGCGTACTGTCTGGTTACCTCGACATGCTGTGTAGACTGTCCTATTAGTGATCAGATTATAGCTGGCGGTATCCAATAAGATTCAATAATTTTGAAATAGTTAAGATCAATGCACTGTAATGTATCTGGATCAGATATAATTGGCGAAACGGGTTGTGTGATTGTGGCTCGTGCTTCCTTTGAAAATTCACTTGATTACGTACCCTTTGCGGTCTCCAAGCGACGTATGTCAAATTACAGAAAATGGTCACTTTATCCAATGTAAACTTGATTTTTTTTTTTTAGGCATAAGCTAGTCACCTCTATTTTTCTAAGCAAGGAAACACGTCTATCTTCTGACAATCTCAGTTTCTTTATTGCTTTCACCCGTAATAAGTATCCGTTAGGAATTAGCTAAGGCGTCCTTTTTAGTATTGGTTTGACTTTATTCTTAAAGTATGTATAACTACCTTCATTTTCAGTTGCAAAGATGTCACAGTCGAAATTGCTAAACTCATTGGTGTACCCACACGGGTAGGGGAAACCACACTGGCATCCGAACTCAGACCCACACCCACATCCACTGCCAATTCCACAGCCACAAGGTCCAACGCATCCGCAGCTGAAAGGATCCACGAATTCACATCCGCAGCCACAGAAGGATGGTTGAGCACATTCGCAGCAGGACGGTTGTGCACACGCATTGGGACATTTGTGATGATGCATGATGTGATGAACGTGATGCACGCAGAGGTCGTGCACGTGCTGATGGTTATGAGAACACTGTTGGCAGCAACATGGTTGACAACAACATAGCTGACAACCGCAGCAAGGCTGGCAACAACAGCATGGTTGGCAGCAGCAGCAGCAGCAGCAACCACGGCAGTTGTTATTCTTGTTGCCATTGCCACTATTGTTGTTATTGTTAGTTTTTCCACAACAACATCCGCAACTGCCTCCGCAATCGTTGCTCTTGTTGTTTTGGTCCTCGCTCTTAGTGGCCTGTTGATCGATCTGAGATGACTGACTAACCTGAAATGCTTGTGTAGGTCGTTGGTTGTTCTGCGTTAGCTGTCCAGGTAGCTGTTGATCCCGTACTGACTGCTGAGATGACGCGTTTTCCTGCGGTGAATTCTGAAGCTGTTGGCTGTCCAGTATAGGTTGCTCAACTTGCAGTGTTCCCTGTATTACCTTCTGAGTTGTTTTACCACCCTGTAACCTCTGCTGCGTTGAAATGCCACCCTGTGCGGCAATTTCAAGTTCCTTATTTAATTTCGAGGGTTTCTTTTGAAGCGAATATTGCTTTTGCTGTATGCCTTCGTTCTGTCCATTAGTTGGAGCTGGAGGTGACTTAAAATTTTCAGAAGCTACGTTTTGTGACAATGGAGTACCCACTTGTACACTAAACACTCCAACATTCCTGTTTCTACCAGATGGAGCCAATGGATTGTTATTTCCGTGATTAGGGTTGGGGGCAAACGCTTTGTCAGTTACCAAAACTGCATTCAGCAAAAGGAATATCCATAAAGAGAACACTGTCATTTTGTGCCAAAATTTTCGTGTCAAAATGGGGCGGTACAAATCACTTAAAGCCAATTTAAAAAGTGGAAGAAATGTTACATTACCTCATAATAGAACCTGGTGGCATTGACTGTTTAACAGCAGGGAGTTGACAGTTCAATACACATGAGACATGACACACAGGTTTATTTTTACTTTTCACAACCTACTAAGTCAATTACGAATAGTAGTCGTATTTTTAAGCAATATATATTTATTTTCATACTCTGCGGCAATGATTTTCAGTCCCTTAAATGATGCGCAGTTTTAATCTCAATTAATAGAATGGCACTACATATTACCGATAAGTAGACAAAACATACGATCGAAAAATTTGCTAGAATAGTAATGTTATCTGGGGAGTAACTTCAATGTCAAAAGCGTCATCCAATTTTTAATTTGAATTTTTATGAAAACTTACCTCTTAAGAGTACCGCATTTATTCGAATAATATCCGTCCTTCGATTCACCGCGCCTCTCGAACGGGACCGTCCCCCTTTCGGTGGAAATATTTGAAACAATCGCCCCCCTCAAATAATCCCTAACATTCGCTCCTCCTCCCTTTCTTAAAATGCTCAAACCCCTCTACCTTTCTTTTTTCACCCGCTCTGTGTCAAGTTCAAAATTACGTCTTGGATAGCAAGCAAGGCTGATCGAGGACTCCGGCTCTGGCTCTGATGACATTGATGTTGTTAGTTCATAAAACCAAATTGAGAACACTTTTTAGGGCATTGTTTACTTGGTGTGATTATTTAATGCATGATCAAATGGAACAATAAAACAAAATATGTGGGCCCGACTTTCCACAAACAACGTTTAAAATAATTGCCGCCCTCGATTAATCGCCCCCTCCCGCCATCCCCCTTCCCCCCCCCCCCCCCCCACCCCAAACCCCTCTTGAATTATCGCCCACTTTAAGTGCGAAAAAAAATCGCCCCGGCTGTTATTCGAATAATTACAGCAGGTATATGGCGTTACAACGTGTTTTCTGACCAGGGTAGGACCATGGTGATACAAAGTGCATTGTGTATCAGGCACAAGCCACTATTAACAAAACAGCACCCGTGTATCCCTTCATCGTGCGTGTCTTTAGGCCATCCAGCCATTCAGTCATCTGTATTTCATCTAGCATTTATAACTCCAAAACACATCCGAAGAAACTAATGCAATCAAATCACAGCGCGCCACTGGGCAAGGAACATGGAGTGAGACACACACAATTCACTTGATTCCAGGTTTGTTGAAACTTCATGCTCATGTTCCATTATGTGTTCCTGCCTATGGAACACCAAGAATGATATTGCAAGAAGTCTTTCGACAGCCAATGAGAATAATAGAAAAAGGAAGAGAAGAAGGGGTATAGAATGGTAAAATCCGAGACTCGCCGAGACGCCGAGACCTTCATTTAAAATCCGAGACTGAGACTTAACAATTTTTTTTCAAATCCGAGCCCGAGACTAAAACTCGAGACTATCAGAGCGCGAGAGGCTGTGATAGCTTGTGATCTAGAAATAGAAATCCGAGCGCGAATCTTTTACAGCATTTGGTGTACTAGAAATTATTTCTTGATGAATCGGAACCGGTTGATTTCGTATTAAAGTTAGAAAGTTATTAACTTAATTAAGAAACAGTTACAGATAACATGCAACTTATTAAGCTTTATTAGCCAGCTCAGTTACATTTGTACTTATGAAAAAACCTCACGCGGCCTTTTGTTGTAGTTTCAAAGGTCACCATTTATAGCTATCTATTGTGTTCTGCACAACACTTCAGGCTCCCAGGAGATTTGTGACTACTTTCAGTCTGTTGGTCCTGTTAGGCTTCTCTTACCGGCGCTTTTTAGCTTATTTTATTTTTACGTTTTCCCGATGGAAGAAGACTCGAAATCAAAGGGACGAAAGAGAAAATACGGTAAGTTAATGTAAAATCTTCGTGTAATGGCCTTTATATAAGCTTATATAGCTTAGTACTTTATTTTTGAAACAGAAACAATTCCATAGCGATCAAAGTACCAGTCGCCGCTATCTCAAGGTCTTCTCAGATATCTTCATAAGAAATGTCCTTTTCTTATTGTAATCTGCTGTCAGCTGTTGAAATGTCGAACACGTAGTTGTTTGGTTTGAATATTGAAGTATTCCTAGGACCAGAAAGAAAGTTAAAGAGTCTAAAGGAAGCGAGAGACGTTGTAACCAGAAAGTGTGGCAACAAGCCACAGTTCCTGGAATGTTGACCTACAAGAGAATTTTACGGTGAAAGCTTCGCAATTCGAATTATTCAATTATTGCAAATTATGACCCGCAAGCTGATCAACATCTTTCTCTTGACCTGACGTCTACTTCTCGTAAGACGGCTTTGACTCCTCAAGCTTGAGAGAAAATAAGAAATAGTGATTGCAATCTCTGCGAAGTGTTCGTTTCGGTTTCATTTAGTAACTCTCTATTACTGTGAATTTGGTCGCGACTTAGCACCCGAGGATAAAAAAAAAATATTGCAAATTATGACGCTGTTGCCGAGTAAAGCGGGGAATTGCTAGGATTGTCTACGTCCATGGACGACAAAGAAAGAGCGCGGCTTGAAGCAATCCCGTGCTTTTTCTAATTTCATAGCCTAATTTGATCCTGTTTGATCATTCTGTTCCGTCTCTGAAGGATTGACTGTTATCGCCGTGATCTTTATATTAGTTAATATTGTTGAGCCCGATTTTTGGAAAATCGGCCTGCCTCACCCAAGCGTATGTGACGTTTTTGCCGATTTTCACAGATAGCTACAAATCGTGCAAACCGGAAAGATATTGGTTACACTAGAAGCTACTAGGACAAGTATTTTTTTTAAAGCTATTTTCCGCAAAGTAATTAAATTTTCTCAGAAATTGGCCAATTGCAACCTAATTATGTTAAAACCGACAACCAAGCACGGTGTAGCATTAAGGGAACAATTCAAATCACGTGACCTGGACATTTGACACCTTCAAGAAACAGCAATTGCTAACCTTCACTCCAACTCAGGGTTATTTTTGGTATTGCAGAATTAGTGTCATTGCTTTGGCCTTTGGGTCAGTTCTTTGAGTTAGGGTTAGTTTTGGGTCAGAGTCGGGGTTTGGGTGTCGACTAGTCACGTGAGAAACCTTCTCATCACACTGCAACACCCTAGAGTAACTAGGCATACGGTGGTGTGTTTGTTAAGCGAAAAAGAGTTTGCCCTGAAAGGTTAATTTCAAAACTGACCACCCCCCTGACTTGCACTTTGGGCTTTGTTTTGAAATGGAGCTCTTGAAGGCTTGTACCAACTGCTTTCTCAAACTAAGTCCTTATTCTTTGCTTAGACTAACACAAAACTTTCTAGTGTTACTAATACTAAAAGCTACCACCAGTTTTCGGAGTCTACGATATCGAAATGTGAAATACAATGGAAAAAGAAAATTTCATTAACCCTTCGCATACTAACAACGCATATATGCGTCGAAAACACCGTTCTGGCTTCTATGAATTGCTTCTTGTTTAACTTAAGCTACAACGTCATGATAATGTGTGAATGACACCAGCTGATGTATATTTCCATCATCAAACCCAGCAAATCGACTACGCCTCCCGATTTTCGCTGCATATCACCGTTCGTTTGGCAACAAAGTCCTAAATGCCAATTGTTCGGCCAAATAATAACATCAAAAATTACACTTATTTATCGTCAATTTTAATCCAAATAATTTGTTCAAAATTGAAAAGTCTATATTTACAGCAAACCTCAAGGTCAGACCTTGGTATCTGACTGGAAGTTTTCCTCTCAACGCTTTCCGAGGGCTATACTTCAGCCATTTTATCAGACCCAGTCTTGCGTATCTCACGTTGCCTCGTTTACGCCCGAAGAGAATTCTGGGTAATTCAGCCA
Source organism: Pavona decussata (assembly GCF_977016875.1). Classification (NCBI taxonomy): domain Eukaryota; kingdom Metazoa; phylum Cnidaria; class Anthozoa; order Scleractinia; family Agariciidae; genus Pavona; species Pavona decussata. The sequence continues at coordinate 3,288,921 of NW_028145528.1, read as the reverse complement.
TAGCGCGAGCGTAGAACTCCTGCTCTTTCCATTTCATAGTTTTTTTATAAGTGTCGAGCCACCCAGTACCACCAGCAAAATTTCGAATCCATTGAATATTTTACTACTCCAAACTCGCCCAAATAGCCTTGGCAGGTCCTGGAATCCATCCACAAAACGGCCAGAGAGGCAACTTCACTCGTGGGCCTCCATGTCTGCTACACAGCATGTTTGGCGACTCAGTCAGCATGAAATCACCTCTCACCTCTGTTTTCTTTCAGAGGATTGCCTCTACCCACATTCCAGCTTGATGATGCCAGAATGGGGGTTTCTGCAGAGGAAAATGGCTCGAAAAACACTTATAAAGCGATGATTTTACCAGATTCGTGCTCGTGCACTCGCTCGAAACAAACAACAACCGTCACTTGCATCACGTGACAATTTAGCCTGAGCCCACAGTTTCTTAAGACCGCAGATATTTTTATTTCATCTCCATTTATGGAGAAATTAAGTGGCTCAGACTATTTATTGCCAAAAAGTCATTGAAAAAAATACCACACACCTAGGATTTAAAGGGTTAACTAGCATTTGTTTCACGAGGGAGCTCGGTGGATGAAAGGCTCTCCTTGTAACTCTTTCAGTGTCAGTTAGTCTGCTGTCGTGTCATGCTGTGGCTTAGCACCATTGCAAAAAATTAAACCCATTAATTTCACAACTGGAGTGATTTAGTTTTGATCTGTCAAGGCGTAGCGCCTTACATGCATATACAGGGGCCACGAAAAAAACTTTATTTACAAGTTAGCCTATCAGGATACTCGAATTTGATTAACGGTCACGCCTCCTTGCAATTGCAAAGTCCAACAGGCAAGTGACACAACAACGATGATTTATTGAAAACATGTCGTTTTGTATTTTATGAACAAGGAGGACGATATCCTGATTGGCTAACTTGTAAAAAAATGTTTGTTGGGTGGTCACTGTAAGGCGCATTACACTGTAAGAGAAAGATGAAGATTGTTTTCGGGATCAGAACTAATTATTACTATTATTATTCTTACTCTCCGATGTTTGAACAAAAATAAATTAGACACAGATAGTGCTGAGGAGGCTAGTTCCGGTGACAGCGAACGTGAGAAGGTGAAGAAGGTGAAGTGGAGGAAAAAGAAGTCGAGTAAAGAACATAAGGAAACACGTAAAGACGGTAAGTTTAATTACTACGGACCAAGACAGCCGATAGGGGCAATAACTGAAATCAGCCACTAAGCACACTTTATTGTCACGCAAATATAGATTTTAAGTATCGGACCAGGTAAAGTATCTAAAAAATGCCCAAAGCTCTAATTCGATAATAAAGTCGTGTATTAAATCTCTTGGTAACTAAGGTTACTCAAGACCGTACTGGGAGGATATCGACCACAGTTCTTTTCTGAGTGTATAGATCACGTTACGCCCTAAGCATTTTGTCAAGAGCTAGGGTCGATCTTATTCCAGTACACCCCTCGTGCTTGGCTAATAAGAATATATAGAATAAATAATTACCGCATTTTTGCAGTAAGTCCCTAAGTGCGCCATCATTGACTGATTTATAGCCTGCGAGCAAGCTCTCTTGGGGGTGGGGGCGGGAGGGGGAAAGAGGAGAGAGCTTGCAACGATGTCTCAAGAATTTGAATGCCACCCCCAATACTCCCCGCGGCTCCCTGCTGTCCTAGCTGTCAGAATTTGGCCAATCAGCGCAAACCGGAAACGATAGCAAATGTAAACAAACATGTGAAAGGTACAATGTTATCAGATACACTTCGAAAGACGGGAATCCTGACTGACAAAAACTATAGTTTCTCTGATCGAGTATGCCTACCGAGTGCCACAAAAATCAGAAAATTTAGTGAAGGATTTAACTTGATTGTGAGCACACTAAAAGCCGATTGATCAAAGGGTCGCGGTCACAAATGTTGTCCCAAGGGTCAAGCGAATCTTGCCGACTGCAGTGTCAACGCCACAAAACTACTGGACATAAAAAATGTCGAAAACTGGACACAGTCCGGCCAGGAAAAAAAGAAGCAGTGCAAGCAAATCGGAAGGATCTCAATTTTGCAGCCGGGTCTCCGAGAACGAGAACGCAATTCTCAATATCGACAATGTGGTTTCATTGGAACACTCATCTCGTGTGAAATTCGTGATGTTGTGAACGAGTAGCAAAGCAGACGTGAGAGTGCCAGATCAAAAGGAAATCATTGCGCTTCTAAAAAACTTTGCCCTAAAAAACTGGCAGTTCACTGCTAACGCCGTACCGAAGCACTCGGAATTGAGTCAATATATTTTACCTTAAGAGAGAGAGTAATAAAGATAAATTGTAACGGAGAGCTCAGCTTACTAAAATCACGCAGTACGTCGTAAATTTGTCAAATTATAAACATGTTACCGACGGGCACAACTGAAAATGTTTTGGGATGGATAGAGCCATTGCAGGTGAACAACCGTCCAACACATCTTAGTTAACTTCAATATCTGGGGCGTTTTTTTCAAATGCTTCTTTCTATGTTTCTCTCCTTGTTTATTAGGTTCATTTTGCCACAACTTGAGCCGTATGTCTGGTTCTGTTCTAGAATTAGACTGGTGTGACGTTTCCTCCCAAGCTATAATTAACATGACCAACAACCCATTCTACGTTCGAGTTATGTCTTTCAGGATAAAAATCTAAGTCATCAAATTAGACAACCAATGCTGTGAAATAAAAGACGCGTTAATCAATGAAAATTGAAACGTATAGACATTGTTTCTTTTTCATTTTGAGCAATGTTTGAACCGCTGAACTCACAAATAAAAAATTAAAGTACATTAGCATATTATTGTAGACAAGCAAAACCAGGAGCAAGGTTTTTTATTCAAATTTCTCAATTGTCTTAATTTGGATCTAGCTTCCCCTTACCAGTTCGATATAGTTTTAACCGATATAGTTTTATCATTTTTAATGGAGAAAAATGGCGGATCGGGATGATCAAAAGAAATGAAATTGCCATGAAATTTTGCGAATCTCAAAGGAAACAGTTCTGGACGTACTTAATCTACTCTCCAAGGTTTACTGGTACACCTTTTATTGTCTTGAAGTTGCGTTGGAGGCCGGGCTGGGAGTAAGAAGAGGTAGGTTCACCACCTAAAAACAGCCCAGGCAAGATAGGATTTAATTCTTCCTAACGGATTTTCGACAACTTCTTGAGCCTCATCTCGCCACTACTAGTATCAAAATGAGAACGATGTAACCGTGCCATGTGCTCCTTGATACGCTTTGAATACGGAACCTTAGTCCTGTGGATTCAAAATAAATTAAGAGTCAATAACGGATATTGCTCCTCGTGTCTCATTTTGGTATTAATGCATCAGGTATTCTTTTATCAGAACAACTGCTTCACCTGCAGAGCGTCCAAAGTTAAAACTGCGTTTATGTTCCTTGTTTTTTATCCTAAATTCAGATAGCGTTGGATTTTGGTAAGCTCTGTTTGCTAATAGATAGAAAGTAGTGACACATCTATTTGGGAGGAATTTTAACCGATGGCCGGGCCTTTAATTAATTGAAACATAGATAGTTTGAGGTCAGTTCACACCTAGAATGCATTATCAAGCAAATGTTAAATCGTAGAAACAAAGTTTCAAACAATCTCACCTTTTTAAGAACTGGAAAATTCCGACGTGTCGAAAGGCTGGAAACAGATAACCCGGTTGAGGGATAAGCTGACGACGTTCTTCTCTCTTTTCCGTTTTGCCTTTACTTTTTTCCTTACTCGATTCTATGAAAGTGAATGGATAATTGGTCTATTAAGGGAGCTTTTGGAAGTTTCCGTTTGATATTGTTTGACTATTACAAAGAACCAACCTGCGGGCGAGTAGAGAATGCAGTCTGGTGTTGTTTGCCTTTGAAATGCTGAATGATAAGTGGCCTAAAAACAATCTATTGCTAAACAGTATTAAATTTCCATGGTTACCATACCATGCATCCTGTACATAAAATTCGAGTATCAACTACAGTCAAAAGATGTGTATAGGTGCAACTGTCCTATTACAGCGTAAGAGATGGCGCGTACTGTCTGGTTACCTCGACATGCTGTGTAGACTGTCCTATTAGTGATCAGATTATAGCTGGCGGTATCCAATAAGATTCAATAATTTTGAAATAGTTAAGATCAATGCACTGTAATGTATCTGGATCAGATATAATTGGCGAAACGGGTTGTGTGATTGTGGCTCGTGCTTCCTTTGAAAATTCACTTGATTACGTACCCTTTGCGGTCTCCAAGCGACGTATGTCAAATTACAGAAAATGGTCACTTTATCCAATGTAAACTTGATTTTTTTTTTTTAGGCATAAGCTAGTCACCTTTATTTTTCTAAGCAAGGAAACACGTCTATCTTATGAAAATCTCAGTTTCTTTATTGCTTTCACCCGTAATAAGTATCCGTTAGGAATTAGCTAAGGCGTCCTTTTTAGTATTGGTTTGACTTTATTCTTAAAGTATGTATAACTACCTTCATTTTCAGTTGCAAAGATGTCACAGTCGAAATTGCTAAACTCATTGGTGTACCCACACGGGTAGGGGAAACCACACTGGCATCCGAACTCAGACCCACACCCACATCCACTGCCAATTCCACAGCCACAAGGTCCAACGCATCCGCAGCTGAAAGGATCCACGAATTCACATCCGCAGCCACAGAAGGATGGTTGAGCACATTCGCAGCAGGACGGTTGTGCACACGCATTGGGACATTTGTGATGATGCATGATGTGATGAACGTGATGCACGCAGAGGTCGTGCACGTGCTGATGGTTATGAGAACACTGTTGGCAGCAACATGGTTGACAACAACATAGCTGACAACCGCAGCAAGGCTGGCAACAACAGCATGGTTGGCAGCAGCAGCAGCAGCAACCACGGCAGTTGTTATTCTTGTTGCCATTGCCACCATTGTTGTTATTGTTAGTTTTTCCACAACAACATCCGCAACTGCCTCCGCAATCGTTGCTCTTGTTGTTTTGGTCCTCGCTCTTAGTGGCCTGTTGATCGATCTGAGATGACTGACTAACCTGAAATGCTTGTGTAGGTCGTTGGTTGTTCTGTGTTAGCTGTCCAGGTAGCTGTTGATCCCGTACTGACTGCTGAGATGACGCGTTTTCCTGCGGTGAATTCTGAAGCTGTTGGCTGTCCAGTATAGGTTGCTCAACTTGCAGTGTTCCCTGTATTACCTTCTGAGTTGTTTTACCACCCTGTAACCTCTGCTGTGTTGAAATGCCACCCTGTGCGGCAATTTCAAGTTCCTTATTTAATTTCGAGGGTTTCTTTTGAAGCGAATATTGCTTTTGCTGTATGCCTTCGTTCTGTCCATTAGTTGGAGCTGGAGGTGACTTAAAATTTTCAGAAGCTACGTTTTGTGACAATGGAGTACCCACTTGTACACTAAACACTCCAACATTCCTGTTTCTACCAGATGGAGCCAATGGATTGTTATTTCCGTGATTAGGGTTGGGGGCAAACGCTTTGTCAGTTATCAAAACTGCATTCAGCAAAAGGAATATCCATAAAGAGAACACTGTCATTTTGTGCCAAAATTTTCGTGTCAAAATGGGGCGGTACAAATCACTTAAAGCCAATTTAAAAAGTGGAAGAAATGTTACATTACCTCATAATAGAACCTGGTGGCATTGACTGTTTAACAGCAGGGAGTTGACAGTTCAATACACATGAGACATGACAAACAGGTTTATTTTTACTTTTCACAACCTACTAAGTCAATTACGAATAGTAGTCGTATTTTTAAGCAAGCAATATGTATTTATTTTCATACTCTGCGGCAATGATTTTCAGTCCCTTAAATGATGCGCAGTTTTAATCTCAATTAATAGAATGGCACTACATATTACCGATAAGTAGACAAAACATACGATCGAAAAATTTGCTAGAATAGTAATATTATCTGGGGAATAACTTCAATGTCAAAAGCGTCATCCAATTTTTAATTTGAATTTCTAGAAAACTTACCTCTTAAGAGTACCGCATTTATTCGAATAATATCCGTCCTTCGATTCACCGCGAACGGGACCGTCCCCCTTTCGGTGGAAATATTTGAAACAATTGCCCCCCTTGAATAATCCCTAACATCCACTCCTCCTCCCTTTCTTAAAATGCTCAAACCCCTCTACCTTTCTTCTCTCACCCCCTCCCTGTCAAGTTCAAAATTACGTCTTGGATAGCAAGCAAGGCTGATCGAGGACTCCGGCTCTGACTGTGATGACATTGATGTTGTTAGTTCATAAAACCAAATTGAGCACACTTTTTAGGGCATTGTTTACTTGGTGTGATTATTTAATGCATGATCAAATGGAACAATAAAACAAAATATGTGGGCCCGACTTTCCACAAACAACGTTTAAAATAATTGCCGCCCTCGATTAATCGCCACCTCCCGCCATCGCCCACTTAAAGTGCGAAAAAAAAATCGCCCCGGCTATTATTCGAATAGTTACAGCAGGTAAATGGCGTTACAACGTGTTTTCTGACCAGGGTAGGACCATGGAGATACTGAAAGTGCATTGTGTATCAGGCACAAGCCATTATTAACAAAACAGCACACGTGTATCCCTTCATCGTGCGTGTCTTTAGGCCATCCAGTCATCTGTATTTCATCTAGCATTTATAACTCCAAAACACATCCGAAGAAACTAATGCAATCAAATCATAGCACGCCACTGGGCAAGGAACATGGAGTGAGGCACACACAATTCACCTGATTCCAGGTTTGTTGAAACTTCATGCTCATGTTCCATTATTGTGTTCCTGCCTTTGGAACACCAAGCATGATATTGCAACAAGTCTTTGGACAGCCAATGAGAATAATAGAAAAAGGAAGAGAAGCAAGAGAGAAAAAGATCAAGAATGAAAACAAGAAGAACAAGAAGGAGAAGCACAAGAAGCAGAAAAACAACAACATGCAAAAACAAGAAGAAGAAGAAGAAGAAGATCAAGAAAATAAAAGACAAAAGAACACCAGCAGCGTGAAGAACATTTACAAAACCTTTTTTCCTGGATGTGTTACCCAAAGGCTATAGGCCGGCGATTATGGTATTTCCTTGTCCAAATTAATTAAAGTGCTATCTCTTGTTATATCCGTACGGCCTCAACTGGAGCACCAATAAACGTATACTTGCTAGAAAGGAGTCGCCACGATTATATTTTTTAAGGAAATAAATATTGTAAAAACCACTGCAAGGAATTTCTATTTTGTCAAAAGCTTGCGACCTGTTACGTCACCTACTCCTAAGGATAAATAGAGTTATCACTCAGTCACTCACTTGTTTCGCTACCGTTTAAAATATAAGGGCATTACAGTTTTAAGTATATAACAGCTATATTTTAAACCACTTTACAATTTTTGAAATCACTTGCGTAAAACTGAGAAATGTAAAGCAACATGTACCCGCTTTGTGGGAGGAACCTTTCAAAAGCTCAGTTTTAAACAACGTAAAATTATAACTCACATTTATCAGTCTTTAATTAGATGGAGCAAATATTATCTCAAATTTGTTTTCAAAGAGATTTGGTTCGCATGAGAAAGTGTTTTTTAAAACTATTTAATTTTCTTGGAGCAGTTTTCTATCCAAAACTTGATTAGAATTTTTGACATAATTGAACAATTCTTACCACATAAACTTCGTGACTTTATTCATTAATATTAACCACCAAAACCCAATAGAGAAACGTAAAACGTAATCGTCGTTTCTTCCCTCCGTCTGAGAACGAAATATTTTCTACTGAACAAAGGGATGAAGTCTTCATACCTTGAAACGAAGGTTGTTACCATTATTCTTATAATTGTAAGCCTGGGAGTGGTTCAGAGTCGCCAAGTTGTCTCAAGTACTCTTCCAGATGGACTGGATATAACAAAGAACGAACGAAACACGAACACTAAACCTTCATTCGTTCACAGTTTCTATAAAAGAAATTTTCCCCAGAGATATCCTTCGAACTGTTTGTATTTTTCAAACTGCCCTCTTAAGAGGGAGGTGTTATTTCGTGGGGGACTTTGCAGACCTATAAAGGCAACAGACTGTGGAGGCTTCAACTGTGGCCCTGCCATTGGATTTCCCATTTCGACTGTTTCGAGTAAGTACCTCTAGCTCTTCCGCAGTACTTCTATGATTCACTCATGCTCAATTTCGCCGCGTAAATTCGATTTAGGCTTAGCCTTGATGAATCAAAAACAACACTCAACAAAAGCTTTACTAATACATGGTATAAGATCACTTTTACAATAGAAAATGTCTCTATTAACTGGTTTATACTTTCCGTAGTAGAATTGTTTAACACTAGTTCGTTAACACCTGATAGAGAGAGACACAAGGAACATCAGAAGATAATGCCCGAGACTGAAAAATTGTCCAAAAGTGAACAGTTGTCCAGGAAGCGAAGTTACGAGGGCAAGTGTGAAACAAGTTTCGAAAACAATGTTTCATCCTCGGGCATTATCATCCGATATACCAGTAAGCCGTGAAGGGGTTTATGTTTTTTATAACCCTCCGAATAATTTCTGAAACGTTCATGCTTTACTGTGGAAAATACAGACAAAGAGCCAGTGATGACCTTGTCAGGATTACAAGCAAATAAATGCGCCGGAATTTCTCTGTCGGTTATAGGTGGTGCTCTGTCGGGTAACAAAGCCACAATAACCACAATTTATTGAACTAAAGCTACGCTTGTATTTGTACGCGCCCGTGAGTGCAAAAAATACATTAAGGCAGAAGAAAACAAATGGAAGATGACAATATTCCAGATCACGAGAAAACACTGGCATTGTTAACCAATTTTCATCTTTTATTTCTCTGAAGTTTTAAATGGAAAATTAACATACAGGGAATCACAGTTATTTTACATCCAATTACCTATTCATTTCATGAATAGGTTGTAGTGAGAAACGTCCAGGGCATGGAAGCAATGCCATCAAGCGCTTCGACATCACGGCTTTCCCAGCTACACGCCAACCGAAACTCTCCACAGATAGCCAGAGACACCCTAAACCGAAGAAAAATGACGGAGGATATGCCAGCAAGGGACCGAACATGAATTTAGAACTGAATCTAAGTGACGAGCCCAAGTCTTCAAATGAAGCTTACGCTGCTCGTCCCATGCACTGGAGACCATGGGTACCACACATGCGTAGACCCCCTCGACCATTCTTCATGTGGTCTGATTATTTTCCATATTACATGCCTCATATTTTGCGATTCCCACACCAAACATATTGGGATTTCCAAGGATACTCTCCTTTTTTCGTGAGAGGGAAGGTTCCTTGGGGAATGAATCCATACCGTGTGAGAAATGTCCAGTATTTCCCTGAATACCAATTTGACGATAAGCACTTCTCGCTGTTGCACCGTCCTTTTTCGCCGGGGGCACCTTTCAGAGATTCTGAGTTGTTTCGTCAACAAGCAAAATTACTCGAAAATGTAGCGCAAAGCAAAACCACCATCAATAGTGAAAAAGATAATACACTTCATGAGAAGGACAGGAAAACAGTCAATAGCTCGAACGGTTCGACGGAAAGTTTAAAATTTGACAAGGGGAACCAGAAATATGTTCCACAAAGTATCAAAGGAAAAAATTTGGGGGTGGGAACAAATCAGGGCGGTTTGAAATTAAATTCCACAGTGAAAGGGGGCGAAGCAACAAATTATCCCTATAGCTCGGAGGGTTCGATGGAAAGTTTAAACTTTGACAAGGGGAACCAGAAATATGTTCCACAAAGTATCAAAGGAAAACAGTTGGGGGTGGGAACAAATCAGGACGGTTTGAAATTAAATTCCACAGTGAAAGGGGACGAAGCAGCAAATTATCCCAAATACGCCAGCAAATTTAATATGGGACATTTCTGGTCATCTTCTAAGAGGGAAAGAGAAAAGCTAACCAACAGCCTAGTTAGCCCATTTGTCTTCAGTAAGCTGCAAAAAGGAAATGCAATATTCAGGGACTTAAATAAGGGGTACAAAGGATTTGAAGTGGGTGACGTGTCCGCCTCATATGCGAGACGAAAAGAGCAAAAGAAGCACGAGAGGAAAGACAAAGAAGAGCATACAATTGTTTCTGGTTTGGGTGATTTGAGGATTAGGTATAATCGTCACATCCCTACTATTTGAATGATAGCGTGGACCAGGAACCCATGGCCAGGAGTCTCTATTTATATAGATGCTTTCCCAGTAAATTTATTTTTAGAGCTTTTCTTGCGAAAAGGTATGACATATGGCAGTTCATTTGCCATCGCTCTTTGTTGATTGGGTATTTGAAATGTGGACGTTCCAAAGGTCCCTTGAGAGCCCGCTCTACAATTGAAGGTGCTCGAAAAAGGGTTGACTCTAAGGCTTAGTATTAAAGACAGAGGCTCTGGGTCATGACCTCCTGAATGGATAAAGGTATCATTAGTTGCGCTACTATTACCAGCAAATGAAAAGTTGGAGTGTTCTTGGCTGATGCTTCTAGCGTCCGCACATCATTGGAAGAAGGGATGGGGCATGGAGGAGGGGAAAATCCGACTGACGTTTTGTTTCAGATTTATAGTTTAATTTCCCTTAAAGATAATGCGAGAAATTTATAGATGTGGAAGGATTCCAGGGTATTCGAAAATTCAGTCATTTTTTAAAGAGTTCATGTTAACACCAGATGAGGTTGAGACACAAAAGCACCAGTCCAAATGAGAGGAATAAATCCTTTCTGCATCAATAAACGCGTTAGTGGTTCACATAGTGTTCAGAACTTCAATGTCATAATAACAGCTTAAACGGCGCAAATGAATTGATTTTCGGATCGCAAATAAACGTAAGCGTGAGTAAAAAATAGGGAAATTTGCCAAAAAAAAAAAAAGGCGAAAACAAGACTATCCAATTGATGAGATACACCAGGGGATAATTTATAAGACTTCCCAACTACACCTAAAATCAACACCTATATATATAATGTGCTAAATAATACGCCTGGGCACGGTTGTTCGAAAGCCGATTTACGCTAATCCCCGATTAAAAGTTAACCGAGGTTTTCAGTTTGCTTGTTAAAAATGCCTTATAAAGTTAATTTTAAGCTAACAGCAAAGAAAAGTCTAAGTCAAGACTGAAGGACAAAAGCTTTTCGAAAACCTTTATTGTCTAGTAATTGAACTAAAATCAAAGTTCACGTTGACCCAGGATTAGTTTAATCGGGCTTTGAACAACTGGGCCCAAATGACACTGGCATACTCGGAGAAAAGAAAATCTGAGTTCTGACTGAAAAAATACATCTATCATTTAGTCACCAGGCTTAAAAAATAACATCTTCATTCAAATTCCAGCAGTATATTGAACACCTATGGATACTCGTCAGAGTTTTAGGTGGGGTTCTGTGGCCCGCCTAACGCCTGGCGTTGCCATTTTCAGACCAAAGTATGTAATTGTCTCATTGAGACTGATTTTCAGACTTTTAGACTACTCGACCAGAGTAGTCTGTAGCGAAAACGTAATTTCATCGACATTCATTAAATCTATCATCTTACCATCATTTCTGTTGTTGTGTGTCTTCGATTTCTTTTTCTTGTGAATATATCCCCATTCTTCAGTGTTTGAAACTTCTACTGTGAACCGTCGCCATTTTGAGTTTTTACTCAGTCCCTGTTCTACGCTGCCCACTGAAAACTCATAAAATCCTCTGGGTGAGTAACCAGATCATGGTGATGAGCTTACTTTCATATTAGGAAGTAGTCGTGCAACGGATAATTCAAAGTATATTTTCAAAGATTTAACTCGCCTATTCAAAAAGTAAATTCGGATTTCGGAAATCAAACCCATTGTCAGTCGAGACTGCCGAGTACCAGCATACATTTCTTCCTCATATTTGATTATTACTGCATTTTTCCTACCATCCGCGGCCTAGACATTGCTTATTTTTTTTAATGAGGTCCTGGCGAAAACAAAATACAATCCTACTGTAGTTCCATCACTGTGTTTGAATGGATCGATGATATCTTAGCAACAGGCATTCGAAACGATCTCCCATCCAGCGTTTCGTGAGGGTTTTCAGTAAAACTTGGGTGGGCGGATGCACTCAAGGAGCTGTCTGAGAGGAAAACAGTCAGGGGTTATATCTATGCGGATATGAAGAAGTGAAAATCAAAGATACGGGACAACAGTTCAGATGGTAAGGTGATAAATTTATTCAAGTGTCGAAACAATTCAACTTATTTTTGCTCGAGACGACTGCTCGAGTAGTCAACCCCCATGTCTTAGACTACCATTACTCGTGATGATATGTTTGCCTTAGATATGCTAAATCTTTATCGGGATTTTCAGTTGTTTGATATCTCAGCGTTAACTTATAGGTCAGATTTTCAGCCCTTTGAAATGAAATTCGTATAAGAATCGAATTTAAGCCATTCATAGTATCTCAAAGTTATATTCCTGTACGAGAAAACAACCAACAGCATAAAACGAAGCAACTGCGTTGGTGCACTAAACAAAGACAAAAGTGCTCGGATTAAGCTTTTGGTTAGCTTCAATCGGTTACCTGAGAACTTCCTAGAAATCGATAAATATTCGCTCGAGAACTCTCTAGAAGGTCAATATCAGGGTGTTCTTTAACGAGGAAACGAACGATGCTTTATTTTCATATTTTTAACCAATGGCGGGTGAAGCGAATAACGAAGTTCTACTCTTAACATACAGGAAAACATATCTCAAAACCAAACGTGGGATTGAGAGGGATTGTATTAAACCTGAAGCGACTGAAATGCCACGAATAAATCGTCCTCAAAGCCACTGAAGTGCCAACAAGAGGAAGAGCAGTCTAATAGCACTGTTAACCAGTAAGCTGTAGAAGTTGTCGTTGCTGCTGAAGGAGGTTTGGTTGGGGCTTAATTGGGAGGTTGAATGTTACCGCCACCGCTTTTGGCCACTATTGGCCCTGTACGAGCTGCTGCTGGCTGCGGCGCGCTTGATCCTTTTGACTTTGTAGGCGGTGAACGTTTGGGGTTTGATTTCCATAAAAAAAGACTACCAGTAACCTTGTCACAGGGCTCCGTTGCTTGGTTTGGATCTCCTGGAACTGTGGCACTTTGGCAGCAGCAACCTTAAGTCGTCAACAGGAAAGGAGTTAAAACTGTTATTTTCCGTCTTTCTGAAAATACATCACTGAAATATCTTAATTTGTTTTATAGTGTTTCACAGTAGAAATACGTACCGTCACCGCAACCAAATTAGAAATTAGCCTGTCCGAATTCTCCTGATTACTAAAGATTACTCATGATTCTACAATATCATGGAAAATTTCTGAAATTTACATCTCAGTTACTGCCTGGGTTTTGATTGGCAGAAGAAATTCACTGAAATTTCTACCATTTAGTATACATTTGAGACATAGGAAGCACGCTTGGTATAAAGGGCATTTTGGCTCCACAGCTTACGCCAAAAACAAAATCCATCGCAAGCATAGATTTGGAATAATTAGATAGCCGTTGTGTCCAACTTTCAACTGAACAGCTTCATTATACCGTATAAAAAACAATCGCAGTTTATAGTTCATACTTAGGTCAAATATATGTTAATTCGGATTTCGGAAATCCAATTCATTGACAGTCTGGTACCAGTATTCATTTGTTTCCTGTATTTTGATCATCACTGCAGTTTTCTCCTACCAGCCGAGGGATAGACAATGGTTTATCAACCAGCGCACTTCACACTTTACACTCAGTGAATGGTTTTACTTCCCTGTTTTTTATTTGAACCTTAGAAATAAGAGAGAGGTCATAGTGTGATAAATGCCCGGTTTAATACGCGCGGCGATCAAAACAAATCACCCGCTTTGAATCGAAAAACCTGAATTTTGCCTTTGGTATATGTTCAAATGCAATATCCATACCAGAAAATTGCTTAATCAAACTTCGATTTCTCTTTCCTTTTAAGTATAGAATTTGAAACTGATCAGAACACTTACCGCAAGGGCATTGAGCATTCGGAAGTGCAATGGGGGGAGGACCGTTACTACACGGCATCATAACCTCGGGCGTACAGCACTCACTCGGACAAAGATTCATCGATGTTTGTTCCAGAGGACAAGGGTAAGGTGTACATGGGTAATCTCGGCGAACCGTTTGCAATGTGTGCGTTTGAGTCTTTATAACAAAGACAAAGAGGTTAATGAAAACCCAAGCGAGGCCCATGGCTCTTTCTGTTTTGTATATGTTCTGATTACAAGGTTTCTGATATAACGTTAAAGTCGCTTGCTTTCAATTGTCTAATCACAGCCAAATTGCCAGGTATTACATCATAGGTGAGTCAACCTTTAAACTTCTTGTAGAATACCAGATGTGTTTCATTTATTGTTGGCGATTTGCAAAGTATCTCACTTTAGTTTTCTCTATCATAACGTGGTTTTGATTTGGAAGCGAAATCGACTTCTTGTACATGTTATTGCAAACACACTCACGACTTCGCGGTCACTCGGTTACTTGAAACATTCATTGACTTGCCGTGTTAACCTTAACAATTTTTTGTGCTGGTAATTACGCCAAAACTCTCACCTTAACTGGTTCTAAGACAAACATTGTTGAATTGTAACTATGGTAACATGTAATACCTGCAGTATCTTTTACTATTTTCACTAGTCTAATAGCAACAAAGAAAATCAAAGATTATTTTCGCATTGAACCGCTCAGATCCTTTTTTCAATGCGTAACAATTTTTTCCACAAAGTTTCTGTTATCCTAGCCTCCTTATATAGGGCCCTGCGAGGTTCATTGCTTGTACCCGTTTACGTTCGATCTGTACAGGCTGTGCTGTGTGAACACCTTGCTGGACGTGATTTTAAAGAAGACGTATATGTAGTGGAACTATGCATTAAGGGTGCGTTTCTTTGGGAAAATCCGAATCCGGATTTTTTATCTAAGATTACTCGGATCATGGTGCATCAAAGGAACCGACGAATCATTACCCAGAGTGTGTTCGTCGCTTCCTTTGATACACCATGATCCGAGTGATCTTGGATCAAAAATCTGGATGCGGATTTTCCCAAAGAAACGCACCCTTTAAGCCTCAACCTGATTCGTACACTTCGGATCTATACTGACTCGAGTGCAGAGTGGTAAACTGCGCATGCCTAAAACTGCGTGGCTGAACAAATATTATCATTAAGTAACTTAAATGAGCAAAACGTTACCTTGGTGATGATAGAGGACTCGAAGGTGCTTTTATAAGTTAGCTTTATTTCCTTTAGGAAATTTTCTTAATTCATTGCTCTCAAAAGACCGAAGACTTTTTCACGAAACGATTTATAATGGTAATTGAACTGAGTGGAGTGCAATTTTGTCTGAAATCATACGCGTGATGTCAAAATCGAACGAGCGCGCAGTGCGAGTTTTATTTGAAATCAAAAGTATGATTTCAGACCAAAATTGCACGACAAAATGTTCAATTACCACTTTATTACACCTATTTTGAAATCACAGAGTTTTATTGTCAATATTAATATTCTATTTTGTTACTTCATTTCCATTTTGACAGACTAAAGAAAGGATGCGATTTAGAGCAAAAAATGGTGCAATTTGGGAATAAATCGCACTGTTGAGAGCCAATCAGATTGCAACGATCACCGGTGATTTCAAAATGGGTGTAATAAGTAACTTAAACACTCTTCGGTGACTTAACTGAATGCAAGCCCGTAAAGTTCCGATCATTAATCCTTTCCTGAAATGTTTTGCTCAATATTATCTTATTTCCAATCGTTCGACAAAAATCAAGTTTGGGTTAGTTTGTAAGGATTTAGTTGACAGTTTCTGACTTGCATGGCTTGCGTGGATAGGAGCGGAAGAGAGTAGGACTGGGTGTGCCTAAGGAAACATACGTTGTCGGTACTTTCGATGTGGTTGCGTGGTTGTCCCCTGACCAGTACTTTGTTTTCTCTGAGTAGGACTGGTCGACCCTAGGGAAATGAACATCGGGCTGCGTTTGGGTTGTGGCAGCTGCTGTAGTAGGTTGTGTCGGCGGCATTCGAGTAGCGGCTTGTGCGCCCATGGTAGGCTTGCTTCCACTGATGTCACTTGTACGCAAGAGGTTGTAGGCGTTGAAGAAGCTCCGGTGGAGGGTTGAATGGTTCTCGCATGAGTAGTGGCTAGCGTTCCCTGAGTTTGTATCGAAAAGGATTTCACTTAAAGCTGAAGAAATAAGTAAAATCTAGTTTGAAATAGTAGAGCAAATAACAAGGAACTCAAACAAAAGATGTGAAGTTGCACGAGTGAACCGAAATTTAATGAGGGTAATGCAACTCATCGCTTTTGCGAGTTTCAGCTGAAAAGTGCGAGCGGTCATGCGTCTTGAACAAACGGATAATTTAAAAGACATCATTTATGTGGTGAGTTCACTTTAGGCACTTCAAAGGCATTTGAAGTGCACGTCAAGGGTATTGAGTGTGAATGGGTGTCGATTCACCTGGCTGATCACACTTAGTTGCCCTGAGGAAACGCCGAAACTTCAAAGAGCCGAAGTGCGGTCTCAAGTGAGGCTGAAACCTTTCTTACCAACGCACTTGTCCAATCAGAGCATGATAAGCCAATTACTTGATTGTCAGTCATTCCTCACCCAAAATATCCTGATGGCGGGATTTGGCGGAAAGTGCTCGTGGGTTTGCGGGTTTTTTAGTTATTTTTTTTTCTTAACAGTGCGTAGACCGAACATGGAGTTTTCTGAAACTGTAAATTCCCAACAGGATGACTACAATTTGATGTAAGCATTTCGTAAATTTTTCGTAATTCGAAAATGTATCATGCGCTCGGCTGTCAAGACAACAATAACAAAATTTAAGGTTTTTAATAGATTTTACATCAATACAAATTACGAACAAAACCACTGGATGACAGTTGACAGAGAGTGCAACGCCACCTTTTCGTTATGACGGTTGTGAAACGTTGTGGATTTCTCAAAGAAATACACCTTCACCGATAACACGTCAACCTTTTGCCTTGTGTGAAATACAGTTTGTTCCTTTCAACCTCTCCGCTCGGTTGTTGACGATAAGTCGCAAGTGCAATTTTGGTGCCTAGTATGAACCCCTTGTTTTTGGCAAAAACTAGTGCACTTGATTCTTTACTGTGAACCCACTAATTTTTTTTCCTTTTACAGCTGGAAAGCATCTCAGTATTGAGGAAGGTATGAGTTTTCAAATGGCCTTATGTTTAGTTACCAAAAAGTGTAACGAAAAATGTCTTACTTAGTTTTATGAGTATTCATTAAGGACCGCCATAAGCTATACGGTTTTGAAATTCTTCCTTTTAAACTGAACAACCTATAACCCAATACAAGGAGTTAACAAACTTATATTTAAAATGCAACAACAGAAAACGAAAGAGAGGTATTACTTTCCCATATATTTGTTTTAATCGGCAGCACGTCCGCTTTTGTTCTACAAGTGTACTGTCATTGTGGCAGGACTATTAAGAGAACATCCAAAACGAACTTCGATTGCTGGAAATAAAGTCCAGAATGCTAACCCTCTCGTTAGTTTTCCACGCAGAGAAAAAACATAAATCCTTTGGTGCAAATAATTTTGAGATCGAGCAAATTTCCCGAAAGCGATTACAAAACCGGCGAACAATTTTCCGAAAGCAATTACAAAGAGGATAATATATAATAAGAACGCGAGGCGTTTCGTTGTGAGTCCATAAAACATTGTAACGTTCAAACTGAAAAGCCGTTTGTTAATATGTATATATACGTTTTAGTTTATGTTTGTCTGTTTGTTGTATTTAAAATGATTAAAAATGGATAAATATTTCATTAGCGAATACATATATCAAAGCGAATTTCTAGCGAATTCATTTCGAAATGGATTAAGTGAATAAATAAGTGGGTAAATATTGTAAAACCCTGCATATACCCAAAACAATTTTCATTTATTGAACACTTTTAATGTCGGAAAGAGAATGGGAATGTATACGTGGACATATACATAAAAATATACGCCTACACAATTTTGCGTAGTGGTTTTAAGGTAGCCATTGTAACGGGCTGTGTAGTTGCTGCATTAGTAGTAGCTTGTACACCCTTGGAGGGCTGATTCGCACCGGTTGGGCTTGTCGCCTCCTGGGGGCTAGAAGTTGGGAGTGACTTTGTTGTGCCAGCTGCTGTAGTGGGTGGGCCTAATGGTGCTAAAGTAGCTAGTGTTGTTTGACTCCCTCCACCAGGGCTAGTTGCTCCTGATGACCCCTGCGAGGTAGGAGCTGCTGAAGTGGGCTGTGTGGATGGAGCTTGGGCGCCAGCTGCTGTAGTGGGTGGACCTAATGGTGCTAAAGTGGCTAGTGTTGTTTGACTCCCTCCACCAGGGCTAGTTGCTCCTGATGACCCTTGCGAGGTAGGAGCTGCTGAAGTGGGCTGTGTGGATGGAGCTTGGGCGCCAGCTGCTGTAGTGGGTGGCATTGCTGGTGCTAAAGTAGCTAGTGTTGGTTGATTCCCTCCAGCAGGGCTGGTTGCTCCTGATGGGTTGGAGGTTGATGCCCCTTGCGAGCTAGGAGCTGCTGAAGTGGGTTGTGCGGATGGAGCTTGAGTGGAGGTTTCTGTTTCCCCTGATGGATTAGAACCTGGAGGTCCTTCCGCGGGCCCTGGGGTTTGCGCACCTGGGGACGCTGCTCCACTCTTCTCTCCACCGCAATCTTTATTTTAACACAGCAAAGAGTTGTTTGCTTATTTATTTAGGTAATCAAGGGTAGAAAGATAACATTTTAACTCACCGAACCTAACACAAAAGCTATACAAGGATTAAAAGGCAACTTCCACCACTTTGTTAAGAAACATCCCAAGCGTAAGGCTTTCAAAATAAAGTAATTGAAATATTCGATTCACTGACTTAAACAAACAGGACAGCATGAGTATTTTATATTTCAAAATTGATCATAAATCTGAACAAACGTCCTTAATATAAAACAGGTACCTATTATTTCATGTTAGCAACCCTTACTTCACCTTAAGTGCATGTTAGATAGACCTCCTCGTCCTCTCAAAAGAAAAGAGTACAACCTATAGGCTGAAAATGATTTACTTTAAACAAAAGCCGAAATAAACGAACTTGTATCTGACCAATCAACTCTTATATGCTTCTTAGTACCCCCTCGCTCGTCAACAGCACTGCCTAAATTACTGATTCGAAATCACCGATCACCCTGCTATATCACTATATCACTTTATAATACTTACTACACCAATGTCCACATGAGCACTGACAACATGAGGAGGGCGAAAAGGGATAATTCCATCCTCCATATCCCCATCCATGTCCAACATAGCCTCCTCCAAACGGATAACCGTACTCGTTTTTCCAAATGTCCTGCGGCCACAAACCATAAGGAGATGTTGGCCACAATCCGATATGGTGGATATGATGGGAATATGGCCAGGGAGAGTCATAACTGTACGGCATGTTGGGAAAACATCGTTTCGATGATGAGCAACGAGATTTGAAGGCAGGGCGTCTTTTAGTCCAAAAACGTCTAGTTTCTATTTTAGCCTTACGTCTCTGAGGCCAAAACGTCTCGAATTTCAAACCAAAATTTCTATGGTACAAAGTTATGTCGTCACCCAACTCCTGAATTTCTGCATCTTTACCTATCTTTTCCTGTAACGAGTTCGAGTCAGTAAGCAGGATTAAGAAATAAGAAGCCGCTAGCAAAACCTTGCCAAGACACATCGTTTTCAGCAATTTGCTTTGTTGTAGGAGTTCTTTGTTATAGTTATGACATCATTTAAGTGTACTATTTCAAAGCTGGCCTGCATCTTATTACAAATTGGCAGCGTTTCCTTGATTTTACAGAAACAGGCACATAAACAATTTCATTTCTCCTCAAAGATGGATATAGAATGGACATGAAAAGGAAAGGGGAAATTCATTTCTACTTGAGTGATTTTTGAGAGCAAAAGTTTTCCTCCAATATGTGGGATTCCTGTCATAGTTTCCGCAATCTCGATAGCAAAAAGTTACACCCCCTTTTATTGGCCACTTAAAGGTAGACACGGAGCACTTGCTCGATTCCTTGGTACCTTAACACGCTCCAGGAGAGACGCTGTCACAGGTGTTTAAAATGATTAATTAAGACAAAGTCTCCGTAAAATGCTTTGGTCATTCTGACTTGAAAAATAGATTTCGTTTATTTCTAGTGTGTGCACAGATTTTCATGTAATTATCCCAAAACTACAATCCGGATGACCTCGCCTTGATCGGATTCTTTCAGAGTTTATGTCGATGTTTAAATCTCTTGAAACCAGCAGACACTTAAAATAAACAAAATCTATTTTTCAAGTCAGAATGACTAGAACGTTTTTACGGAGACTTTGTTTTAATTAATCTTTTTAAGCACCGATCACAGCGTCTCTCCTGGAGCGTGTTAAGGTACCAAGGAATCGAGCAAGTGCTCCGTGTCTGCCCTTACGTGGCCAATAAAATGGTGTGTAACTTTTTGCTATCGAGAATGCGGAAACAATGACGGGAGTCCCACATATTGGAGTAAAATTTTTGTAATAAGTACAAGAAAGCTTCTGAACACACAAGAAATGAGCGAAATCTACTTTTTAAGTCAGAATGGCCAAAACTTTTTAAAGGAAACTTTTTCTTAAAGGATTCTGTAAAAGACTCCGTCAATTCTGCGTTAGCCTGTCTTAAATCCACTACATTATTATGTGATATTTATGTATGATTGATCATCGTTAAATGAATTTGTTGCGCAAAAAGTTGGGATAAAGTCACCTCGTTGAAAGTCGGATCACCCAATTTTCAAAACGAAATCTATAATTGATCATTCTATAGGTTTGCCATCGATATCTTCAGCAAGTCTGAGGTACGCTGGCGCCCGGTTTAAGACTAATTACGTAACTAGAACTCCTTATTGCATGTAAACGTGGGTGCTAAATGTTACTACTGAACCTTGAACGAGTTGCGTACTTCGAAGAAGCACTGAAATAAGACAGAGGAGATGATTAAGAATTAGTGGTAAAGACCGCAGTTTTCATAAACTGCGTTTTAATGGGAGGAAGTCAAACTCCTTGCATATCTTATACATATTCTTCTTTTAAGATGTTCAAAAATTCTACACGTTTTGCCTTGGCCGTTTTTAATTTGAAGGTTTTATGTGCTAGACATTTAGGTAGTTCAGGTCATGTGTAGCAAAACGTTTTCTCCGTCGAAAGTTCGCTCAGCTTAACTTAAATCAAACTGAGTATGGTGAAGGAGGGAGGAGCAGAAAACGCTTGTTCAAGCTTTGCATATTATGTTTCTATGAAATAAACGTGATGGTATATTTCCAGCCTGGTGAATGAATGAGAATGATATATTATTCTAGAAAAGACACAGGCATACTCGGAAAAAAGAAATCCGAGTTCTCCTATCAGGAGTCGAACCTAAGCCCTTCCGATTAAAGGTCTTAGGTTCGACTCCTGATAGGAAAACTCGAGTTCTTTTTTCCGAGTATGCCTGCGTCACTTTCTAGAATAATACGTCATTCTCATTATTTTTCTACTTTACTACAATCTTCTTGCAACACACGTCATGCAACACATGTGACATGCCAGAAAAATTTGGGTTTCTCCGTTGTAGTCATATTTTAGCTGACGCATGTTTTTCGCACTTTCTAATATGTTTATTTGCTTTTTGATGAAGGCGTTTACAAATAATTTGACATTTTTATCCCGATTGAGTGTTGTTTTGATTTACTTTTACTTGCTTTGATTCTTTTTGGGTTGTTTCGATGGTTTGCAGATTTTGAGAAATCCAAGATGGTGGCTATTTAGGGATCATAACTTTACGCACTATAAAACCGTCAAGTTTGAAGATTACAGCTTTAATGGTTTGTGACTCAAGCATTAAATCAATAAGCATTTCGCCAATTTTATTTATTACCACTGAGATGGTTTCATTAACCGTACAAGAATAACGACGGAGCATTGATTAATACATATACTGTTGCAAGTTTAAGTGTTTGAGTGTTCTGTGTTTTTTTGTGCGCCGAGTTACAGTATGATTTCCTGCTGGCAGCCTTATATTAATTAATAAACACAAAGTGTTTTTAACTGTTCCTTGAAATATCTGTTTTAAAATTTTCAGTCATGGACAGTGTATGTTTTTTAATCGCATATACCTCGAAGCAAAATATGGATAGCCGGTTTGTTTTCTTCACTAATTAATCTCCTTCCTCTGATCCGTGCATTACGGTACTGTTCTTCCTGTTTCAAATGGATCGTTTGCATCAAGGGAGTTTTGCCATGGCAAACTGATTTAACGGTGTTAATTTTTGGAATTCACTGTCGAATGCTTCTTTGGCAGAGGATTTTCATTTGGTTTCCACAAAAACAAACTCCCTACAACTTGGTCAGCAATTGAGCTTTGTTGAGCCGGAGCTTGGCACGGCCAATTGACATAGCTTGGGTCGCAGGGATATTCGTAAGCAGGAGGCAGCGCCGCACCATAAGGGGCACCAGTGCTGTAAGGAACATCGAAGCGCTTGTATCCACGCCGAAAATCTTTTGTTTTGCCTAGTTTCATTTTGGGTGGAGCTTTAAACTGCTTTCCCATGAAAGGTTGGAATAGTGGTAAGTGCCCAGCCTGTTTGGGCCGCTTTGGTGAGAAATAAGCCTTATTCATGGCAACGTTGTGAGGACAGTCGTTAACCGCTGCGTTTCCACCACCACCACCGCCACCACCTATAAGCGAACGGAACAAAAATCGAAGTAAGACGTATTCAGAAGCAGACACCTTCAGAAATATTTGATTTTACCTCAACTCAGGTCTGAGAGAAGTTCGTTTGCAGGCTACAACCTGAATAACCCATTAGAGCTTTCCAGAAAAAATCTATAATGGATAAAGGATGCTTTTATGGCATTTCTATTAAGAGTAGAATAGTCCCTTTAGTGAAATTTTAAAAGATTGGGAATGTATAGAAAATTTCAATTTTGACTTTTACTTAATTAAATGTCATGTAACAGAGGTAGGGTTTGATGTTTGCTGACAAGGTAATCGGCCAAGTTTAATTAGCTAAGACAAGGCTCAGCAAAGTAGCTAAATCTTCTGTTTCCGACTGTGTTAGCTAAATCTCGAAATTTCATAACTTTCAGTTCTGGCAGAATATATTGTTTTGATATTAAAAACATCTCCAGCTGCTTCAATTCTCACAAAAATTGCAAGTATCATGATTTCAGCATAAGTCCTGACAACACTTTGTTCTATTGAACACTCCTAAATGAGTGTACGTTTAAGAATGCGTAAATAAAAACATGACTTACAAAACCAGCCGTTATTGCTGCAGCCACAACAACACCCTGGTCCGCTCCATGGGCCCCCACATCCACAGTGGTTATATCCAAACGGAACTCCCCTCCCCATCCAACCGCGATTAAAATTTGGTCCGTACTCCGGATACAGAGGACCTGGTGTCCATCCCAATTGACTTGACCATTCTAATAAGGGATCTAGAAATCCTGTAGAACAATCGTACGGGTAACCAAGAAAGCATCGCCTTCTGCTATTGAACCTTTGGTATTGACGATTCCTATTTTCTTTGTTTTTGATTTCGTCTCTTTCTTCCCGGGTATTTTCTTGCCCCAGTTGAAGTTCATTTAAAACGAAGCTGTTTTCAGGTGTTATGACGTCTCTCCGCATTAGATTTGATATTTGGTCAATTTCGAGTGGATATCTTCCTCCGTCCTTTGAAAAGTTTTCTGTATTGTCATAAAAGGCAGTTGTCGTACAAAGCAAGCAAAGAACAAGTTTAAAAGTGTAAAACAACGAACTTTCCATTTCGTAAACTGCCTGAATCTAGAGCAATTTTTTAAACTGCGCTGTGAGCGAAAAGCTTAGCCTTGATTCAGTGACGTCTTAATTGTAACCAGAAAGCCATGAAAAAATTCCTTGATGATAAGCCATCCCTCATTAACATTTCAAGACCTCGGGATATTTTTATTACAAAACTTTGATATCAGCCTCAATCTTCCGCTACTCTTCTAGCTCTTTCTTTGTAATGGTACAAATTAACTTTTACGGCCTACCATTTAGAACTGTAGATACGTATTTTTTAAGACAAATAATTTTAACAACAGTTTTGGTCACCAAATTTATGACCTAAATTGAACAATCAGTTGCTTGTGGTAGTATTATAATTGCTGAGCGGGAAGCACAAAAACACACCCCCTTATGACAAGAATTAATTATACATTCTCGTGAAAACTATTACCAAAAATACTTTTCCGCTGGGAAGTAAAGGGAAACATTTTACAACGAAAGTCTCTCAGTCGTGGAAACTTTCTTTACTACAACTGCAATAGCTGTAGATATACGAACACAAACATCACACCAATTTTCGATGTATCCACTCAGTAGACATTATAGTATCTGTCATACGACCAAGCACTAAATAAACTAGTTCCATAGAGCTCACGTATAAAGGATGTGTCTAAATTACACATTTCGCGATTTAAACATCATTTTTATACCCAGTTTTGCCGCATTTTATTCAGTTAAATGGGAGCGCAGGTTCTTGCTGTATCCCATTGGATATTTTGGTTTTGTCATTTGACCAACAAAAATAAACTCATATGTAAGGAAATGCTGTTCTGAACTACTTACATAAGGAATTGTCAAAGCCAATTGTTTTATTATGATGATAAAAAACGGTGTTACCTTGTGGTCGAGAATTTGCTTGTTCGTTTTTTGGCCACTCAACTTAAAATCATCACACATAATCCCTATTGTTCTTGGGATATTTACTTACAGTATGGCAAAACTTATAGATCCTTTAGCGGTAAGGCGTCAACTGGGTGACTCTCATTGGTCTGCACGCCCTCTGCTCCAAGGGAATACCAGATCAGGGTTTCGAAGAGCTCTGAAAAGAGCTCCTGATGACGGACGTTTTCGCTTTCCTTGTTCATTGCGCGACAGGTTTTCAAATGTCGTGGAAATTGTATATATTTTACAGTCAAGTGGTTTTCTTGAATGGGTAGTGTTAGTTTTGACATCCATTGTTAATCACTCGTGTGCTTAAAACCGTAGCTCTCCAACCCAACAGGCAAAATTTTCAAACGCAACTCCAACAAGTAGTTTTTAAACTACAGAGGCGGAAGGTTCCTGTTCACCAATTTTCAAAGTTAAAAAGGACTTTTTCCAATAAAAGATCCGTCTTCTATTTGCCGTGCGTGAAAATTGGGAAGGCAGTTTGAATTGACAAAAAACTCGATCCTAAAAACGACCTCAATAGAAAAAATGGCGGATTTTTCTCCATTTCTTTTGAAATACCAAAGGCCAGTCCTCATACCTTTTATATCCACTCAGTTTTAAATTTTATGTGGCTAAATATAATTTAGGCAAGGTTAACCTCGAGACAATGCTAGCGGAACAGCGGTTGAGCCCCAGGCAGGCAGGCTTGTGTGGGATGGCCCCTGAGTCTGCTGGGGTTTTCATGTGATTGCATATCTCAGCTCGGCTTTGCTTTGCTGTGCTTTGCTTTGCCGATCTTTGCGGCTCATTGCTATTCACGGCCTGTGATATCTGCTGGTTTTTATTCCTACTCCTCACACCCCTGGATAGATAGGTATGGGTTGTGGTAAGTATTCCACTGAATGCGTTCAGTGTGACGGTGCCGGGTGGTTGGCGCTCGCTTGGTTGCCATGGTTACCTCCAAGGCAGTGCTACACTTTCGCGCTATAGGCCCCTCCATCTTTTAGGCACCAGCTCCCAAGCTCATCTTGTCGATGAGTTTAAATAAGATACAGTGTTATTTTTTTAAATAGCCGTGCGTGAACGGCTATAATCGTTGAAGGTAATCAGAAAATTGGGTTTCACCAACCTTAGTGATCCAATTTGGGCCCTTTCTTTTCTTACTCACGCCGATTCACAGCGCGCACGTATTCAGTACGTTCAGCCAATACTAACAGATTGGACGATCACGTGTTTGATTATGCTGATGGGTATCTATAAGCGTTTTTTAGCGTTTTATTTCTCCTAACCAAAGCCTGCCACGCGAATGAACAGTCTGTTGAGTTCCTGGTTCAGTTGTTAGTCTTGAATATCCCGTAAAACGGATCGGATTGCACCATCGTATTAATTTAACACTCATGATAGTTAAGATATGTTCATCCATTTCGCGTTGGATTATTTAAATTATTTGTTCCAGTGGCGTGGGTAAGGTTGATTCCGGTTTGACCTGTTAGACAAAACATTATCATTCACTTAATAATATGGAATAATTGCTTCAAAGGCAATTCCTTAAGGACGCTCAAGTTTGTTTGTGAAATGATGAAAGATTACAAAAACTTGTTTCTGATCGTGTGTTCAAACTATAAATGTCTTTGTAACTCAGTTAATAGCCTATACTTTAAAGCTAGTTCGAATATCATAGCGGTTACCATGGCAAGAAGTGAACTCCACACAAATGACCTCTAAATTGCAGTTTCTGCAAAATACCTCAAAAACCTAAATCGATGACCTTCCGTTTTTATAGCTTTGATGGAAATCACCCTAAATTCTTTAACTTCTCTGGCAATATGACAAAACGTTATCCAGTAGATATTGTGTTATATCAAAAAAGGCATTTTTCACCAAAAAAAATTATACTGGATAACGTTTCTATTTAAAGAAGCATACTGAATGTTGCATGCATGCAAAAAATGAAGATAGGTTAACAAGCAAAATTTCGAGATTAAAACAAATGTTTCTTGCAGCTTTTATTTCCGGTTCCTGCTATTTTAAGCTGCATTTCCACTTCAGGTGTTGTGCACGCGACTTTTGATAGACATTTTGATTCATTCAGCTGACGCGTACACCTTAGTTATGGCGTGGGTGGCTTACACGCGCGCACACGGCTAAAAGCCCTTTCGAGCCTCCTTAAAATGTAACCCGGTCGTCTTTGCCTTACCGTTTCCATGATTCGTTCAAGAATTTTATCCCTCAGCAGCAAACCTCATTGTCAAAATTAAATCATACCCAAAGGAGTAATAACATCGTTCAGGGAACTTTTTCGAGACTAGAAGGGCCCAAGCAGTGTACATTTTCACCAGGAAGAGAAAAATAATGTATCAGGTCGAGTTTCACAAGGCCTGTTACAAAGGAGTGTTCATTTCCAATTCCCTCCATTCCGTATCCCTAACCAGCCAAAATAAAATTGTGTATTCAACGCCGAGGAATAAATGGAGACACTCTCCAGATCGACGTGGCATTTGGAGAGAGGAAAAAAGACAACCGGAGTTGCCTGGAGAAAACTTCTCGGAGCAAGGACGAGACACCAACAACTTACTCAACCCAAATATTACGTCAATTCCGCGAATCGAATCCGAGCGAGATTATTGGTGGGAGGCGAATGTTCACACTACTGTCGCATTCAATTTGTGTATCTCATGTAGAGAGAAATGGTAGAGCCAATGTAAACCCGAAGAGGCAACCTCTCGACTGTTTAGTGCTGGATACTTTCTTTGGATTACCTCGGTCCAATAGCATTGAGACGAAACCTTCAAAATTATAGCCTGATGTATAAGACTAAGTTTTCAGACCTCTGATATTTCAATTTCTCGTTGAAAACTTGCTAATAAAATTCGATTCTTCTTAATTAAGATGCATGCCATTGACACCTAGTTTTGTAAACTTCACAGCCTTCCCTTAAGAGCTGACCAAAAAGGTAAAAAATCCAAAACAGTATCTTATCCGTAAAGTACCTTTTCCACTATATGACGTTTTTATACTTATGAACTACGAAACGGCATGGAGTGGAGGGTGTAATGGAATCGAGGGATTTTTCACCAATCTTGGTTACGAACTTCATTTGTGTAACATTCTGTACACGAACTACAATCCTGGCGAAAATGTTCGGGACGAGGCCTCGGTGGGGCGGATCTAGACATGGTTCAAGTACAATAAAACAAACAGAAAACTAAACTTTGAAATTTACAACGTCTCTCTTGATTAACTTTCAGCTGCGAAAAACTGGTTCTTTTTCAAAACCATTACAAGTAAGTCCCGAAACAATTGTCCACTACCATTCGATCGTGCACCCCATTTATCCACTTTATTACACATCTGATTAACATTGCTCTGATGTAAAGTACTTAACAAATTGTTTCTAAAAGTCAAGTTGGATTACATCACACATTAAACAATATAATTTCCTCATTTATGATGTTCCTTTTTTTTTTTTTTTTGTTTGTCTGGCTTCAGTAACACCGCGCCGCGTAAAAAGCAAACAAAATAACAGAATACATCAGTTGGGTTAACACGTATTTTACCGCTCGTTGAGTCCTAGTTGGAGTGGCATGGTTATCGGGGTAAGCGTAGTCTTGCAAGGGACTGCTATACGACCCCATTGACTAGAATCGGTTTAAGGTAACGACTAGTCATGGTCACTATTGCATCTATTGAAAGACTAGTCTTACCCCAACGACCATGTAAGATAGGCTATTGAGACGTTCCGGCTCAAACTATGCACTAGGTTTCCATCAGTGACGTATGTATACTTCATTGTTTGTGTTGTTGTCTGTTTTTTCGTTTGGTTATTATTTGTTTGTTGGTTCTCTTACATTTGTTGGTTTATTTGCTGTTTACGAATGTGTATGCACGAACGATAAATATTCTTTCGTAAGGAAATACCATTCGGATAACATTCGACCTTAAAAGAGGCGTTAGAATCTTCTTTTCTCAAGCCCATGGTGCTCTGGAAAACAAAGGGTAACAATCATTATTACTGTCATTGCCAATGACAAAAGTATATTGAATAAAGTCGGTAAATGTATCGAAAATTATCAAGATTTGTGCTGAACCTAAGTCTGATACAGTGATCCAAGATAGGATTGGTGATAGACGGACAGGGCTTATGGAAGAGACGAAGAAGAACATTTGTTACTTTTAGGACGGTACGGGTCGCTTACGGAAGGTATTAGAATCTCTGTAGGAACTGAGACCGGCTCGCTCTTAAGTGAGCAACACCAGCAGTGGCTACGAAAAGAGGGGGAACTAGCTTAAATTTACTTTCTCAAATGCATTAATAATTCATCAAGAGAAAAGAAAGAAAATCACTTCTGTGACAGTGGTTTGGATATGTGTTCCTAATTACCTTAAAATTTTGCCAACTTTAGCCTTGAATTTCTCCAAGAAGTATAGATAATTTGAAAAGCCATATCAAACACTCGAAAACGTGTTTTATCAGGTACCCAAACACCTCGAAGTCGTTTAAAAAAAGCTCGGCTGCGCCCCCCCCCCCCCCCCCACCCTTTTTTTTTCCAACCTTCTTGGCACTGTTTGGATATCTAATGAAACACGCCTTCTCGTGTTTGATATATTACATGACGTATCCTTTCTGGTAGCACAGTGGTAACTAAACTATAAATCGCGGTCATAGATTATCAATGCTACGTCACCTGCTCCTCTTCATCGTGGCTCCTCCTCCTCCTCCTCCTCCTCCAGCTCCTCCTCCTCCTCCAGCTCCTCCTCCTCCTCCCGCTCCTCCTCCTCCTCCATTTTTATCCTCAACGTCAATCTCTTTAGATGTATAACACACAGTTAAAACAGTTAAACTTTAACATTAAGTTGGCAGCTTCTCCTTTTCACACCGATGTGCTTCAAGTCTCTTCGCTCGTCCTATAATTTCCATGAGGAAAATACAATTTTCTGTCAAATGAGGTGTTTCTTTTCAGCAAAGACACTTTCATACGGCGGATGATCAGTCGTATGAACAGAAATACTAAATTTACTCTGTGTGGGAAAATCTCGTCCCAGGTTGACATTTCAGTATCACATATTGAGTCTTACTGTTCTTAAAATCTTGAAATCATTCATTGGAAATTTATATAGTGACCGCTTTACAAGAATAAAGAATAACTTACTGCACCATCTGCCTCCATTGCAACCCCAGGGGCTCCCGGTGCATCCCCATGGATCACCACATCCCCATGGACCACCACTTCCCCATGGACCACCACTTCCCCATGGACCACCACATCCCCAAGAAGGATACCATGGACCTGATGTGCATCCACAAGAACATGGACAATCACCGCACGGGCTTCGCCTTCCAACGTTAAACCTTTTCACGTTCAGAGACTGCCAACGTTTTTCTTCCTTGTCGTTGGTTCTTTCATCGAAGTCCACGGTGCTTCTCTTTTCTAGTTCGCCCTTAATTTGGCCAAGGCTTTTTTCATTGATCAGGATGCTTTTCAGTCGTCCATCCAATCGAAGACTGTTTTTTTGATCATGAAGGGCATTTGCCACAGCAACCAAGCAAAGAACAAGTTTGAAAGTGAAAAACAACGACCTTTCCATATCGTAAACTGCCTTCATCAAGAGCAGATTTCTAAATGCGTTGTTAGCGCTAGCGTAAAGCTTTGCCTTGAGTCATTGAGGTCATAATTGTAAACACATAACCATGAAAAAAATTTCTTAATGATCAGACATCCCTCATTAACAATGCAAGGCCTCGGGATGTATTTATACCAAAATTTTGATATCAGCCTCAATCTTCAACTGCTTTTCTAGTTCTTTACTTTTTAATGGTACAAAATGACTTTTCAGTTAGGCCTACCATTTAGAACTGTAGATACAACTCTTTAAAACTGGACAGTTTTGTCAACAATTTTGGTCACCAAATTGATGATCTAAATAAATTGAACAATCAGTTTGCTTGTGGTAGTATTATAACTGCTGAGCGGAAAGCACAAGAACACACCCCCTATGACAAGAATGAATTATTCATTCTCGTGAAAACTAGCAAAAAAATTATTTCCGTCAGGAAGTACAGGGAAACATTTTGAAACCAAAGTCCTCAGTCGTGGAAACTTTCTTCACTTCAACTGACAATGGCAACACCACACAAAAGAACTGCAGATACACGAAGACAGGCATCACATCTGATCACATTATGAGTGGTCGCTGTATCTAAAGGACATTATTGTGTCTTTCATGCGACCAAACACTGAATATACTCGTGCCATATAGTTCAGATATGAGATGGATCATACACTGCCCATGACACGATTTAAACATCATTTTTGTATCCATTTTACCGAATTTTACTTAAATGGTAGCACAGGTTCTCGCTGTATCTGATTGGATATTTTTGGTTCCGTCATGCGACCACATAATATAGAAATTCGTATACATAGAGGACATTACACGGTGGCGCGAAGATAAGAATTTTATAATCGAGTGGTAAGGACAATGTGTTGGTTTAACACGAAAAATAAAATTAATATCTTTAAGCCAGCGTGAATTTTTTTATTATCATACAAGGTCATTAAATCTTTGTTAATATTGGAATGATGGTACAACAATGTTACCTTAGGGTCAAGAATTTGTTTGTTCGTTTTTGGGTACACAAAAAATATATCAGCTACTGTTAATCGATCTGTAATATTTTAGGTTTAGCTGTTAAGTGCAGTTTTCAATTTTTAGCAATGCAATCAGTCTTCAAGATATGCTCACAAAACGCAGTAGAAACTTTTAAGTATTCATTTATATCCTTTGCAGAGTAGTCTCCTTCGCAGCCCTTCTTTGGGTCGTCCGTTTTTTCGGGGAGTAGATTGCGTGAGGACCTAAATAACATAGGGAAACATGTCTTTCAAATTTAAAAGTCTTGTTCTCTTCATTAAAATAATGAACTAAAAGACACGAATGTTTAACGTTTGGTTTATCAACGAATTTGGTAAGTAAAAGTCAATTGCCCACCGTAAAGAACGCTATAATCTCTTTACAGTGGCCTATTTACCGTTATTTATCAATTCTGTTGATAAACAAACCACTTGTTTCTACTCCCCACCGACGCAGCACCACAGTTTCTTTAGAAACTAGCCCCCTTATCCATTTGTTAAAAAGGAGATCCATACAAACAGAACATATTACATTCAAGAACTAAACGGTATTTACAGTAGCGGCATTTTGCGATAGTGCAATCCCAATTTCTGGGATTCAAGAAATCGGAAGTCAAATTGGGATCAATTGCCGTGGTGTCGTTTTCACCCAAGGGTTTTCTAAATAGTTATCTTGGTTCAAAATTTGCGCCTATGGAGCCAAGAATTGGTTCGAGTTTATGGGCGTTTCGTGTTATCGAGGGCTCGAGAAATCGGAGGTATACGTACAGTATTTGAGTGAAGCAAATCCGAGGGAAACGGCTTCTGGTTAGAGTTATCGGGAATGGAGAAATCTATTGGTTGAGAAATATTATCATATGCATTTCAGAGATCTCGACTTGCTTGCACGCGTCGTTTCCCTACGCTTCGCGCCTATTAAAGTTGAGGTTGAAACGGTTGTTTACAGTTGCATTGCCTGGGTTTAGTTTTTATTGTACTTGTATTGGCCAGAGTGGTTACTCTGGTTCTGGTGTTACGATTATAATGAGGTATTGAACACCCTTCAAAACTTAACTTTAAGCTAGTGAATAAGTTTAAAAAAAGGCAAATTATGTAAGATGGATAATTATCTTAAGGTGCGCTTATCCATTTCGCGTTGGATTATTTAAATGTTTGTTCCAGTGACTCGGGTAAGGATGAAAGAATCGCTTCAAAGACAATTCCTTTCAATGTAAGACGATCGTCTTTGCTTTATCAAGATTGGTTCTTTTTTGTCCCAGAGGGATTGTACGTTTCTTGTCGTTTCAGCTGTAGTGCTCTGTAGCTAGGGGTAGAATAAAGTTGTTGTTGTTGGTTCTTTCTTCTCCCAGGGGCACAAAAACAGATAAAAAGCCTATCATATACAGCACTGCTCAGTGGTTTTCTGATTCAGGCAAAAGAGTTAAGTTAAGGGGGCTCGAAAGGGGTTTAGCCGCGTGCGTGCGCGCGCGTAACTCACCCACGTCATAAGCTAGGTGTACGAATTAGCTGAATGAATCAAAATGTTTATCAAAAGTCGCGCGCGCACAACACGGGAAGTTGAATTACAGCGCAAAATCGCGAGAACCGGAAATAAAGGCTGTAAGAAACATTTGTTTTTTCTCGAAATTTTGCTCGGTGACCTTTCTTGATTTTTTTGCATGCATGTAACATTCAGTATGCCACTTCAAAAAGAAACGTTTTTGGAGAAAGTTATCCAGTAGAAAATTTTGTGGGTGAAAAAATGCAATCACACCACTATGAAAGTTCAAGCTTTGCAAACTCCACAGCCTTCCCTTAAGAACCCTGAAAAAGCTGTCTAAAGAGGAGAAACTCCCGAAAATCCAAACATAAACTTATCCGTAAAATACTTTTTCCACTATATGAAGTTTCTAAACTCATGAGCTAATGAAACGGCATGGAGTGGAGGGTATAATGAAATCGATGGATTTTTTCACACAACCCAGTTACGAACTTCATTTGTGCAACATTTTGTACACGAACTACGATCCTGGCCAAAATGTTCGAGACAAGCTGAGGCGTCGGTGGGGCAATCCACACAAGGTTCAACTGCCCTTACAATGTTGATGAACAAAGACGAATTTATGGGGGTGTCATGCATCCACGCACATGTGTTAATGCTCAACATTGAACAGGAGGCGGGGGATTACATCAATGAACGACATACAGCAAAGATTTGATTCTGTTGAGGCAACGTTTAGTGGAAAAAAACTTTCAAAAAGAGCCAAGTGTCCCTAATTCAATTGGCGAGGATTGTAGATATTTGTCAATTTTATCGGGACAATTCGACAACGACAGGAAAATTTCAGTTTGTCCAATACGATTGACTGCTTATACTTTAAAAACCTACAACTGCAGTCATGCATTTTTTTATATTTTACTAAATTTTATAACTTTCTCGCTCTTTAAGACAACTAGATTTTGAGATTTTATAAAGAAAACAAACAGAGAACTGAATTCGAAATTTACCACGTCTCACAAAGAATAGAGAGTCTAGCTGCCGGTCAGTATTAGTATAGAATTGTATTTTCAAAAGTCAGCAGTTTTTAAACTAGTTACTTGCATGTTTAGTCTGTTTTCTAAATTTAAGTAGTTTTTTATTTAAATTTTTTATTGTGATATTATTGTATTTTGTAGTGTTATTCTTGATTTATTATATTTTATTTTAATTTATATTGCATTTTTAGAAGGGCCACTTGCTTGTTACTGTTCTTATGAACGCTATTTTGTGCTATCCTCGGTAAATAAAGACTTTACGTAGCTTACTTTTGAAGGCTGTGGAAAACTGGTTCTTTTTCAAAACCACTTCAAGCAAGTCACAAAACCTCACAAAATTGATATAATTTGACCAAATCGTCCAATATCATTCGGTCGTGCACCCCTTGTATCCACTTTATTACACACACGTTTGCACACCTGATTAACTGGATTGCTATGATAAACAGTACTTAACAAATTGTCCCTAAATACACGTCGGTTCAAATCACCACATTAAACGATATCATATTCTTATTTTCTTATTTATTGTTTTTTTCTTTGAGTAACACTGCGTAAAAAGCAAACAAAATACCAGAATACGTAAGTTGCGTTAACACGTATTTCACTGCTTGTTGAATCCCAGTTTGAGTGGCATGGTTGTCGGGATGAGTGTAGTCCTTCAGAAGAACGTTGTACGCGCCATTTACTGGAACGGATTAAGGCAACGACTAGTCATGGGGCACTGGCGCATCTATTGAAAGACTAATCTTGCCCCGACGACCATAAAGGACAGGTTATTGAGACGTTCCGGCTGAAACTATGCACTAGGTTTCCATCAGTGATGAATGTATACTTCGTCGTTTGATGTTGTTGTCTGTTTATTCGTTTGATTCTTATTT
The DNA here is from genome assembly GCF_977016875.1 of Pavona decussata. Lineage (NCBI taxonomy): Eukaryota > Metazoa > Cnidaria > Anthozoa > Scleractinia > Agariciidae > Pavona > Pavona decussata. Next base: position 3,254,184 of record NW_028145528.1, on the reverse strand, counting down.
TTCTGTCGGTGAGTTTACATTTGTTGGTTTATTTGCTGTTTGCGAATGTGTCTGCACGAGCGATGAATGTTCCTTGGTAAGGAAATACCATTCTGATAAACTTCAAAAGTAAAAGGAGCGTTACAATCGTCTTCTTTTCTGAAACTCATGGTGCTCTGGAAAAAAAAGTGTAACAAGCATTTGTTGCTGTCATTGCCAATGACATAAAATATATTGTAAATATAGCGGAAATTATCGAGATTTTCGTGTTAACCAGCTGAATCTAAGTCTGATACAGTGGTCCAAAATACGTTTGGTGGGTAGACAAGAAGCAAGACTTGTTATCTTTTAACACGGGCCGCTTTTGAAGGTATTGGAATCTCTTTAGGAACTGAGAGAGTCTCGCTGTGAAGTGAGCAACGCAAGCAGTAACAAAGAAAAAGGGCAGGCTACCTTAAATTTAGTATCACTAATCCTCTTCTGGTTTGGTGGTAACTAAACTATAAATAGTTGTGATAGATTATCTTCATACCAAATCACCTGCTCCGTCTCCTCATGGATTTCCTCATCTTCCTCCTCCTCCTCCTCCTCCTCCTCCTCCGCCTCCTCCTCCCCCTCCTCCTCCTCCTCCTCCTGCTGCTGCATCTGCAGCTTCAATAGCTTTAGATGAAAAACACAAAATAATACATTTAAACCTTAACATATATTGAGTGGGCAACTGCTCCTTTTCTCACTGATGTGCTTCAAGTGTCTACTTTCTTCATATAATTTCCAGCAGGAAAATAAAAATTTCTTTCAAATGAGGTGATGAGGGTAATTTTTAATGAGGAATGCCAACGTCGCAAAAAGTGGTTTACATAAGGGTCCTCTAGAAAATGTGTTTCTTACAATAGGTTTCTTACAAATGGTGTTTCTTATAATAGAAAAACAACAAGTCCAAAAACATTTTGTTAACTTAAAATCTAAGTATAAGCAAGAAGAGAATAAGAATCGAAAAATCACATATATATCTTGTTGTTTTCCCTTCTTGCTTATACTTATATTTTAAGCAAGCTGTTTTTCGGAGTTGTTTTGCCATTGTATTTCTTCCATTTGTCGGCGGGTAAAGGTTTAAGGTATTTCTTTTCAGCAAAGATACTGCCACGGAAGACTAGTCATATTAACCAGGACTCCATACTAAATTTACTCTATGTTAACCCTAGTTATTTGCTGACAAACGGACGATATTGCAAGAAAATTATTCCATCCCCCATTCACTTGGTGCTTACCACAAAGAATATTTTTTTAAAGACTACACTGACTAATAGGGTCATGATATAGATACTATGGTACAGAAGCCAAAGGAAACATGAAATTGTCTTCCAATATCAATTTCGTGGAGGGAATTCCTCTTCACATCAACATTTCAATCTCATTCATTAGAAATTTATTTAGGACTGCTTCATAAGAATAAAGAATAACTTACGGCACCACGAGCCTTGGTTGCAACCACAACCACCGCCACATCCACCGCCACAACCACAGCCACAACCACAGCCAAATCCATAAGGAGGAAACCATGGACCTCCCCAAGTACTTAGACAACCACCATCGCACGGGCTTCGCTTCCTTCTCACATTCAGAGGCTGCCAGCTTCCTTCTTTCTTGTCGCTGGTTTTATCCTCGAAGTCCACGGTGTTTCTCTTTTTTACTTTGCCCCTTCTTTGGCCAAGGCTATCTTCGTTTATCATGTTTTTTCGTCCATCCACTCGAAGACTCTCGTTTTGATCATGAAGGGCGTCTACCACAACAAGCAAGCAAAGAACAATGTTAATACTCAAAAACCTTACCCTCGACATTGTCTTCTTAACTGATTCACTGCAGCCAGTGTTTCGTTTTAGTATAGTGTTTTGCATTGATCTCATCTGTGGTTAGAATTTGTAATACACATGACTTAACTACTTATCCGTAATTTATGGGTGACTGGCCACGCCCTCATTAACATTTTAAAACCTCGGAATACAAAAAATTCTGTTTTTAATTCATCGACTCGTTGAAAAGATTTAGTAAAATCCAGTTATATCTTTAAGTCTTCAATCTCTTTTACATCGATTTCTTTGCATTGAGTGATGAAACAAATTTCTTGATGTTCAACCTGATCGCCTCATAAATATCGCATGAGATCAGGTTCTTTGTTGTGAGGAGTTGTTATGGATTAACCCCAATCTCCTAACACTCACTCTTGCTGAAAACTACCATTTTTTTTTTTTCTTTTTTTAAGAAAAACACTATCAAACCCTACAAATTATAAACAGAAGATACAAGAGCCACCAATTGTATGAAACTTTTTGGCTAATTTTATGATCTAATCGAAACAATTACTTGCTTGTGGTCATAATACAGATGTCGTTTAGTCGGTACTTTGGCACACCCATTACGTCATGGATGAAATATGCACTTTCTTAAAACATAACAAAGCAAATTTTCTACTAGGAGAGAGGAATACGAAGATAAAGATATTACTAAAACGTCCTCTTATAGAACATAATAGTTTTCAGAAAAAAATACACACTCCTTAATAAATGAAATAAAAAAAACGAATACAGTAAATTAGGGGCAACCAACGAGAACATTCAAGTAAAATAAAACCTTATATGCTGTTCCTTGTATTCCAACATCGTTCTGTGGCCTTATAAAAGCATATCTATGAAATGCAGTTTGATCTATTATGATGCCTCAGCTGAAAATTTTAAATTGGAGAAGTTTTAGGAAATAGAATCTCATTCCCGGAATTTACGAGCTATTGTTTCATGGCTCTACCAAAATGCTAGCTGTCTAGCTGACCTTTTTTCGCATTTAACAACAAATTTGCCCCTTAGCTTCTAAAACAAAAAGGAATTAGTTTTCCACTGTTACGGAATTTGGAGCTGACATTGCGCCTTTGCAACTTTCTAAGGTGATTTGCTTCTTCCGAACAGATATCGCTTAAATGAACCTTTGAGTGCCCTTGATGATTTCATTTATCAACCGGATGGTTAAAGCAAGCTTGGCTATAGAAATAATGTGTCGTGGACATGGGCTCAAATCTGACTTCAGCCATGATTTGTTTCCAGTTGTTTACCTTGCAAAGAATAGCTGCTACTAGAACAATAGGGGACAAAAATAAAAGCCTTCCAAGGCGAGACAGGAACCGAACGCGAAAGTGCGCGAAATCGCGGCCGGTTGTGGCCGGCACGGAGATCAGTGGGAAAATAGTAGAAAATATTAAATAGTATAAGTATAATAATATAAAATAAAAATTTTAAAATTATATAAAAAATAGAAGTGTAAGTCCAGGTCGGTGCCCAGTTCCTGATTGTAAACGTTCGTTCGACTGGAGCTAGAGTGTAATTCGATGCCATTAAAATTTAAAAAACTGTAAAGAACTTGTACGCCAGAAAAACGGCTATTACCCCGAACATATTTTAGTTCCTCCCTCTAAGCTTACTTTAAACTAAAGCATTGGGGACAACTGCAGGAAATTCTCCTGGCTAGACGACACTAACCCTTACGTTCCAGATATAACAAAATATTTGGCATTATAACTTTTAATGCTACTGCCTGTAAAACGTCTAATAGTTAAACAAATTAGGGATTACCGAGCTGAAGGTTACAAAGAACTCAGTTTCTTGGGACATGATTCGACGGTACATCCGTTATCGTCAGTATGACGGTTATGAAAACAATTGTTGAATGTTATAGCGCGCAAGTCACAATGCACACGTTACATTGCGTTACAGAATATTCAAATTTATTTATTTTATTATAAATTTATGGCATACAAAAACAGAAGCCAAGGGATGAAATGCAAAAGAATCAAAGACCCCATATTAAAGCAGACCACTAATGATCACTTTTTAACTAAGGCTTTAAAAGAATTTACACTTATTTCCTCACGATTGGAAAGGGGTAGGGAGTTCGATGTTCCCACGACTCTATGAATATAAGTATTAATATTTAAGAACATTCGTTCTCGTATATCTCATTTTTAGAGTTAACTTATCATTTTATCTAAACGAATAGTGATCAGTTTCCTTGTAGAAATCTACGTAAGGTCCTACATCAATATCAATTATTCCGTGAAGAGCTTTGTATAAAAAAGTAACACCTGCTAACATTCTGTAGCGTAATGTAACGTGTGCATTGTGACTTGCGCGCTATAACATTCCACACTTGTTTTCATAACTGTCACGGATGTACCGTCGAAACATGTCTGGAAAATTTTAAAAAAAGTCGTTTTGTTTTTTAAGTTTTTTAAGAGAAATTAATCGAGTAGATTTCTTTCACAAATCAGTGCCAAATCTTTTAACACTGGTCGGTGGGAAATGGATTCCTCTGTCTGACACCTGACTCGTCTTAAGGCTGTGAAGAACTGCACAACACAAGTTTGCCGCATCATAACTTTCCAGAACTGTTTAGGTTCACAGCTAGACCTACTCCAACAATCTATAATCGTCGCCAAATTAAAACTCTTGGGAAGATTGCTAACTTTTACCTTGCCTTCCCTTTCCTCCCCTCCCCCTATGTCAATGTTGAGTTGTAGCTGTGAATCTTTAAACATTATTCTTGGTGGGATTACAACATGCTTGTTTTCTAACCTTCCCAAAAGAAATTGGCGAGGATTGTAGCTTCAGTAATTGAATAACCCGGCGGCATTTTTCGGGTAATATTTTAAAAACCATTTCAAGACAGACATACATTTTCTTAATTTTTCATAGTAGCTTTTCAGTGGATCGAGAGCCTCGTTGAATCATTCAATCCGTCATTGTAAGGGCAAGCATGCAGAGCTCTTAACAAAACAATGTTATGCTCCAACAAATGACGTAGATGAGGAAATGAAAGACGCCTTTTACTTAGGGTGAGATTGATTGGGAGAAAGCAGCACAATAAGCCCATGACAGAGTTGCCTGGCTTCTCCAGGCAACTCATGCCTCGTGTACCATGTAGGCATGGCGGAATAAGTAACATCAATGCGCAAATTACAGGTTCCAATCCTGTTTCGTGTTTTAGCATGGAAAAGGCTTGCTTTCAGATGGCAACATTGCCTTCCCCCGCCCCTTAAACCTGTTTTACCCCTCTGTACCTTTCACACAGTGTTAACCTCATAATACTTTCAGTCACTTTTCTCAATACGCCAGGTATGCTCACCAATAAGTGTATGGGGACACCCACCATAAAATTCACATCCACGTTGACCACATCCATACCCTCCGCCGACCTAGCCGTACTTTCACATTCCCAATGTGACATCAGTGAGCCTCAAACATAACCCCAGATACCACTATAACTTTTGTTACGGTCAACATTGGCTCGATCAACATAATGCTATAGCGATATCGAAGCAGTAGCACACTCTTGAGGATGTGAACGTTTTTAAGACTTACATCTTCCCATTTGTCAGGAACATAGTGAACATGTTTTTCTTTTGGTTTTCAGACTCAACCACACCAGTTTTGTCTTGTCATGATCGCTTTGCGCTGCGTCTTCTATTTGTCCGTCGTAGACTGGTAACAGATGTCAGTTTCACGTTAAAATATCTTCAAGGGAAAGAGGCCATTCGTAGAGACACTCCAGATATGTGTATCAGTACAAAATTAAAGTAGTGAGCCTTAATGCACAGTGCCTCTTTCATGGAGCAGTTGTACAGAAATATAATAACATTATTCGTTTCTCTTTTCAAAGCGATAGATTTTGGGGTATATAATAGAAGATACCCTAAAAGTCAGGTTAAAACCTAACTTTTAAAAAAATACGCCGATGCTTTAACATTTGGGAAAAATTTGAATATATTTTCAAAAGTAAAAATGATTTTTCGTTTATGACATAGACACTGGTATATGATTTTCCTCTCGGGTACCACTGCTGTGTAATTGTGGGTTCCAAAAAGCTGCAATTCGTCACACTGGACGAAAAAATGGATTTGGTCCAAATTTGCACTTAGCAAATTTAAGCAAATTTGGTAAAAAGATACAGCAAACTAGTGGCTCAGGTAACCAGACCCGCAGCTATTTCTGATGAAGTCAAACAGCAGTTACTGATCTAATAGCGGGGAGTCAAATCAATTAAAAGTGAAGATCCTGATTAATAAGGAAAGCACTGGTTAATTTGCCCTTCTTTAACTGGGTCAATAAATCTTCAAATTTTGTGTCTGTTTCCTGATTTTCACACGATAAAATGTTTAACAGTTTCTGATTGTTTGCTAACTATCATAGAATCCTCGGCCGATTTTGACTTTTATCCTCTTCTACAATTTTGCAGTACAAATTCCAAGAGCACTTTTTACGTGCTTTTTTTATCCCTATCATAATTTTGTCAGGTCAGAAGAATAAGTAATATTTCCGTTCATCTTCAAACAGGTCAGTTAAATGATCACTTTAAAGCAAAATGCCTTTTTCAGAAGTTGTACTTTTTTTCCATAAACTGCAAACCACTCGGTAAAATTGAAACCCACTGTAAAAATTGCGTTTATTTTTTATTACGCATTTTCCTTTCCAGTACGAAGTCGATTTTCCTCGGTACGCCTGCGAAACTAGAGTCCTTTAGCTAAAATGTTTCCGCTTTGTGCCAAAAATTTGGGGGCAAAAATATTGATATTTGGAAAACGTATACTACGGATTACATTTCCATACCAGCAGCTATTGGTCAAAGTTTCTATGTCAGATATCCGTAAAGACCAGTTTAAACAATTAGAAACAGTCTCAATCAAGTTGAAATTCAAAGGGTACTGTCCATTGCAATTGGAATGGTATTGTGACCATTAGACCTTTGGAGGCCCAAAGAGGCAAGCTAATTGCGTCCCCCTCTCCCCTCCCTCCTTCTATCCTTCTACCTCATCCTTTTGAAAAGAAGTCCCTCAAGGTGCCAATTCAATTGAAGTATAATATATAATCTTTTGCCCCCTGCTTGAGTTTTATAGAGAGAATATGATTTTATGTGGACAACTAAGAGATTCTCATTCTTATATAACAACGCAACTTAGTACTTTTAAAACTTGACACAATAAAGAAGACTGGAACTTCCCACAAATCAACTTCATTTACTAAACCTGAGATCTTAGCAAAGCAGAACAACAGCTCATGTTATTTTAGAAGGAGATAAATGATATTCGTTAACAAAGTACATTGCAAATAAAATAAATTCCTTAACATTAGAGGGAAAACCGACCGCTCTGCTTCGTTTAAATTACTTGAGAATTTACAAAAGATCGTCATTGAAAGTATTTTCTTAGATTTAATTTTTCTATAAAACGGTTTGCAATTATTCACGATTTAGGGACTTTCACCAGTGGCTTGTTCACTTTTAATGTTGCTTGAACTGGAGATGGTCTATCCCACTGCGTATTTGATGACTTGACGATACTTGGTTTCGGTTTCAGCGAGTCATGGGGTTTGTCGTTTGCGGGCTGTTCATTATTTTTCTCTTTCTTACAACCTGTTTAGAAACAACACAAAGCATTTAGAAAGATAAAACAAAGGCAAAACCTGCGACGTTTATTAGTGTACTGATCGAAACGTCGAGCCTTAAATCTCTCTGTAATTTTTGCATGATCAATAAGAAGATTGTTTACCAACGAAAAAACAAAGGTGCATTATATCATGTCATTTCCGCCGATGCATGAAAACTTTTCTTAGGGGCCCTTGCAAATCGCTAACCGACTAGCAACCCAGGAATAAAATCTCGAAGTGGTCGGGATGGTAATCTCCTTTTGTGTCAGCAGCAACAATACAAGTATTGGATCCTATTTAATGGTGCTAAGGTAGGCGATACGGAGTTGCTCTAAAACAAGCACGAGGAAGTTACACACTGCTTTAGTCCAGCTGATCGTAATTTTAACGATTAAGTATTTTCTTCAAAATCTAACAATTTCTATTTCAGTCCTCATACTGTCACGACGACGATTAACGTTGACTTATTGTTTCTTATTGCCTTCTCTTTTAAAACTGACTAGTCATGAGTGGGTAAGTCAGCTATTTACTACAAAGGAGTTTACACTTACAACAGCACATCATGGGGTTTCCAAAGCAGTCACCATAGAGTCCTCTGAATCCCCCTCCACAGCCTCCACAGCCTCCGTAGCCTCCGTATCCCCCGTATCCCCCGCACCCTCCGCACCCTCCATAACCTCCGCCCCCTAATCCACCACCAAACAAGGGAAACCCTGGTCCAATTCCACCTAAACCATACGGACCACCGAAGCCACCGCACCCACCGCATCCAGGACTGGGCCAGACTCCACCGAGGCATCCACAAGGAACAGTGTACGGTCCGCTACAAGAAATCACTTGATATGTTGGCCCAGGAGCACAAGGTAATGGGCATAGGCACCTACGGCGGAACTTCTTCAACTTGTTGATACTAGGCGACAATGGTGTTATCTCGATTTTTCCAGGCGGACTGACAGCATCCAAAAAGAATTGAGCTTCCTGTTTTTTCACTTTCGAAGGAGAAATTTCTGAACCGGGGGGTTGTAGTGCAGTTATGGTGAACGGTCCTCCAATTCCCAATGTATTTTTCCATTGTAACTCGTCGTCTCCACTTGAGTCTCCGCTTTCTTGTTCTGGTTCAGCTCCACTTGAATCCTTTGTCTTTTCATCGCCCTCGAGCTCCTCGTATGCATCTCGTTTCTCTCTATCCCGAGGCTCGTCGTTAGTGGCACTCCCATCTTCCTCGTCGTCTCCTTCATCCCCAGACGTCTCCAGTTCATCATCAACACCAGATTTTTCTTCGCGCTTAATTAAAAGCTCATTGTCTTCCATCACAGGCTTTGCTGTTGACAGAGCAAACAGAGTAACTAAAACAACAAATAAAATCACTAATTTCATGCTTGCTTGAGGGAAAAGAATTGTGATTTTGTCAACGTTTCTTAGATGCACTGTTCCAGTAAAAAACGTTTTGTTATTAATGGTCTTCACTAGCACGTAATGTTAAGTCATTGTTTTGTCTGACTAAGTGGCTTAAACAATCACCTGTTGTTTCTTAAGAAATACTTGATTAACACCTGTAAGCTTTGTTTATCTGTTTTTCCAATCTTCAAGTTTACTTAATATCCAAGGTTACGATATAAAACAGTAGCAACCAATACAAAGAGATGCTGGCACTTAAGTAAACGATATCATGAATTAGTTTCACTGGCAGTTAGTTGTCGAATCAGCTAAGTAAATCGATAAAGTATCACTTGGATTAATCCGTTCGTTGCTTGCACAGTGGTTATGATACCGCTGAACTAAACTCTGGCAAACTAATACAAACTAATTACAGAGGATTTAGATCAATCCATCAAGCTTTTTAACAAGAAGGTGCCAATTATTTTTTTTTTCTCTCAAAACGTTTAAAGCTCAACTGTTTCTGCTACATGATTTGAAGCAGCGATGAATCGAAGCAGCCTATTGGGTGGGCGAATCCCTCATGGCACTATTCCTATAGCCAGTTTTCACAGTTGTTAATCAGAGGTTGGTTGAATATCTGTTTTAAATTTGTCTTTTTGCATAGACATTCAATATCTCCCAGGATTTCCTTTTCCTTGACAGCGACATGCGTGTTACTTATAAACATTAACAATTACTCTACTTGCACATGAAATGATGATAACTAACCCTTCGAGTTGGTTACATTGATTCGATATAGGGCATTCCTAGGAAGAATAATTATTTTATTTTTCTACAAATTATTGAGAATTTGAACAAAAGGTAAACGAAAGGAACCTGAGAGAAAGAGAAAACATAAACCGAAGTGCTGATCACTGAATATATCCGAAAAGACCGTCAAAACCTTGCGATGTGTTGTATCGTTTCTCAGAAAGCTGAATGAAGTTTGAATGAAACCGCTTGGAGGCAAATTTTTGGAAAAGTCCTCTAGTCATCGGCTATGAAATATGGTATATCGTTATTCTTTTGGTAAAAAAATGATTTTATCATTTTCTTTAGCGGATGGAAACTGAAGGTTATTTTAATGCATATGTAAGAGCTAAAATTAAACAAGTTTCTGATCGATCGGCACTTCGGATCAAGCAAAGTGTGAATCTGATTGTACTGGAGACAGAATTTAAGGTTATTGTGTTTAAATGCCAGAAAAGATTTTCGGACTGAAGCTGGGAAACAAGATAACTGAATGAAGAAACGAAAGAAATAACCAGCTTATGCTACATGGTTTGGTTCTTGAGATGCGTCCCATAATATTTTGTCCTGTAGCCATACAGAATTGCAAAACAATGGGGACAGTGATTCCTCTTATTTATCTCCGTATTTAGGATTAAACTCTCTTTCTTGTGGGTACTGTGCGTGAATCATTTATTGAACTTTTGCCTCCCTTATTGAGATTAGCTGGTTCCCGTTTGTCAGGGACATAATGTGAACATGGTGGTTACAACGCTTGGCTAATTTCCCGCACCTTTCTTTTCGGGACTTCCTCCTTCGTTAGTGTTACCGACGGACAGGTTGAAAGGAGAACGACGGCACATTGTATTTGTGTGAAAACGGTGAGGGAAGGCTCGGGAAGAAAACATAACTTGTTAATAATTCATGAAAAATAAATCAAATATTCCTTAAGTCAATAACACAAGCAGCGTTTTGACCTGAACAGGGCAAATTGGCCAATAGCAGAGGTGCCACTTTGTTGCTGAACAAAGGATGCATGAAAACAATCGCCTGCCACGTTAAGATGCTAACCTAATTGCTTATTCTACCCTCATCAAGAAAGTTCTAGCTGGCAAAGGTCTTGGAGTACCTTTTCGTCGAGTGCCTCAATTTATAATTGGAAGCTGCTAGGAGATAATATAGTCTCCGACAACGATGGCTGTGTTGTCATCAAAAATACTGATATTTATCGCATTCCTTGGTGTTTATATTTATGGGACAAAAGGAAGACCAAACAATTTGGTAGATGAAACTACCGAAGAAGATGAAATGAACTTTGAAGAAAGCGACTTGTTAAAAAAGTCTAAGACAAGAAGTGGTGAAGAAAAGAAAGGTACGATTTATAATTTCTGTTGTGGCAAGTTGGAAAAAGGTTGTTGCGTTCTGACCATTTTCTTTAAAACTGATTTAATTTTGTTCTGGTTTCTCTAAAACATAACTTCACTGTGACAGTGATAATTTAATTGTTATCTTTAAACGTGTGGTTAGTGTGTCAGTATATAGGCGGGAAGAAATGAACTATTATTTCCTTAATTTTCTGACAACAAACTAGAGTTACCAGGACGTCTATCTGATCTGTGACTAATTACGTGCACAGCTATCATTACACGTCTTTTAGAGAAAACACTTCCTTCAAACCGTCCGCCAAACATGTTCATTGGAAAGTTTTAATTCACGTTTTTAGGCATGCGTGAACTTAATTGAACTATTATCGGCTGGGAAGGCTGAAGCATAAACCGATGGAAGCTGGTGAATTCAATTTCGAGGGAAAATAATTGTGTTCAAGTCAATTTGCCTTTCTTGACGTGCTGATATGTCAGAGTTTCGTTAATTAATAATCGTTCGGACGTTAGTTCCAGCAAATAAGTTAAACAAGCAATAGTCCTGATGGTAAAGAGACTGTACAGGCCATTCAATTTTAACAGGAAAATAAGGATTCGCGGACCGTGCAAGCAAAACTTGTTTACGAGCGGTATGTATTAACCCGCCACCAGCGATATGTGTCTCGCAAACACAGGTTGTACGGTGGCCGCTGTTTAGAAAAAAACAGGTCAGTCATCTGGTTGAGTGGTTTAGTTCTTTGGAAGCTGGTGGCCTTGTTTGTTAAACTATATCGTTCCAGTTTACAACCAACGAAAAGTGTCTCATCTAATGGCTCAGTAAAAGCATTCATCAACATTAATATTCAAAGTCAATTAAGCATCCTTCTAAGTTGTTTAATTAATGAGACACAGACTAATAGTTCCTTCTCTTTAAAGCCACAAAAAGTAGTTTTGCAGTAAGAAGGCTACCAGCTGAGGGGTATGGGCATCTATTTTGTATCATGTGACAGGACCTTTCGACTTTATTTTCAATAAAGTGTCGGAGAGTATTGTCTCACAACAGCGTGTTTTGTAAATTTTTGTAAAAAAAATATCTTTATTCTATCTCAGTATCGCAATAGTACAAGATCACTGTAATCAAAATTGCAAGCCCTTATTTAGCAATTATGTAGAATTCTAAATCGTCAAACAAATATTTTCAGGTCACAGAGGATCAAAAGAAAACAAAAAGCAAGTTATAGATGCAATCCATCTTGGTCCATACCACCACGGCCATCCTTGGGGTACCTTGTCCCATTGGCCCGGATATCACTGGACAAGGCCTGTGGCCTTTCACGGAGGATGGACCGGATATCCTTCTCTTGGAGGATGGCACCGATCTCAAATCATCAAAACAAGCTCAAAAAAGTCGGGACATAAAGCAGATTCAAAGCGCCAAGTGCTGCCTAAATTTGTCTTTCCAACTTATGGATATGCTTATCCATCTTTAGGATTTGCTGCAGTCCCTTTTACGCCCTCGTTTGTTCCAAGGGCGTATGGAGGATATCGATCCAAAGTTCAAGAGAAGCCATCAAGAGGGCATACAAGATCTTCAGTGAAAGGCGCTAGTGCTAACAAAAGATGGTGGCCGGGGTATATGGGAGGATGGGGAGGATGGGGTATCGGAAATGCAGGGTACCCTGGGTGGGGTCCCCTAGGTGGCTTCTGGGGACATGGCTTTGATGCCGCTGGACTTGGTCATGGATGGGGCTTCGCTAAGGGCGATGTTTTCCATCCATTTCTGCGAAGTAAAGTTCCTGGAAAACAAAGCAAGAAAGATAAGGCAGAGAAGCGTTGGTGGCCTGGCTACATGGGCGGCTGGGGAGGCTGGGGATTGGGTAACACAGGCTATCCCGGGTGGGGACCTCTAGGTGCCGATTGGGGTCACGGTTTAAGCCCATTCGGTTACAATTACGGGCTTGGCCACTATTATTCTGGCCGTGGATTAGGCCCGTACGGCTTCGGTCATGGCTTTGGTTTGGGATATGGCCACGGACTGGGTTACCGTAGAGATATTCATGGCAAAAAGGACGGAAAAGAGAAAGAAGGTCCAAAAAGGCAGGTCATACAACAACCTTACGGAGCATTTGGCTACCCGTGGAATGGCTACGGACCATCTTTCCCGTATGGGCCATTTGGAATTCCTGGCTCCTCATTCCTTGGCTATGGCGGGTACGCTCCTTATCCAGGGCCAGTTTATGGAGGATTCTCGCCATATGTTGGCTTTTATCCATACGCCTTCGGAAACGGTTTCTTTAAGTCAGACATCCCCAGCGGGAAATCGAAGAAGGTCAACAAAGAGGCTGAAAAAGAAGAAGAAGCCACCAGCCGGCACTTCGTAACAAATTTTAATCCAGGACGTTATGGATGGGGAGGCGCCATACATCCCGGACATAACTACCACGGAGTGTTTCCCTTGCTTGGTGCTTTCACTTACAGTGGCCTGAATGGAGGATATTACGGTCCTTATGGACCTCCACTAGGCTCCTTTGGCCCGTACCATAGGTCTAATGTCCCTGATAATAGAGACGAAACTGGCCAGGGTAGACAAGTAATAAACTATCACCCGGGCTGTTGTGGATGGGGCGGATGTATCTACCCAGGTTGTGGTTTCATCGGTAAATGGACCTGGCCGCTCCCTTGTCACTTCCGTCATCACCACTGTGTGCCATGTTGGACGCGATCCAAGTTTCCTAAAATGCAGGATGTCAAAGAAGAAAAAGGGGAATCGAGACAAGAGATAGCGGATCCTGGACAAGACGAAGGTGAAGACAGTGCTAGCAAAGACCCGCGGACGCATCCTCACCTGGAAGGCGCCGCCTTACTAACCTCAGAAATGCAGAATTTGGCCATGGGATTTCCTGGAGTTGAAAAACTGCAAACACCAATGGAAGAGGCAGACAGCTCAACAGCTAAGGCCTACAACAATCAAGAGGAGGAAAGCAATGAAAATCCCTCTCCTGAAACAGCTCAAGCTGCTGCGACAGAATTCACACCAGGAGAGGCAACTGAAAATATTGCTGGGATGGGAGGTATCACTCCTGATGACGGTGGAATGGGTTTTAGGGAGGCATCGCTTGGAAACATGATGGAACAGCAGGGAGGCCAACAATCATCGGCTGGGGACCTTTTGTCAAGCTTTAGCTATCATCCATCCGAGGGTGAACTTCCCGCCGAAGCGTTTGGTGATACAGGTAAAGCGAGAGGAATAGATCATTAGAAGTCATGTATTTTATATAATTTTTTTCTTTCCCCTGACTCGCACGTAGTTCGTTACGTCAATTAATAGTTCACAATTGCAACTAGTTAATATATTCATTTCAACTTATTCTTATATTTTCCTGGTGAGTACAAGCTATGACAGGAGCCCAGTTCATGAATGTGCTCAACCTTTGCGGTCTCATTCGGGAAGACAACGAAGGGATAAGGCTCCCTAAGGTCAGCCACATATAAATTTAGGTAAATGTGCGGGCTCGTGAACAAACAACTAAAGGATGAGATGGAGAGCGAACCATGCAAAACTAAATTGTTTTGGCTAATTCGACGAAAAAGGAGAAACAAGTAAGCCACAATAGAATTCAGACATGGTATAATTTAATCTACCAAATTTTATAAATTCCACATATTCATGGCCCTTTTCAGATTATTCCAGTCTCCAAATGCCTCAAACAGAGTTACATATTCCTACCCTTATGAAGTTAAATAAATTTCCTTTCTTGAAGTAATTCTTCCGTCAATTCTACCTTAACCTTAATTCTATCGTAAAGTAGTTCTACCTTAACTATCCTTCAAAAATCAATTGAGTTCTTCAAAATTACTGTATGGTGCTCGATTTCTATTATCAAAATGCCGTAGCAACTGTTTGTGCTATTTTTCGATAGGAAACCCTAACATGTATGGCACTGGTGCAGAGGGACAAAGCACAGAAAGTTCGTCACGTAGGGCTGATATTCCTGGTGAAGATGAAGGACTGGTGATCAAGAGACAGGCATTGGCATACCCATACGGTTCATTTTACCCAGGATACATGATGCCACAAGCAGTCAATCCGCTTTATCACTACGCACCCGTTAATTATGTAAGATTTCCGAACTTATTATTTTTTTGTTGTTGGACCGATAACCAAAGTAAGAATCCCAGTCATACGAGCAACCCTCGCGATTACTTCTGGGACTTGGAATAAATTCGTCATATTCACCCGTTAATTAATAAGGGCTGATGATGTCTCACATAAACACGCGAAAATACGTATTATGATTCGAAAATATCGAAACTCCTTGTTTACACAGAAGTTACCTCAATTTTCATGTTCAGGCCTTGGGCTTTGCTGAAGTGGTCGACAACTCAGAATATCAACCCCCAAACGCCAAACTTTGCCATGCCTTATGAAATAAATACGGTATGTTCTCAACCCCTTACCTCTCTTCCCTAAGAAACTATCCCATAGTCACCCTTTAGCTCAGTACCTAATTATCCAGCAAATTTGCAGATTGTCACGCAATTGACTTCCTTCGGAGTCTAAGACTTTCTTCACTTAGTCCCCAGTTGCTCTTTTCATGCTGAAGACATCTCATTAAATTTTGTACACTTTAATTGCCATCACCTTTTTCCTCTCTTCACCTCATCAGCAGGCCGATCAGCAAGTGATGGAGTACCCATCAGTATATCCCATTACACACCCTGGCCTTACTTCGCCTGATACTCAGGTCACTCAGGGTTATCCTCTACCAGCAAATCACCCTTCTCATTCAATTCACGTGGGTGCACCCAGTGTTAATGTTGATGTTCACACATCAAGGGAACGAATTGCTGAGAGCCCAGAAAACCAGGTATGAGGTATTTTGTTATTGCTTTCGTTACTTCTATTGTTTCCATAGTCGTTGTTGTTGCTGTTGTTGTTATTTTTTCAAAATTATTTCGTCATAGTTGTGGCTTTCACAATGTAAGAAGTTGCCATTACCGACCTTTAGTTCAGACTACCAGTGCGCAATTGAATTGTAGTACGGTTTTAGCGTTTTAAACCAGTTCCTTCATCGGGTGCGTCACTCCTCTTCTCTGTTGTCGAGCAGTATAGAAAAGAGTTTCCCTGAATGGGATTTTACCGAAAACTAATAATCTAAACGTGCACACTTTGCTTGCATTCGCAATCTGATACTCAAGGCGTAGCCCGATCTGAAGTTGTCTAATTATCGCTAACTGTTGTCGTCATTGAAAGACTCCGCAGGATGCATGCATCCCAAGAGCTCGCTTACTATAGCTTGTATTATATTGTTTTCATAAGTAAATATATTATCGCAGTTATATACGCAACTTAAGCAGTTGCGACTGAACAAAGCCCCCCAAAAAATCATTATTCACTTATTCATTCACTTCATTCACTTCATTCACATTCACATTCTTTCCTCCGTAGTTCAAATGTATGAATTTTCATATATTCAGACTTTCACAAACGAAACTGAAAAACGATAAAAGACCAGGAAAATCGAAGATTATAGTGGAGAATTGCCTTCAGTTGCTTCACCACTTTAATTTATCCAGCGTAATGCTAAACATTTTTCGGTGAAGATATAATCAAATGTACTGAAAAGACTGAACCTTAACCGGTGGTCTTTTTATGAAGACCTTATAGATAATGTCATGTGGTCAAATTTTGTTTTTGTGTTTGTTTGTAGAAAGTGAGCAGACTAAAACACATGATGAGAGACTTTTCCAAGAAGTTGAAATTCAACGAGAAAAAGAGTCATTCGCCAGAGAGGAGAAGAAAGGAGAAAAGGCAGCTCCCTTCCGCCTTTTCGTCTCCAATGATGAATCGACCGATGGGATTTTCAGCACCGCAGATTAGGTCTAATCATTAAAACAAATTTAAGTAATGACCACTGTTTAATGCCAAAAAGAAACAGACATCATCAGTTGCCCATCCATTTGATCAAAACGTTAACAACAATTAACATGTCGAAGTATTTCTATGAGGTGTTAAGAGATACAGATTTCAATTTTTGGTAATGTAAAGTAATGACAGATAATGCCAAAAAAAAAAAATGAAAGACAACAGCCAGGCAATCAGTTATAATTGGCCAAGCCATTTGACAATGTTTCAAGAGTTTAAAAGGATAATTTAAAACGTTTCGAAGAGACGTTTAAAATCGTGTTAATTTTGTAAGGAAATGAAATGCTATTAAAATGCCTTTAAGATCGATGCTTTTGTCGAAAAGTGTCTTGTCAGCGGATGTTCAAAACTGCAGGTAAATGTTTTCGATAAAAAGGCATGTTCGATTTAAATCTCTCCCAGCAAGTGTATTTTGAATTGTTTCTTCAAATTAACGTGAGACATTATTCTGCGAAACCTCGCTATGTGCAATATCGTTCTAAAATATTATCTTTTTGTTTTCATTTTGCGAGAAAGGAATGTCTCATGCCATTCTATGTCGGAAACATTTACTTATCTCTTCTCAAGCCCAAGAACTGCCATCCAGTTTAAAGAAACTTCTGTTCTCCGTGACTTAGATAAAATTCACGCAAACTCATGACACCGATACGCATGCGCCATTCCTCTCTCGCAATCAAAACGCATGCCCATTGAGTCAAACGTTGGTGCACGTGGTAGAGTATTACAAAGTTTAACCTCCCCATATCATTAAAACCAAAATTAAACTTAATAATTTGAAATTGCTACTTATTGACTGTCAAGAATAAATTTGCAAAAAGATCGTCGTATGAAGTATGAAGCAAACAAAGATTATGGTCTTAACTTCCTACTCATCTAAAAACGCAAAATACCAGTTCATGTATTAAATTTGCCACGGTTCACCTTTATTTGACTCAATGGTGTTTGTCAAATTTGTCATGTTCTTTACCCCAGCGCTTTTATTGTAGATACCCGGTTCCCAATACGGCGAGCTTCGTTCAACAAAGGTAAGCTGCTATTATTTCTTATTAAAAACTGGATCATTGTATAATACAATTTCAGGAATTAGATTGGCTTAGTCGCCAAGGTATATGGACCATTATACCATGCCCAAGAAATAGCGACCATTAAATTGGCGTTTGGTTGTTCGTGCAGAGCAAAATCAGCCAGATCTAGCAATACTGTTCTAGTAATACTGTTTGTAATAAAAACAGTTATTCCACTCGTACTTTTCTGATGTGAGTGGTTATAGCCAACTCTCTTTGGCTATCAGTATTATCTCATATCCGACGCGTGCTCGTGGAATAATAGTTAATTATACATGACCGAATTAGGCTAAAACACGTTATGCATGTGGTGTTTGTTGATCATCATGGGACTTACTTTCAAGTAGTCAATTCATCAGAGTAGTCCTCGTTTGAGTAATCAAAGAAATTTATTTAGTTTCCCTTTACTAGGCTTCATGATTAGTCAATAAGACTTGTTGTGGCACTTTTCTAACCAATATTAGAGCTGAAACAAACCAAGGTTTAATTTTGGGCGATTTTTCCCGTGCTTGGTGCCAGTTATATCAAAAGAATCTTCGTTTTCCGTTAGTTACACCGATTTGCTTCAAGTTCTTCAGTATTATAGTTGCATGTTTTGTTTGCGTCTTTCTTGATTGGCAATAGAAATCACTTCGGGGAGGTTTTTTGACGCTAAATTGAACTATGCTTTATGAGCAAGGTTAACTTCTGGCTATTGATTCTTTAATTACATGTAAACGATTGATCGACAGTTCGAGTCGAGAAGTTCCGCCTTCGTTTGGGCACCTGTTACAAGTACTTTCTGGTGTAAAGGCAGTTCTGTCGATTCCTGTCAACACGTGCAATTCTTTAGAGAAACTTACCAGGCGTATACCTGTGATACAATGTCACCTTCACCAAAACCAACCTACTATTAAGAATATTCGTTAACATATAGGTTTGGCTTTAGTTCAATGTGTCTGGGGTTTAACTTACCAAGATTCGTCCTACCAACCCCAACTTCTGTTTGTTACTTTAATCTTAATCTTTTTTTCATCTTAATGTCTTACGCTCTCTAGTTTCCTATACCTTGCATTTTACCTGCTCCAGTATTTAAAGAACCAAGGCGGATTTGGCCGCTGCATTTGTGTTTTATCTGTAGACTAAAGATCAGCATTTCAGGACGTTCACTTGTTGAACACTTGAGATTCCATAAGATACCAACACGGCTATGTTTGAACTCTAGAGAACAAAGAATCCTATACAAGACTCTTAAGCAAGAAGTTACCATACGGGAAGAACATGGCCTAGCCATTCTTACTTTCAGTCGTCCAGCAACGTTCCACAAAGTCAACAGATAGTTGAACAACGAACGTGCGTCTAAGCTAGTTACATTATTGACGAAATTTCCTTAATTTTCCTACTTCTGTTAAAATAATTAGAAATCTGTACATTTGGTTTTCTGATGTGATTCTCAAGAGTATTAAATTCACAGGATACGTGTCGCAACGTGTCATAACTAAAATACCGGTGTAAAATTCTGTTTCACATCCGGAAGGTGTAACTAAAAGGAGGTGCAAAGCCTTTCATCCCGGAAGTTCTTATTTAGAATCCAAGCACTTATTCCAGATGGGCATCCTCGCCATATGTTTCTCTCTCTTTTGTTATTCATTTAACTTTTATATTTTAATATATATTTATCTTGTAACGATGTGCAAGAATAATGGCAAAAAATAAACTGAAACTGAATTCTAGCAAGGCACATAAATGAACAGACCGATAATTCTCTGGACGCGATTTCGCCTCAGTGATAGTAGGTCTTTTTTTGCATGCATAAGACTATGCAATTGGCGATTTCTTGAGATTTCTTTCACGCGAAAGTTGATGAGACCCCAGTTCAAATCAGCTATCATGAACTGAATAATCTCATTGTCTTAGTGTTAATCTTGATATATATACCACTAAAATGGAAACTTTAATTCATTTCATGTGCATTTTGAAGCTTCTCATTATCTTTAATTTCACTGAAATATAGCGAGTGTCTTGGCCATCAGGTTACAGTATCTGTGATATTCAACTAGTCATTATCTGTTACTGAGCATAGCGGAGTAGCACAGCCAATCAGATTACAGTATTTATGAAAAAAAAAACGCTGCTAGATTTATATTTAAATGTCTTGATATTAGCTACACGACATTTAAGAATTGATTCATACTTAGCGTGCGTATAGCGAGTTATGGATGCACGCGGGAAGTTTGGAGAGCACGAGAGAAGCGTGAGAGTTGCTCGAGGCGTAGCCGAGAGCAACTCTAGCTTCTTGAGTGCTCTCCAAACTTCCCATGTGCATCCATAACTCGATATACGCACAGCTAAAAGGATGAACCAATTCTTTTATAACATAGTGACAACAACGTATCGAAAAGTACTACGCGGAAAACAGGTTTTATTTGTGATTGATTTCAAAATTCTCTCTATGCGCTGTACCGAAAAACAAAGGTTCTTATCAGCTGTTTACAAACACGCCGCAATGGTATGGTCTGAACGAGAACGTTTCATCTGAAATTATCAATGGCAATTTGCTTCTTTGAATTAGTTTGTACAAACTAAAACTAAGCAACGGAAACCCGAGTTTGTCTGCAAGTTGCACACGTCAATTTATGGACGCACGGCCGTGCGTAGAAATGTACCATGATGACGCCAGTAGATATTACATAGGGAAGCGCGCGCGCTATGTTATAATGAAAAGTGCCATGCAGTTTACTGTAATATGCATTTATGACAAAAAGATAGCTTGGTATAATTAATTTTTCTGTCATTTTCTCCTGGTATCGATCTCACTTTTGCCAAGGTCAGTGATGGCGGATGAAATTTGCATAGTGCAGTAAATAATTAAATTTGCAAAATAAGGTATGATATAGTTACTCTTTAAAAAGCAGGCGATGACTGATCTAGTCGATTTTGGCATTCCTGACGCGCTTGTAACCCAATTCCCATGAACCTAGTTTAATGGCCTTAGCTCCCACGAGTCTCCTGTAGCTCGGTGGTAGAGCATCCGAACTAGTAATCAGAAGGTCTTAGGTTCGACTCCTGATAGGAGCACTCGGATTTCCCTTTTTCCGAGTATGCCTGTGTCATTTACTGAATAATACATAATTCTAATATAAGAGAATGTTTATTTTTTAGAGTCCTCTTATTATAATGACATTGAATCAAAACAACTTGTTGCTCATTTGGAAGACAGAATTCAGGCGCTTCCCCTTTAACTACTTTGAATGAGCTTGATTGAATCACAGAGCTCAAACTACGTGGCTCAGAAAATTGCCGTAATCGCGATCGGGGGGCGCAGAATATGAACTGATGTGAATAAATTGATATAGATGCCCTTGAAGCTCTTCTTAGTTTGGAAGTTTTTAAATTAAAGCTCCAAACCTAGCATTCAGGTTCTTGTTATAACGTTTTGTTATTAGGTCTAATGGACCGTAACTGCGACAATTTGTATATAACAAAACAAAAATAACGGGATGAGAATTAAGCGAAACCAAAGTTTAAACGATCTTATTACATTTCAGCATGGACCCATCTCTGCAGCAAACGCTTCAACAAGTACAGCCTTTTAACATAAACGCAATGGGTCGGTCTGGTCTTCCATCATTGACGTCAGCTTTCAGAACTCCTGCGATTAGGTCTCCATTGAATCCTTCTCAGATGGCTTACTCCCGTCGGTTGTCTGGTGTTACAGGTATCAGTTTGCCCATATCTGTACAGCCTGGAATGGGAATAGTAGGTGAGCTTATTAGAATGAAGGAGGAATATCTGATGAATTCAATGACATAACTAGCCTACTGCCTTGCAATAACTGACTAACTGAGTCACTCACTCACTCACTCACTCACTCACTCACTCACTCACTGATTCCGTGACTGACTTACTGACTGACTCAATGACTGACTCACTGACTGATTCACTGAATGACTGACTCACTGACTGACTGACTGAATCACTGAATAAGAGACTGAATATCAGATATATAACGGACTGAATGAATCGATGAGCGAACAAATTAAGCAAGGAAGTAAGGACTAATTGGCTAAATGCCTGGCTGACCTACTTACTGACTGACTGACTGACTGACTGACTGTTCTAGCTGATCAGGCTGATCTGGCTGATCTGGCTGATCTGGCTGACAGACCGACAGACTGAATGAATGAATGAATGAACGAACGAACGAACGAACGAACGAACGAACGAACGAACGAACGAACGAACGAACGAACGAACGAACGAACGAACGAACGAACGAACGAACGAACGAATGAATGAATGAATGAATGAATGAATGAATGAATGAATGAATGAATGAATGAATGAATGAATGAATGAATGAATGAATGAATGAATGAATGAATGAGTGAGTGAGTGAATGCATGCATGCATGCATGCATGCATGCATGAATGAATGAATGAATGAATGGATGGATGGATGGATGGATGGATGGATGAGTGAGTGAGTGAGTGAATGAATGAATGAATGAATAAATGAATGAATGAATGAATGAATGAATGAATGAATGAATGAATGAATGAATGAATGAATGAATGAATGAATGAATGAATGAATGAATGAATGAATGAATGAATGAATGAATGAATGAATGAATGAATGAATGAATGAATGAATGAACTGCCAACCAGCCGGCTGGCTGTCAAACTCCTCTAATCAAAATGACAGACTGATTAACAAGATGATTTCTTGTTCAGCTGAAGCCGTATTTGCGACATCGGTAAAATAATATTTAGGGAGTGAGTGTTACTAACAAAATGACTGATTGACGCAGTGGATCAGACTGACCGTTAAATAACTGATAGGTTAATGAATGAAAAAACTGACAAAAGGAAAAAGTGGCTACACGAATCATGAGCTAAGTGATTAATTGTCAGACGGACTAAGAGCCTGACTGACTGACAGACCGGATGACGTAAAACGAAAAAGAAAGGAGACGTTAATATTCATCATCGTTACTCTTTGTCTGATTTTGGACAGGAATGGCCTCAAGAAAGAAACGATCATCATCAAAAAAGGTGCTAAAGAAAGACAAAAAGTCAACAAAACGGCAGTTCCTGGCGGGTATTCCTCAAGGATTTCAGTACGGAGGCATCTCCCCACTTGCTTTACCGAGAGCACCATTTTCGGGTGCAGGGTTACCAGCTTTACCCTCAATCCCTACATCACAAACGCGCCCGATGGCCTTTAGATCGAGTGATCCACCTGTCTTTTCCCCCAGATTACCTCAACCGGGTTTGTCAGCAATGAGAATGGGTTCCTTCCCAAGTGGGCCTATCTCCGGACTATCACCTTTCATTGGTTTTCCTTCCGTACCAAATAACCCTTTTCTGAAAAGCCCTCAACCGCAGAATGTCAATTTTTTCGGTGGTGGTGCCGCAGGTGCTTGGTCGCCCAGTGCTGCAGGTGGACAAATTGCTCCTGGGCCTGCCTTTGGCGGTGGTATGAGAGGTATGTCGTAAAATGCCTTCACTATATTATAACTCTATACACTTAATGTATGTTCCCCAGGGAAACAGTTAGTTTTGTTTTCCCGAGAGTCCTGATGTTTCCCGCCGGACGAAGTCGATGGAAACATCAGGACTCGAGGGAAAACAAAACTAACTAGTTTCCCGAGGGGCACGTGACTAAGAACTGATCAACCAATCACAGTGCTCATTTTGTTGAGTGAAAGTCTAGGTATATAACAATATTTATTATTCTATTTGAAAAAACACTGTTCTCTTTATAAGTAAAGGTTTAGAGATACATAAACAATTGAATAAACGATAAAAACGAACAACGTTTCGGTGTCGTCATGACGCCATTATCGATTTCGGAGTAACAGAAATAGTTCATCAAAATTGACATAATATCCGAATTGCTTGAATTGAGTCCGATTGGACATTGAGAGATGGTGTTAACTCTCTAATTAGCAACATTTCGTAAACTAAACTAAACAATTGAACTTATTCATGCACTTCTTAAGAACAGAAATATATCTGTCAAGGTCTTTTGGGACATTACGGTGTTTATTAAGAAGATGCTTGCCAATGGAAGAAGATTGGTTTTATTTCAATTACTCCGAACCTGGTAATGGCGTCATGACGACACCGAAACGTTGTTCATTTTTGTCGTTTATTTTCACTGTTCTCCTTATGTCCAAAATATGGACAGTTCGGTGGGCACACAGTTCCCTCGCACGACATTTCTTAGTAAAATGGCGAAGTTCAAACTGTAAAAACAGTTTCTCGAGAGTTTCATTTCGAGACCCCTATGAAAATTTACAATTCTTGCAAAACTCAGGACAACGCATTTACTTATGAACCCACGATTTCATTTAATTTAATATATAACAGACCTATGCTAACAGCGAATTGTACAATCGTGGACTTATTTGGGGGGCTTTCCATTTGTCAGAACTGGCTGGCCAGACCGCTTAGTTCGTAAACGGAATGTACCAACTTGAAGGATAACTTTTATGTTAATCCTTCGAATTGCTTCAAAATAGCGCGTACCATTTTCGGAGTAATTATTTTTAAAGATTTTGCAGCATCATCCCTTGACATTGACGCATTTGATTTACATACTGGCAAGAGACTATGAGGTAAGAGAGCGAATTCCTGTGCCCCATGATATTTCTTTTCAATCTATTTTTAGTTCGCGCCATGCTATTTTGAGTTTCAAATTAAATGACGTCACTCTAACTGACCAGTAAGATGTCGACATTAATATAGCAACGCAAACAAAAATAGATTGTAAAAAATTTTCATAGGAAGAGAGGCATGTATGGGGGATTCGCTCTTTTACCTCATAGTCTCTTGATACTTGTCGATCAGGCCGGCCAGTCCTGGAAAATGAAAAGCACTCTTAGTTAGCTAATTTAGGATTTATGGAAAGAGCACTCAAATGACTTACAGTTGGTTATCCAGTTCACTTTGGTGATATATCAATTTTTTTTTTTTTTTTTGACAGAAGGATTTCCTCAGGGTTTTGAGGGAAACTCAGGGTCATTGCTACAAGAAATGAAACAACAGGGTGGAGCCCCGGAACCTTTTCAAATGAATGGAGGTACATATATCAGATTTGTATAATTTTGCAATTGGTTATTAAGTAGACGTATTTGAGAATAAGCTCCAATCAGATGCCCATTTTCGGGCGAGGGCCGAAGTTGTAACTAATGTAATGGTTATGTAATTTACTTTGTTGTATTTAGTTTATACTGCCAATTTTGCCTTTTTTCCACTGCCCTAAACTGTATTTCTAAGATCCCGTCCACATGTATCCTGATCATGATTTTTGAATCCGCAACTTTTCCTTTCCGGATACGGCTATCGTCCACACGCATCCGGCGAATTCGCAAGTAAATCCGGAAATTTTTGAATCCACTCTCCAGAGTGGAAATTTTTGAATCTGATAACATTTCAGATACGTGTGGACGGTCGAGTCCGGATATTTTCTGATACGATGACGTCACAAAATTGGCGCCAGTGTTTACCGCACAAATTTCATTATGGCCGCCGATCGAAGGCAAATAGCTTCTGTGCTCCTTGGGCTTATTTCCAGTCTTTTAACTTGTATGCAGCTAAATATCGCTCTACTAAATGCTGAAATAAGTTATAACAGAAGGCGGCTTGACATCTGCAAGCTCTTTACGTTGTCTACCGGACAAAACGGCCGGCAGAAACAACTTAAACGAGTAGGAAAGCAATACCGTCCTCGACGATTCTAGAGTGAATCCGGAATGAATCTGAATACGTGTGGACGGGCGAATTCGATTTGAATACGCTGTGATTACATAACGTGTGGACGCGAGATATTTTCGTATCCGTAAAGAAAAAGTTGAGGATTCAAATATATCCGGATACGTGTGGACGGGGTCTAAGTTCTAAGCTAGGGAAAGCCTGAACTTCACAAGCCCTCGGCTTCTAATTCAGACTTCCTGTCACCAAACCTAATTTGTATATGTGTTACAGTGTGTAATGTCCTGTAATACGTGGCAAAACAAATAAATCTCTTCTTCTCTCTCCTTTCTTGCCTCCTTCATAGATCAGGTGGCTGGTTTTAATGCGCCATCGGGTATGAACTTCGTTGAGCAACAACCCATGCCCATGTTTTCCCAAGAGGGACGTGGTTCTGAGGCACCCGGGCTACTTTCAATGGGTCCACAGAGAGAGATGGCCGGGTTTATCAGGCAGTTACCTGAGGATAGTGGACTATTAGAATCCAGTAATGTACGTACGCTTAGCGCACCTTTCAACGCTCAATGCATCCCAACTTTTTATAGAATTATTATACAAGTATACATGTACCTTTGCTATTTTAAAATTCAGATCTGATCAACAGGGGGAAAAAATACTTTAGAAACAAATCTTTTCATTTGAGTATTCCATCACTGAGTAAATTAAAACAGACATTTTTCGGTTCCTCTCATCAAGGCCTGGTTAATAATTGTTCAAAAGCAGCATGCTTCAAGATTTAAATTCAATTTTTGTGAAATTCTAGGCATTCTTTTCATCCTAAATGCTGATTATGTCTTCTTTCAAACTGTAGAATAAGGAGCGAAAACGCTTTCTTCAAGAACAGACAAAGCATTTAATCTGCCCGTGAAATCGTCCGATTTTGCGGCAGTTCGTTGAAGCAACTAATAATAGTAATTATAATGATAATAATAATAATAAAAATCTTTATACAGGGAGCACAAATCGCGAAAGTGATATTAAAGGGGGGCCCTGTAGATTGATAAAAACAAAATACATAATGCTTTAAAAACTTACAAATGATTAAAAAAATTACAAACATTTTAAAAGTAGAAAATACAAAGACAGCAATAAGGAATAAAAATTAGGAACAAGAATTAGATCATATATTAATGAATTAATGAACGCGTTATTCCATAGATTAATGAATTTCGCGCTATAGAAATAATAACATTATTAAAAACTAGCTAAAAATACGCTTTTTGATACGTTGCTTAAAACTTAAAAATGAATGACTACTTTTGACTTTTGTCATGTTCTCTCTTCAGTTTAACATGCAGTCAGAACTGGCTGCTTTGAAGAAATCATCAGTACCAAGCAAGAAGCACAATAAAGGAAAAATTTCCAAATCAAGAAGAAAGGTTACGTCATAGAGAATTCAGGTGAATACCAAAACAATTTCCTCGATTTCTTTCGAGGACTTCCCACACTCGGTTCATCCTCCGTCGAAATGCGGGAGAGGGGATGAGGGAATAGGAAAGGACATCATTGAAAAATAATAATAATAATAATAATAATAATATAATAATAACAATAGTAATAATAATGGTTTATTAACAGATCCACTGGGTGGCTCTTCCCTGTGAAATTACGTTAATTACAATGACAAAATAAATCAAATTAAGTGATTTACAAATTATACAGTAGAAACAGGATTAATGGAAACCAATTACGGTAAAACTAACTAATCGCTTTGTACTCTTTTTCTTAAAAAATTCCTTGAGAGTCTTAAAAAGGTTCTGTAGTCTTAACAGTTTCTAACAGTTTCTGGTAGATTGTTAAATAGTTCCGACGCATTATCTTGGAGAATGCCATTTTCGGTCGGGACCACTAATCTAATTAAAATGAGTCAATCACCAGCAAAGTAGGCTTTTCCAAAATAAAAATTAATTTTCTTCTAGTGGTGAGATACTCGTCTCCCATCAATGTGACCCGGACTCGGCGTCATATGTGGGTTGAGTTTGTTGTTGGTTCTCGTCCTTGCTCTGAGAGGTTTTTCTCCGGGTACTCCGGTTTTCCCCTCTCATCAAAAACTAACATTTCCAAATTCTAATTCGATCCGGAATCTGAAGGCCACAGGTTTTCAGTCGCAACCCTCGCAACCCTCATTAACCCTCGTTCATGACATTTATTGAAACAAGAAAAGGCACTCTGATTGTGAAACAATCAACAGTATTAGTTTGTTTCCTATGTAAATTTTGTGGGTTGGTTGACTTTGCTTCTTCGTCCCTCGAATGAAATGCACCAACATGGGAAGATATCAATACTTCATTATTTCCAGCAGTATATTAGCTGTGTAAGGTGTTTGTTATAAGAGAACACCTGGCTAATAATGCATGTCACATTTATGTTGTCGGTTGGTTTTGTAGATTTCTACTTAAACAAGTCTTTGATCTATTCCTTAATTTCATTATTTATTACTTGTTTTAGGTTCAAAGGAATACGTTTGAAGTACAAAGCTCACCCATTGCCTATACGAAGCAGGCAATAGCACATGGATTTCCAAAAGAATCGCAACAATAAAAAGAAAAGATTTCGTATAAAATGACATTGAATTTTTCACATGGTACCCTAAGGTACCATATTTTGTCGATTAGTGCTCTCCCATGATACAGGACCTTTGTTGCCGGGAAAATTTCTATTAAATACATACTCCAGTTACTGAATCTTCTAAGAAAAAGTCTGCAAAAATACAATATAGAGGTGCAATTTACATCAACCACATTGCCAAATATCTCAATAGATCGTTCACAATTCATGACAAGACAAGACCACCATTGAAATAGCATTCAGAGCGTTTGGTCGACAAATGATATAGTATTTACCAGTTTCCAAAAATAAGTAACTTACAGCTGTTATACAAAATATTAAAGACAACCAAATAAAACCGAGATTTTACAGCATTTAACTTTTGAATTTTGATTGATTTCGATGGGATTCTTCCGGAAGAGGAGCAACTGTTAGAAACAGTTATTACTTGCTGTTCTGTCACATTAAAGTTCGTTTAAACGTTCATCACTGGCACCACAAAAAAGAAGTTTTATTTTGTATCGAGCTAGTAGAAATAATTTGTCTCACATCTTAATCAATACCAATCTCGTACACAGAGTCCTCACTCAGGCTTCGGCCAGCGGTTGGTCGCCAGGAGAGACTCTGGGGAACTGGAATTTTATTACCGCAGGATTTCTGCGGCAAAACTATACAAGCCTTTTACGGAGCAGCCAATCAAAAACTTTATTTTGTTTTTCGATTGGCCCTAGAGTCTGTCCTGGCGACCAACCGCTGGCCAAAGAACCTGAGGACTCTGGTTACTAACTATTGCCATGGGATAGGCCCTGCTAGTGAGGGAGGGGGCGGAGTTGAGTTTATTTCAGGCCCTTATACCGATAATTCCACCTGTGGAAGTTATTCGTTATTCTGTATTGCAGTACCACAAGAGTGGAACTGAAATCTGACCAGAATTGTAATCACCCCTGAGATAATTGATTCAGTAACCTGTGCTTTCGCGTACTATGCCTTATTAGAACGGTTTCCAATTGAGTGTCGTCAAACCAAAAACTAAAGTTATTTCTCTGGCCAATCGCAACAGATGTAAACAACACAACGAACCAATCAAAACTCGAGGCAAATACATGTGTCTCGCGCCAAGCACGGGAAAACGCGTGCATCGAAAACACGATTCGTTGAGAAAGCTTAAGTAGCACGAGTTTTGTTAACCAGTCATAAGGCGTAGTAATGGAAAACCAAAGCAAACGCGAAATTACTTTCAACACTCAGTTGAAAACCGCTCTAACCCGATATTGTTTGGCAATTATCTCTTATCCTTAGGAGCATTTTGCGAGTTATCTCTAAGGTTCTCACATGGAACTCAAGATTCCGAATCATCACACTCAAAACGTAGAACCAACCTTTTAGCGCAGTACCTTTTTTAAGGAAATAAAAATTACCTAAAAAGGCCAATGTCATTCCTGCTTTTACTGCAGTCGATGACTTAATTCGATCTGTTTCTTTGACCAGGGGAATCGTGTCAATTCCCTGAAAAAATAGCGACTGTCGTGTGCAGTAACCCAGCTGCTCCTGAACTACTCAATGGCTTGGCAGCTATCTGCACATATCCGTTTAAAACATAAGGTCATTACATCTGAGACTACTACGATTAAATAAAGTAATCTCCGTAACTTTATTATCTAAACGGAATAGGAACAAGTTGTACACGAGACGTCACCCTGATTGTCAGGGTCAGTCCCTCTGGGTACCTCTTTTAAAGGATAAAAGTAAATTCAAATCAGGCCAACAGAGAGAAAATCTCCAGCACCTTTTATGAAAGGATTTAAAAAGGTTCCATTTTGCTACTTTCCCACCAGAATATCTGATTCTATATTGGAGTCCTCCGCTTCCCCCCCCCCCCCCCCCCAATCCCTCCACCACACTTCCATTTTACATGTACATCCAAGATCAACACTCTGGTATTCTCGTCTCCAGCGCCCCTGCCCCCTCTCGAATTCTCACATGTAAATGATGACTCTTGACTTTTCGGTGGTAATTTAAACGCACAAATTTGCATTCTTAATTTCAAAATATTAGGAATTTTATCCCTTCATATGACCAGAATTGATTTTATTTTCAGTCGCACATAAAGCTTCCGTACTAGGCATGTATGTCATCTTTTTAAAAATCGAAGTTTGCAGACTGAGCCCGAGAGACCTTTTTTATGGCACCAGTAACCTGATTCACTTTTGGGAATGTTTAGCAATGTTTCACTGCGTTGTCATTTTTCACAACAGTAAGTTGGAGTTTGGCCGCCAAGTCATGTCTTCCAACATGGCGGCCACACAAATCCTTACAAACAAAGTTATTGGTTTTTAAAAATCCTCATTAAGTTGCTGAAAATGCCATAAAATCTCTCCTTTGGTGATTCTGCTTTCAAATCTGTGGATCTATATCATCTTGTGTCTCATGAGGGTCATGTGTTTTCTTCGCGCGTAACGACGTTTTAAAAGAGTCTGGAACCAAGTTTCTTTTTAAAGAGAAAAGGCGAAATGTATGCTAATGTATGCATAGGTCAGCGTCTTTCTACAAAGCACAAGGAATTTTATGTGGTTCAATATATATTTGCTGCAATAATTCAGGCTTCTCTCGCGAAAGATGGCTGAGCAAGGAAAAGTTAGCAAGGTTTTAAAGTACCTACTGTTTGCTTTCAACCTCCTGTACTGGGTAAGTTGAAGAAACCTTGGTGCAAATGTGTTTATGTGAGCTTGACTTGTGATTCGCTCGAATGGCTCGATATCGAATTGGCTTTCCCGCTCCCTAATTCGAACTAATTTTTTCGAGTTTCAGACGTGTTTCTTGCCATTAAATGAAACTGTTTACCTCTCCTGCTTATGTTTATCGTCTGTGAAAGAAAACAGCTCAATCGGATTTTCAAGAGCTTTTCCAAGGTCTTCTAAAGCCATTAGGCCAGGATCGTCGCTCGAAATTCCACAATATTTACGTCAAGTTTAAACTTAGAGCATTCACCGCTATTTGTCGTTTTCCTTGATTCGTTTTCGATGAATATCATCTGTGTCATATTTGGCATTGCTTTATCTTCGTTTAAAGATTACCTTGTGATCCAGATTTACACCCGGGAAATTCGCAAACCCAAGTATCACCGAACACAATTACTGTTTTGAAAGCTTATTTCTAGTTGTCTTCATTGTGGTTTCGGAACATCAAACACACCTACAATATAAGCTTACGTCAAAAATCGAATTGAAATCTTTATTCTGCTTATGTACAATTTAAGATTATCATTAATCAAATAAGCTTTTTGTAAATTGAACTCTTCATGTACATTGTATACTTGGCTGAGTATGTTAAGGTTATCATATTTCATTTGCTAATACATAACTTATTCAATAATTTCCAAGTTTATGGAATATTATTCATGTGCGGTCTACATTCCTTGTAATAATAAATGTTGTGTAAATTAGATTTTGGTTTTTAACTAACATAAATGCAGTACTGTAGGTGTTTAAGGGGGTAATGTACACTAACACAAAAATTAAAGAAAATAAAATAAAAATAAAGTAATATAAACATCTCAGGTTATTAGACCATTAATGTTTTCTCTTATGACATTTAAAATGTGACACAATCCTTAATGGCTGACTGTCTGTATGGAGAAAATCTTCTTTAAAATAATAACTTCTTCACGTACACAGTGTAACTATAAAGACATTATTTGTACACTACAGTGCCGCCTGAAACTATTGGACCATTTGCCGCGATTTTGCCTTGGTCGAATCGCGGTTTTCATCTGCGTTTTCACCTCGGCAAAACCCCGTCCAACCACAACAAAAACCCCAGTTTAGCCTAGGTTTTTTCCATTTGACTTAAGCCGCGGTGAAGGGCATGTCGCGATTGGGTTTGAATAGGCTACTGTTCGCTTTGTTTTCATGTTCTTCGAGGACAATACGCGAACTGCCAAGTTTTAGGTGTGATAAATTTCACGGAAGCGGCGCCACTCACTCTCAAGGGAAATAATCAAAGCGTTCTGTGAGCGAACTCATGAATTGAACTGGTAAATGTAATAATATTTTGGATTATGCCACAAGTTATTTTGCTTAACGCGCAAAACAATTCATTAAACTTCACTCGCACAATTCCTTTCGAAACGGGAAGCAATGCAAAGGTTAGTGAAAGCTGGTGAAAGCTCAAATGCTAGTCGACGAAAGAAGAGAGCGCTTCCAGGTCTTTTTGAAGGAATTACAATGGGACTAGTTGGGCATAAGTGAAAAGGTATTACCACTCCCGTTGTGGCTGAATAACAAACTGCAAGCGTCCAGAAACTGAAAACCACGAGCAGCAAATACAGGGTAAACATGGTCAAATGGTCATTTCTGCCATTTGCCTTAAATATAATTCTAAGTCTCTGTAAAGTCTGGTCAGAGAAAAGAACTTTGAGTGGAAAAGTTCTTTTATAATTTGCCAGTCATCTTGTCATAAGTGTAAAAGAAAAAGGATAATTCCACGAATTCTTCAAATCTTTGGAGGTACTTTTGCATGACTCCTAGAATACAGAATTTACAAAGCATCTTTAATAAGAAGAAATGAGAGTTTGATATTCACAGACAGTCATGTTCAAATTAAGCTTGTTTTACAAATTCAATGACATTGTTCTGCAATATAGATTTTTCTTCCCACTTTACTTCTCAAATGAAATTGGAAGAACTGTGAGGTGCTGACATTAGGTCGCTAAACAGTGAGAGAAGTTTTGCTTCTACCAATGCTCATGGCTGCATTGCACCAAAGGATCTTGCATTATTTTAAATTTACACATTTAGATTGCTGTTACATGTAAGTGATATACATGTGCAATTACCTCCTAATATGCTATGATACATGTATAATTTAAACCTTTAATTCTGGACCGCATGTAACTGGTCAGTAGTTAGTCATGTATGAATGTCTTAAAATGTTTAAATGTGTTTTCAGGGTATTGGTGGTGTGATGATGGGTGTCGGCCTGTGGGCTGTGACTCAAAAGAGTGATTACAGTGAATTCTCCAGCATCTCAACCGACCCAGCAGCTATCATGATTGCTGTTGGGGCTTTCATCTTCATTATCTCCTTCTTTGGTACAGTGGGTGCTCTTAGAGAAAACATCTGCTTTCTCAGAACTGTAAGTAACTGAATGACAGCACTTTTGAAGTGATTATGTTACAGTGCGACGCGCCTTACCATGGCCACCCAACAAACTTTTTTTACAAGTTAGCCAATTAGGATATCTTTCTCCTTGTTCACGAAATACAAAACATCATGCTTTCTATAATTCGTTGTTGCGTCACTTGCCTGTTGGACTTTGCAAGAAGGCATGACCGTTAATCAAATTTGCATATCATGATTGGTAACTTGTAAAAAAAGTTTGAAAAAATGTGAATGCATGTCAGGAATTTCATATAAAACAAATTTTACTTGGATTTTGAAAATGGCCCCACTCAAGTCATGACTGTAGTCTTGTTTTCCCTCTCCTCTCTCTCCTTTCTCCCTTGTTCTCTTATGCATCATTCTGAACCTTGCTGGGGCAAAACAAATGTGTTTCTGTGTCAGAAAAGTGGAAAAGTCCAAGTGTTCATTCACAACTTTTCAAAAATACAGCTGTAGTGAGACAAAATTTCAATTGATAGTTTTGTAAAGGCATCATTGGAGCTTTTGCGAAGTGTGCGACTGTAGAAATAATCAATGTTTTGTGTTACTTTGCAGTACATGATTGTTATGATAATTATCATCATTTTGGAAGTGATAGGAGGACTCCTCGCTTTTGCCTTTTGGCCTGAGGTGTGTTATAAAATTTGTATGTCTGATCCTTAATTAATGATCTTGTTTATGATACACCTGTTTGAGAGTGCTTGAAAGGCACAATAGACCTTATTCCAAAATGGCTACCATTATTTTTGATATATGTTCATTCACATAAGTAAAATTTTGATCTGTGCGCGCCGAACCCATTTAAGTGCTGTGCTGCTACATGTAATTGCTTACATGACAGTTTTTGAGCCAATCAGAAACTGTCATTTTTAGATAATATTATAATATTGCAACATAACGTTGCCTCAGTGCAATAAGAAGATCCCCCAGGATTGCAATAATTTTGCATAGCAGTTTGTCATGAGTCATTAAGACAGCTAAGGTAAGAAAAGGGAAAAGGTGCTAAACTAATTAAGATTCATACTGTACATGTCATTTGCAGTAAAACCCAGTTTTTGTTTTTAATTATTATTTTCTTGATCTTTAGGTTCAGAAGTCAGTTGACAATCAGTTCAAAAAAGCCATTGAGCAGTACAGAGACAACATTGATCTACAGAATGCTATTGATAGTGTACAACAGGGTGTAAGTAGTGAATTATAGCTTTTTGCATGTACATGCATGGTTCTTTTGAATGGCTTGGTACATGACCAACACATACATCTACATGTACATTATTCACTGTTGGTAGTATTTTTTAGCTGGATTATAGGTTTGGTTGGGGTCAGATTTACCAGTTCCTTCAAGAAGCATTGCCACAAGAATAAAGTGCACTGTAGAAGCTGAAGATTTTTTTTTTGCTTGCCTGTAACCATTGGATTTTACTCCAACCAAAGTGCAAAAAAAAGGGAAAAAATTAATTTCTGGGTGACATATTTTGAGGGAATGGAAGGCCATTTGTACAGTGTATGCAGAAAATCTGGCAAATGTGAACTAAATAGCAAACAACCAGCTAACAATTGCACTATTCAACTGTAGGTTGGTTTTGGACCGAGCCTGTCTTTATAGATTTGAGATTTTTGGGAATTATGGCAAACAGTTGGTGGCACATAAACAGGCGTGTATCATTGAGCAGATAAACAAAGCTCAAAGTCAGCCTGTATATAGAGTGTGTATGAATGTAACTGAATGATGAATATTAATGTACAGCATATGATGACAGTTCACACATTTCACATCATTTTGCAGTTCAAGTGTTGTGGGAGCTCAGATCTTAATGACTGGAATATCAACCGCTATTTCAAGTGCGGTGGACCTTCCCCAGAGCAGTGCGGTGTTCCACATTCCTGTTGTGTGCGGGAACCAAATGAGGTATAAATATACATGTATCTTTATGTAGTGGTAACTCTACATGTAGCAATCGACATGGTGACCACATTATATATGGTATAACATTTTTATTAGTGTACATGTGCAGTATATATAACTTAACCATCTATTCTTGATCAAGCACCAGACTCCAAAATAATATTAATATACACTGTAAGCCTCCAAGCTGTCTCTATTGCCCCCCCCCCCCTCCCCCTGCCTCTTCCCCTCATCCATGTTAGAAAACACAAACTTGCTGAGAAATACTTCAAGACTCAGCCGACCCAACAATTATTGTTAAAACAGCTTGTCTATAGTAATGCTTGGTCTTCAATATGCAGGATGATTATGGTGACCAGATAAAAATAGTAATAGGAATAATTAGTAATAAGAATTTTTTCTTATTAGTTTTAATGTAGGGTTCCTATTGATAACAGATATACTTTTTGTATTCTGACGGGATTACCCTAGTTAAATAAAGGTTTACTACTACATGTAATACATGTATTGTGATACATTCATGTATATACAACCCTTTACTGCTATATATTCTTTTTCAGTCAGTTGTGAAGTAGACTTTTGGTAAAGCTAGTTCAACTTTTGTTCAAAATATGTGGTTTGAAATAAGTGCTTCTTCTCAAGGCCTGAACAATAATGAAAAAAAAATCCCCTGGGGACTTCATAGAGCTTTTACAGTACATTGTACATGTATGTAACAGGGTTGTCATGACATTTTAAGGGCTCCACAGTCATTGTAGTGTACAGCGGTTACAGGAACTGGATATGGGACACTTGATTGAGCGAGCATGAGTGAGTGTGCGTGCGTGGACTTCATGTTGGGCAGATGTGTTGGAATAAAGTTCTTTGAATTTTAAGCCTTTGAAGCAGTTACTACACAAAGTTGCATAACTAACAGCCAATGTCACTGGTAAGATTAAGATCCTGTCGAGGGTTTTCATGTTTAACAGTTTTCACAGGTTATGGTCCTTAATGACAGCTGTAAGTAAGGTGGGGACCCAGAGCCAAAAAGCAAGTGAGGTGCAAACAGAAGAATTGTAAAACCTTCATCCCTGTGGGTCCTGGGACGAGTTGCATAAAACTTAACGGCGGGCATAAATGCTATTGTCAGACGTTAAAATACTGATTGTGACTGGGCTGAAGGTCTGGCGTTAGCAGTTACGCCCAACGTTAAATTTTATGCAACTCACCCCTGGTACTTCTGACAAAACGGGAACGGGGGGATCTTCCCTTAGGTCTGGCACTGTTTGTTTATCAATATGATGTGAAAATTAGAATCATCCTTTACATGTGACAACTTTTCTTTCTGCAATCCTTAGCGACCTAACATACAGTGTGGTTGGCACTCGAGGGAAGAACATGTGAGTACTGCATCCCTGATAATTGGACCAGCATTTTTTCACTTGCCATGTTGAGTTTCACTTTAAGCTCCAACGTTTACAGAGCTCTACATGTACATGTACAATGTAGCACTTTGTTTGTTGTTTTATTTCATTTTGAAAAGTGAAAAACATACAACTTCACTACAATAGTACTGCTTAATGCTGTGGCTGCATGAGTCATTTTTTAAAGTCCTGCAAAGGCATTGTGATTTTTTCAAAACTGTTGCTTTGTTAGCACAAGCAACAGGACATGCAGCTAAAAAAATCACGGAAAAAATGCATGATTATTTCAAGCAAGTAAAACAAAGTGTGGTCCTTTTGTATCATCTGTGCAAGAGCAGCAACATGTACAGTATATGCACTGGTAATGTGACTTCTTTGAAACTCAAATTGTCTGTGGAAGCAAAAATCACTTAATTTGAAGCTGTAGCCAGCTTAATACAGCTGTAGCTTGGATTGAATGGTCACACTTTGAGGCAGTGACTCAAAAATAGTAGGATTGTTGCAATGATGGTGAAGAACTGTCACTCGACTTTGAGTATGATATTAAAGGTGCTACGCTGTTTATTTCTTGCTTATTGCATACAAGATCAAATATCATTAAAGTGACAGAAATTAAGGCAATGCTGAATGTTTAGAAGCATGACAGACTGCAAAACAGTCACCTCTCACCTCACAGGAAACAAAAAGAGGCAGCTGTATTTGCAGTCTTGTTCAAGATAGCAAGAAGCTCAAGATTGTCAGTCCTCAAACCTAAATATGTTACTTAATTTGGTTCTAAGTTTAGAAGAAGAAAAATAAGCTGTTTAATGAACGTCCATTCAGGAATTACCCTTATCTTAAGCCCCATTCACACCAACAAA
Source organism: Pavona decussata (assembly GCF_977016875.1). Classification (NCBI taxonomy): domain Eukaryota; kingdom Metazoa; phylum Cnidaria; class Anthozoa; order Scleractinia; family Agariciidae; genus Pavona; species Pavona decussata. Next base: position 3,216,628 of record NW_028145528.1, on the reverse strand, counting down.
ACATGTGTAATTAAACCAGGTTTAACAAAATTAAAATTGGTAACAGAAAGCTGAACAATTGGATTTAACATAGGATTCAAGTAAACATTAACTTATGGTTTCATTTGGGCTAAATCTGTAGTCGACAAAAATCCGAAAGACGTTTTTATGAAGGAAACAATTTTAAACTGTGCTTAACTAAACAACTTTTAAACGTGTTTAAGCCTTGGTGTGAATTAGGCATTAGTTCTCGTGCAACCTAATTAAGCTTCGGATAAATTTTGTGTTAGGGATAATTTCTTGATGATGGCTTTTCTCCTTGACAGCGCTTGGCCCTAAAAGATAGAATCTACATTACTGGCTGTCTGGATGCAGTGTGGGAGTGGTTCAGAAACCATTTGATTGTTGTGGCAGCAGTTGCTGTAGCCTTTGCCTTCCCCGAGGTGAGTATTCATGTATAATGACCACAAATAACCCAGCAGGAGTAAACCTGATTATATAGGTGAATCTTTGCTGGTGTCATTGTTTACATTTTTCGTCATTAGCATATGACTTAACTCATAGAAGCTGTGGCCGTACATATGAACTAAATGAAAAAGTTGAAAGAGCTGATTAAGTTGAGCAATTTGTGCAATTTTCAGCTCTTTGGAAGCAACATTAAAGGAAATATCAGCCATCAAAACCTGCAAAATTGCTTGGTGGCAAAAAAGTTAATGAGCCATACATTCTCTGTAAAATTTCGAGTTTTTGGAGGAGAATATCTCCGAAACCATTCAATGTATTGGGCTCAAATTTTCAGAGAAAACTGAAACTGTATGCCCTTTCAATATTCAGAGTTTTTATTTTATTAGCATCATCAGATAGTGATAAGCATATGTTAATGAGGCAAAAGCGTAAACAAAGATTCATTTATATATTGCAAAAGTGTAAACAAAGATTCATCTATATATTGTTCATTAGTAGCCATCTTGTCAGCAATTGCTTTGGTTTCCTGAGAGTGTAGAATTTTTAAGATTATTTTTCAATTAACTGTATCTGACAGGTTTCTCTGACAGGTGTTTCCCCTCTTCTCCAAAACCAACATTTCGAAATTCTTATTCGATCTGGAGAGTGTCCTCATATGATAATTATTGTAAAGGGCATTTGATCATCTCTTCATGGAATTATACACTATACAAATGTATAAATTTAAATTTTTAAATTAATCAGTGGTAGAGCATCTGAAGTACTGTGCCGTTGGCTGATAAAATATATCTTTCTCATTGAATTTGTTCTTACTACAACAACAATATACATGTACCGTTTGAACAGGAAGGATTTATGCAGGTCAGAATTGCTTTCTTCAAAGAAAGGCAACATTCACTGAAACGATTTTTATCGTCGGGTGGTCACTTGTTTCGCTTTCGGCCAGCTACATATATGACTGAAACTGATAGTGACTACTACTTGCCCCACAAATCTGCAATGCAACATCCTTTCGATAGTAAGCCTTTCTGAATAATTATAAACCCATGGATTTTCAAGGTGTACCGTTTTAAGCTCTAAGAAAAGTGTTTACTGCCTCGGATATTTTCAAGCCCGGTCAATTTTGGCAATGTGCAGCCCCCCCCCCCCCCCCCCCAAAAAAAAAAAATTGAAAGAAAGAAAGCCCTTTTCCAAACAAAAAAGTCGTTTGAACGAACATAAGTGCAGGGTAAATACATTTCTTTAGAGTATTTTTGTCTTGAGTTTACAAAGGCTAAATGCGCAAGAAGTGCAAGAGCCTTTGTAAATTACTTTCCCTATTTAATTTTCCTTTCAATAGTAAGCCCTTCTAAATATTATCCCTTGTACATTTAGATAACTGTTTAAGGTTGGTGTTATTTTCAAGCCCAGTCAAGTTTGAAAATGCGAAGTTCCATCCCCCCCACCCCCTGTAAAAAAGCCAAACAGAAAAACTACAACAACAAAAAGAGTCGTTTTAACGAAAATTAGTCCGGGACTTACATTTCTTTATAGCATTTTGTGTTGGGTTTACAGAAGTTAAATGTGCAAGAGCCTTTGTCAATTCTTTTCTCTTTTGGAAGTAATATGAACTTCATGTAATGTATATTTGCTTTTATTAATTCTTTTCCCTTTATTTGCCGCACAGATCGCAGGAATTGTCATGACACATTTGTTCATCAAACAGATTCAGGAGCAGATTGAAGCGTGGGGCAATCCACAAACCTACAAATACAGGCCCAGTCAGGAAGTTAATGGGCGAAGCGGCCCGTTTTATTAACCTTCTCTCCCTTGTTTGACAACGAATCTCTCAGATAACCTGAAAAAAGTTTCTTAAAAAAAAACAATGCACGATGTTTCTTGTTTTCACAAGCTGCGTCAGATTCACGTCATGTTAAAAACTTTACAATTTGACTGCAAGCTTCCTGTTTCTATTTAACAATTAGATTATGAGCTCGAGATTTCTATGGCTTGATAGCTGATGAGGGCGCAGCCCGAATCAGCTATCATGCATAGAAATCGAGAGCGAATAATCTAATTGTTTTAGTATAAATCTACTAGTCTTTCAAAACTAAACAAGTAAATTATCTATATCCTCATCGCAGACACTTCGAAAACGCGAGGAAGCGGCCGCCATTTTGTTGAAAACCGCTACTCAGTATCTATCACAGAATAGATAGCAAGTCGCGTAGCCAATCAGAGAACGGCATTCGTGACAGAACACTAGTAGATTTATACTAATAGCTGATTGATAATGCCCCGAGCCAATTGTCAGAATAGAGGATTGCTTCAGCATAACTCAGTAATTGATCTGTTCAAGAAAGAAATGTGGTTAACCCTTTAAGCCCCAATCAACTTTCTCCTTGTTAAACCCCTGAGGTCATGATATTTGAGGATACATGTATGATCACCCAAGGTGAATTTTCTTGATATTTTAATAACTTCTCCCCAGTACTTTTATAAGAAAAGTATGGGAACAAGATGGAGAATTTGTTCTTTGATATTAGGAGTTAAAGGGCTAATTAGCTGGCTGGTTTTTGACTAACACTAAAAGGCGACATGGCAAGCTGTTAAATAGTTTGGCGGCAGAAAAAATTTGATCATGATGAAAATTTTGATAACAAAACCAATACGCAATGTTTTAGTTTCTTAAACTAAATTTATAACAGCTGCAAAACCATTTAGCTTTCCATGTCGCTTTAAAAGAACTTGTTCAACTAGCAAGTGAAGTCAGCATGGTCTTTCAAAAATTAGTGGTTAGTTTTATCAACAAAGTTGATAAGGTAAAGAGATTCGAGTGCTTGATTAGACCGTTCTTGCCTAACCAACCAGGGACCGACTATTGAGGTAAATTCACAATCTGGATTATACTAAATATAAATCACTGGGTCATTTTTAGTGTCAAGGTACTCTAAATAAGAGTTTTGCTAAATTAATTAACTAATGTTTTATACATGAAGCACGCAACATGTAACTCGTGTGGTTTGTCTTATTATGGCAAAATGTAGCTTTATTTTTGTTTTGTTTTCCTTTTTCACACATTCGTAAGTTTCCGTTTGTATTTGAAGCTTTTTTTTAAGGCAAATTAACTGTTAAGTTGTGCAACATCGTTTCTGTTAGGAGGAGCTGTAAGAAATTTTTCATCAAGAAAGGAAATACTATGGCTTGAGTGTTGTGGCTCAAAACGTTTCAAATCTTACCCTTCTGATGTTATCAAAGTATGCATTTGTCAAATTTCAGCTCACTTTAACAAAAACGCGAATCCAACCAAAAGAGGTAGTACTTGAGAACTTTCATTTGTTTTATGTACAGACAACAGTTAATGTAGTGGGCTTATCCAGCATTAACTAAACAGGATCAAAAGAGTATACTGCTAAGTAGTCCCATTTAAGCATGTCATCCACAAACTTAAAAGTTAAAATCATCTTATGCATTGTAATGCAATCTACCGCAACAACGTACAGCTCAATAGCTTTCATTTTGAATGGTCCCACGTCAGGATTTCACCCGCAGATGCAAAGTTCGAACAAAATCGCATGACTCATGGGGACGCTAAAGAGCGGAGGGTTAAAGCAACCCTCTAATCATGAAGATAGCATTAGTGGAAGAGACAATCGTCGTTGTCATTCGAACCTTTTCAACCAGTTCTCTGGAAGAGCCTTCGATACTTGAATACAACCTTTGGTAACAGATGCAAAACGTCCGGACCGTAAAGCGTATAAAATAGAGAAAGTAAACGACCTTCAAGGAAACGAGAGATGCAATTCCACATAGAAATGAAGTTTAAGTTTACGGTAGAATTTTCATTGTTTGTCACCAGACCATTTCTAAGCACAAAGGTTTTATCATGAGTATCTGGCCCCCCTTGAATCTACTCCTACATGTAGAAGACGCTCTGTGGAGCGTTGCATTTACCCCTGATAGCATTAATGTACCACTTGCACGTTAACTTATGCTTCCTTACTTTTGTACTTTATACATAAAGGTGTTAATAATTATATTTGACATAACGGTAGTTAGATAAAGTAAACGCGGTGTCACGCCGTTGGCTTCCATAGTAGCTTTTAGTACTGTACATGTGGGCAGGGCTCGAGATTAACTTTGTAGCTCACTAGGCTATTGGCTAGTAACAGGTCTTATTTTCACTAGCCAAAACCAAATTTTCACTAGCTGCAGTGTCACTAATTTCTTTTATTAGTTATGTAATAATCATTAAGAAAAATCTCCCACGCCTATAAAGGTTTTACACTGATTACAAATTGCATTATTTGCGATTGAAATTTCAAGTTGACCTTAATTAACATGAAAAAGCCGTAACTCCAGGGATGCAGCACAAAACGTTTCCAAACGTGGGTCTTGTTCTCTTGATTTGCTTTCGTGATTATAAAATAATTATTTTCATCTTTGTTTTCTGTCCAGCACTCCAGTGCCTTATACATTTTGGCTAGTGAAAGCACAAAACCTACCAGCCATAACTGAATTTTTACCAGTCTGAAATTAGTTGGCTACCATTAATCTCGAGCCCTGATGTGGGTCACGACAATTTATAAGTAAAATCAGGACAGAAGGTGTAATGAGTCATTATTAAAATTGCTGTTTGCCAGTGAATAAATTAGTTGTATAACTTCAGTGTACCTACATACCACATTTCCTCAATTCGGCTATGCTTCAAGAAGTTGCATCCATTGTAGTATCTCACATCATTCTGAATACACGCTCTGGCCTTGTGGGCTGTCGTCGTTCCCAAAGGGTGCGTTCCATTTAGTCAGCAGCAACAAGAAAGCAAGGCGTGTTGCCTCTGCTGGCCTCAGTTTACCTCGTGCGCGTGCTCTGGGGATGAGATTGTTTAAAACCTGTTCACGTACGTGCGAGTGTGCCTCGACTTCTGGGGTTTTTGTAGAGGAAAACATCCGGGCTACAGTACCATATTTTCCGTTCAGGGGTCTTAAGAAAAGGAGAATTTCAAAAAATCCCGGAAACCTCGCTCTCAGTGTCCAATAAGTAAAACATAGGTATAAAAATGCCACGTAGAGAGAAAACTGAATCATCTAGAAGTTTCCCGGCTCTGAATAAAAACAAAAGCTCTTAGCAGTATCTGCTCCTTTCCCTGGTTATTCAGATGCGTTCTTGTTCGATTTTTCATTGTTTTGTTCTGTTGAGTGGGAACATCCACTTGTGAAATAACTCTTAATTTTGCTCCCCCAACCCTACAGGGATGCTTTCGTTTCTTTGTTTTGCATTTTTTTCTTTTTCTTTTTTTTTTTTTTTTTTTTTAGTACCGACAGTTTAATTATAACAAGGAATTTCTCGTGACCTCCGAACATACCTTCTAGAATACGACTTCTCCCCTTAACAAATATATTCAACGTTGCTAAATGCAGTACCCCACCTAGATTCTTTGCCTTGCCCTGAACGCTCCTCCCCTAGCCCCCCCCCCCCCCCCCCTCATCCAACATGCAAGTTGAACAAAGGCCCTTGTTGTGTGGTAAGATGATATGCTGCATATCGCGTGACCAAGCCGCAAAAGAGTAAACACAACATGATGGTGCGTTTGACGGAAATTTCTTTGGTTATTTTTGTCATCTGTGGACTTGGAGGCTCGTTTGGAGATAAGCGAATTAGCGAAGAGGATTACTATGCGAGTAAGTGAAACGGACTAATTTGTTCAATTCCTAGTCAGCTTAGTTTAGCTTCAGTGTTCTGGAATGGCCGCAGGGTAAGAATCAGAGCTCGGTACACAACAAAAATCAAAACGAAATGAGTGTAGATATGGGTAGCGGTAAACCTTAAGGGAATCGTAACAAAGTGTTGGGGGTGACTCTGTGATAGATAAGCATCTACAGTTTGCTAGTATGTGGAGTAAAGTAGTGTTCCTAGTCGTTCCATGCTACAAGGGAGAGGGGGAGGGGGGGGAGTGACTTGAGCAGTTTGATGGTGGGTATGTGCCACCATTGAGATTTTGTAATGCGCATTCGATCATATCTTTATAGCATGTTAGACTGCGCAATATAAGAAATAAACATTATTATTCATTATTACCCATTCCTCAAAATCTGGACCTCTGACACTTGGAAATGAGTGTACATTTGGGTAGACGTGAAAACTGCATAGGACCGCGAACGATAATGCTGTCAGTTGACGTAGGATGTCGTTTGTCAGTTTATTTTTGGCTGATTAGGTCTCTTGTAGATCCTACGTCAACTGACAGCATTATCGTTCGCGGTCCTTTGCAGTTTTCACGTCTACTTTATTTTTTGGGGCCGTAGGTCTTTACAGATCCGATATGCTGTGCCTTTTAAGCATGGTTTTGTCCATGCGTTTCAATGTTAAGATGGTTTTGGCCATCTACATTCAGTTGACTTTGCGAGACAGGAATTCGATGCTTTGCCTGCTTTCTCCCTGAGGCACGTGGTGTGGCAACGCGTGATTCGGGGAGCGGGCAGGTTCAAAGTACGAGACTTGATAGGACATGGGTTTTGTTGCATTTTATTTGAGCTGGCTCTGTCGCTGGTTTCATATAGAACTGCTACACCGTGCTGACGAGTTCCAATAAGAACGAAACAGCTGTCCACGGTTGCAGCCCTGTTTTGTCGGTTTCTGTCGGGTTGTTGTCTCGCAAAGTCAACTCTTTCACGTAGTATCAGCCTTGCAGTTTGTGTTACATTTGGGTAGCCGTAAACCACAAGGAAAAAAGTTGAGGCGGGGGGGGGGGGGCAACTCTGAGGTAAATAAGCTTTTACAGTTTGTTATTATTTGTGCGGTAAAGTTTAGAAGTGTTCCTAGTCGCTCCATACCACAAGGTCGGGGGGGGGGGTTGACTTGAGTAGTTTGATGGTGGGTATGTACCACCCATTCCATCAGATTAGTGACGCTACGCTCTAGATGCATTTTCTGTTGATAATTAATTCAGTATTTGTCGAAGTTTTAGCCCCCGTTTGTGCAACATTTATATCCGGATTACAACATCAGTTAGGGTTCGTGGAAGATGGTACCTCTTTTACATACCTACAGTAGAAACACTGCATCTCTTTTCGGGGGGGGGGGGGGGGTCTGTTCGAGACACTTTTGAAGGCCCTTAGAAAATATCTTAATCTACCTCGGCTCGTTAAATCCCTACCCTTTATATACCTCCAGCCTGCAAAGCTTCCCCTTTCGAGCGGAGCCTCCCCGTAAAGTCCATTATAGGGCCTGAGTATCCCCCCTTACGGCATTCGGGGCGCAATGCGAACACATTAAACGAAAGGAAGCACCGATTTGTGTGTGTTTCTTTAGATCAGGGGTGCATTAGTTCATTTCGATGGATCAGTCTGTTCGGAAGGCATTAATCGCAAATATTTGCCCTCATTTCGTAACAATGGAAAACTAATCGACTCCTTCTGTTTATAAAGGGGCGAAATAAGGTCAGCTAGCATTTTCGTAAAGCAAACAATAGCTAGTAAATTCCGTTTCCTGAAAGTTTCCGCAACTTACACTATCAGCTTAAGTATCAGAACAAACCAAACTGTATTAGCTTGCACAGCAATTTTAGCAAAGGTATTTTGTCAAATATTATGCGCACTTGTGACCTAACAGCTGCTAAATTCCCGCGGCAATGCTTGTTGGTTCAACAATCATTTAAAGGTGAACTCTCTGTTTAGAATTTCAGAGAATTCCTCCGGCATTAGAAACGGCCAAGAAGTTGTACAAGAACTTTCTCGGTGGCGCACAAAGAAGACTCCACAAAAGACAGATTCTTGGAAACTATTTTGATGTGATCCTGGTGCTTGACTCTTCGAGCTCCGTTAGCCATGGAGAATTTGCGAAAGGCTTAAGCGCCTTGCAAGATCTCGTTTCCAAATCTCGTAACGACACGAACTATGCAGCTATCACTTTCGCTACCCGTGTAATAATCCAGTTCAACTTCACCTCGAGCGTCCTAGCGGCGGGAAAACTTCGCGGACTCAAGCGTTCTGGCGGGAAAACGAACACGCAAGCCGCGCTTAAACAATGCGAACAAATGTACGTTGGGGACCAATACGGCGCCCGCCAAGGAAGTTTTCGAAGAATTCTTGTCGTGACGGATGGCCAGTCGAACATAAAGAGGGATGAAACCGTTCCAAGCGCTTTTCAGTTGAAGGTACTGGGAATTGAGGTGTTTGTGATAGCAGTGGGGGAGTACTTGGAAGGAATTCAGGAGATGGTGCAAATGGCAAGTTCCACCGACGCTCACATGTACCGAGTGTTGAATATGGGGGATCTGGTGGAGATTGTTAAACTCATTCCCAATGTTGGAAAAAAGTCCTGGATTGACGAGCTCTTTGACGGAGAAGCTTCAGAAGAAGGAGATGGGGATGAAGGTCCTCTGGGAAGACTTTGAAGGCGCTACTTCACGGAGATTTTTATGTCTTTTGTATGTTTTGTTGTTGTTGTTGTTGTTGTTGTTGTTGTTGTTGTTGTTGTTGTTGTTTTGTTTCAAAACTGTGCCAAGAAACAAGTGGCAAAAGCCTTCAACCATAAATATTAGACAAACTACTAACTTCATATTAGATATTGGAGAAAGGTGAAACCGCAGACCAATAAGGATGGAAGGATGCAAGAGAGAGCTCGAGTAGCTGTCAGGACCATCGTCTCGGCTCATTTCCTTTTCTCCTATCGTATTTTCCCACAAGTGATAGCTGCCTTCAGTTTGCTCCTTATGATCTGAACCACTGGAATAAGTCATTGTATGTCTTGTATTGTATTGCAGCCAAATAAATGTAGGCTAACTAGTGTACTAGAATTTATTAAACTACGTTTTTGGGTTACAACTACTAAAAGTGAGCTAAAACTGTGATGTTCTTTCTTTGTTTCGGCCTTGTCGAAAAAAATCTGGCGACTGTTATCGTCTAATTTTCACCGTCCGATTTTGTACCACGTGATGTGTTTTGTCCAATGAGGACGCGCGGAAATTATTGGGTTGGTTATATGATTCACAGTAGACGGGCAGGCTCCAAAATGAACTGCTTAATTAATGTTTTCTCTTGCCCTTCAATTTGTTGAACGGAATGCAACCAGGCTCTATTCAGTTCAATAACGTGCAACACGCTGAATGAGCTGTTCGCATGATATACAGCTCAACATTTGTTGAACGGAATACAGCCAGGTTCTATTCCGTTCAATAACGTGCAACACGTTGAATGAGCTGTTCGCATGATTTACGACTCAACATTTGTTGAACAAACGGTTCAGCAATTCTTACTCAACAAACGTTGAACGGTGTATCACTGGCTTTATAATAAACAAGGAATATAGCATAAGTGGTTGAACGTGGTTTTCATCCCTAACTTGAAGCAAGTTGTGCAAGACAAAAATGAAGGATGGGCAGTTGACAGTGGACCATTTCACAAGTTACTCTCATCTCCCGAGTAAGCAGGAAGTTTGGGAGAGTGGAGAGAGTGTACTCTTATTAGAGCACTGGACTAAGTAGGGCGGAGCCTAGTAGAGAGAAAGCTTCCCCATCAGCGGCCAACAAACTAGAAAACAGGGGACCGTGAACAGTCTAAATTAATAATTAATAATAATAATTTATTGCTTATTCGGCGCAAATATCTATATGAATATATTCAAATGCGCCTTACAAGTTACATTAAAATAATAATAAAATAATAAATTCGTGGAGATGCGTTGTATACTCGGAGTACACTACACTGCAGGCGTATCTCTTTGGGAGAGTATAAACTGAATTTGCCATATTGGACTAATATAGAAAACAGGGGAAACTTGGAGTGAGGAAAACAAACCAACTTAACCAAGGGAGTGGGAGCGAGAATGATGGGGTTCCCACTGTAGTAAACGTTTGTCAACCGAACATGGCCGTTTTACCCACGGCCGACGAATAGTCGGCCAGCGCTCGCCAAAGACAAACGCCCGCAATGTGAGTTCAGTTTTTCATCTATGGCTTAGTGTCTTCCTACAACATAAGTCTCCCTCAGTCGCTTTACTTCAGCCGCCCAGGTCCGTCTGTAACTGACAGGCGTGATGAGCTTAACGATTTCAACAAACCCTTGCATGTCGCCAGCTCTGTACAAATGTGCTTCGGATGAACTAGCCATAAGAGCCAACTCATCAATACCGTCCAGATATTCCCCAACTCCGACCACAAAGATCTCGGCTCCATTAAGTTTAAGCGCCATCGCATTCCAAAGTGTTTTATTTCGTTTTATGTTGGATTGTCCGTCGGTGATGACCAGAACGCGTCTAAAACTTCCAACACGGCTCCCAGCCCAGGCACTTTGAAACATCTTTAAGCTTTCCTCCAACGCCTCTTGCATATTGGTTTTGCCTCCTGTTCTCTCAAGCCTCTCCAGTTTTTGACTGGCCTCTTCACCTGAAGAGAAAGTGAATACTGGTTGAGCGTGATTGGCTACTGTAACGGCTGCGTGCATGGTTTCAGAGGCGCTCCTGTCAATCAGCATTTGAATGGCTTTTATCCCCTTTCGGAACTCTGCTCGGCTGATCGAGCTCGAGGAATCGATGACGTATATGATGTCGTGGTGTCCTTGTAATTGTCGTTTAAGGCGAGTAGAGTCTCTGGTACTTATGAAGTGCATCTGAAGCTTCTTGCTTGTGGTCTTTGCCGCTGGAATGCGTTGGAATTCTTTGGCAAAAATTAATGTATAATATATTATTAGTCTTTGCAGAAATCAATTATCAGTATAAACGTTATTGTATTTAGTTTAAGATAAACGTTGACCTTTTCCTGAAATCCTAGTGGGTAGGTGGGTGTATTTTAATTAAAATGTTTTCTCACCTTTAAATTTAGTGGGGCTACCTTTGTCGGCCTTCCGGCCCTGTTTCTATTTTATCTCTTCGAGTCCTCACAACTTTGACTATTCCAAAACCTCAGTGCCAAAAGCTCTATAGTGCTCAGTCTCATAAATATTCAAGAGCTTTTCATGTTAAGTAAAACGTAATAAAGAAAGGTGTGGTGAATTAAGACGAATTGACAAAAATTATGTTAATGATAGCAATAAAAAAAATTGAGATAACAAAACAGTTTGCTAGAAGTACTCTTGTGTCGTTGTAATGTATGTCCATCGCCCTTTCCTTCCTTCACTCTCTCTCGCTTTCTAGCTCTCTCTCCTTGAATAACATGAAATAGCTGCCAGATCCTGCCTCCATATCGTATGCACCCGAGCTGATCCTACAAATATTTTTAGCAAAATTTCTCCATCAAACAATCGAGTGGCATTATTGAAATTTGATCGAAATGCCTTTAAACGGCGACAGCCATTTTTTCACATTATGGGAAGCAAACATAATAAATATAGCTAAATATCCAAAAAGAGGGTGAAGAACCACTCTGTATATGTGACACTGAAATTCCCTTTTGTTTATAGTTATACAACCCGTATCTCGAGAGGCCAACCTAATTAAAATCTTATCAAAAAATTTTTCGTGTACATGTGAACGGCACTAGAGTTAAAATTCGAACATAAGTGCTTGTAGAAATAATTGTGATCAAAGAAGACTAAGGAATTTCAACATTTCGGAAACCTAGGAAACTATTTATTTATTTATTTATTTTATTTTTTATTTTATTTTATTTTATTTTATTTTTTTGAGCTGAACGTGCCTAAATAACACAGTCAGTGCAGGTCGTTTTAAGCGTTAAAATTTCAAATTTTCATCATTCCAGATAGAATGTTCTTAGATGCATCCGACATGGAACGACAAAAACAATTGTTCGAGGTGGTGCAACAGTGCATGATTTGATCTTGAAAAATTAAACCGGTGAAAGGTCAAAGTCTGGAAAACAAGATAAAAACTAGAATATTAAAACATTCGTTCAGCCACATATGTGAAGAAGATGTTAAGTAGTTAGATGATATCAATATGTAATTACTATTTATTTTACAAAGGAAATAAACACATCTACATGGTACGCTTTGAACTTGTTGCTAATTTAGGACGAAGTATGGATGTGTGTGTCCCACTAACAAAGTGATTGAAACAAAATTTGGTTATACTTTCCAAAAATTTTCACTCGGAGGATAAACAGCGTAATTCAACCATACACAAACTCAAACTGAAGAAAGCATGCACTTTACATGAAAACTCGAAATATCACTGTCGCAGTTCAGTGAGAGAACTTGTCCTCCATCAATGGTCATCTATATTCCTAATGAACTGTTTCAGTAAGTAAGGAAGAGGTGGCCAATATGTATAAATTAGTAAACGATATGTCACCATAGTTAAGACACTTCGAAATTATATTCACATTTTTCAACACTCAGAGTAAAACCCGTCATTCCCAGTGAACTGCACCTAAATCCGGGCATGTAATTCATTAGCAAACTTGTCAAAACTGAACCAGACTTTAAATAAAAGGGGGCGCTTTTTCTGCGTGATTTTAAAAGCAATACTTAACTGCATTTTACTGAGTCAAATAACTGCCCTTGGATTTTCTCCAGGTAAATGGCCATCAAGAGCAGCGATTTTAAGCATGTATGCTTTTGTGAGTAAAAAACGATTCAAGAGTCGGCAGCAATTACTATCCCTCCTTACACCACGCACCTTCGGTCCACAAGAATGAGATTCAATTTCTCATCCATTGATTAATTTTCAGCATCAGTGTAAGATATATTTGCATGTACGGGACAAAGCGTGATGGATAACTCCTGTTAACTATAAATTTTAGGAGTGTTAAACCATTCCAGGTTGTATAGGAGAAATTAGCCAAGTAAATTGCAAATAGCAGTCTGTCACCTTCCCAAAAGGTTTACTACTGAGAATTGCAGTCACGGTTATTTTGTAAGTGCTGTCCCCGTTTAGTTGAATCAAAATCTAACAAACATACAAAAACAAGTGATTTTTTTTAAGAGGCGCGTGTAAACAACTTACTGTCATACTCTTCCAGAAGTCTTCTGTCGTTCTCTAAATCACAGAAAACGTCATAAATAGGCAACTGGATAACCATTAACAAAACAAGGAGACAGTGCATTTTGGTGCTTGTTGGAATTTTGGCTGAAAAGCAATCAAGGAATTCCCCAACAAGTTGTCAGTTCAAAGTGAACACTTCGGTGCCGTACAACATCAAAGGCGACCTTGAAAATATTACTGTCACCTCGGCCTCACCCAGTGATACCGATCGCGAAAATATCCCAATCGTGTTTTGTTTCATAAATCAACACATCTGTTGTGTAGTTGACCAGTTTCACAATTTGTTAGCAACACCTTACACGCTATTCCTGTCTCCACTGTCGTTTCTATTGTAGTTGAACTCCTATACCTCTCCAGTTTTGCCATTTGAAGTTTACTATCGCGATATATTTTATATCTCGGGCGATTATTATCTCACATCGTTCTCAGTTTTACAAATTGTCATTAATTGTGCAACACAGATAAGAGCTGGATGATTTGTCATGCCTTTTACCCGCAAAACACCTCCTTTCTGTTTTCTTCGTTCACGTGATGTCATGCACTGATACATCACGGAATATAAAACTTCATGCAACTTGGATAGTTGACACCAAAGTTACACAAAAAGTCATCTTTTCTTTTACAATAGTAACCTGTCTTTTAAGGTGATCCAATTTTTTGCGAGTTTAGAACACAGTTTAAGGTATGTTGTTTTAAAATACCGTCTAACCTGAGAATACTCCTGGTCTCCTTCGCAGCCGTCGTTTGGGCTCGTCAAGCATGTCGCCTGCGAAGAAGACTATGTAAAACCTGACCCCCGTTTAAGACAACAATTCCGTATTTTCCGTAAAATCTGTAACATAACAGAAGTTTGCAATGAGAGTGCAAGGTCTGTGCGAGGCGTTGCCAAGTTCTCCGGCCAGGTTCAGTGCCTCACCTGCGTCGCCTCATGCAGATCTTGATTTTATTGGCCAGTTCAGACCAGTTCAAGCAGACAATTATGAGGGAAACATTTATCGCCCACGTTGCTTTATTTGTTTATAAGTTCCACCCACATGTCGTGTTTTCCGATTCTATTGTGAGTGTGGGTGATGAAATTTCCCAGTTTTGCCAAAGCTCCTCTAAAACGTGTCCAAGATCAGAAGACCATTCAGTTATTCCTCTATTGCCAGTGAAGTGTAACTTAGCAGTGAAGCCACAGAATAGATCCATCATTTATCAAAACTTTGTTCGGCGAAGACAGTTGGATATTGGCTTCGTTCCGTGTTTCTTATCGTGTTTTTAATGAGTCCAATTTCTTGACTCATCGATCTTGAGTTCACGCTTTGAAGATTAATCGAGGAAAAATGGGTGAGAGAAGAGCAGCTACCCATGGACTGGCTGAAAAACTACATGTATATTTCCTTTCTATTGTTATTTTCTTTTTGCTTACTTGCAGGCATACGCATTTTTATTTTACTCAGTTTGTGTTTTTGTTTTGTTTATTTTTTAGTTATTTTTTTTTAATGATGCAATTCACGTACAGAAAAGCCTTTGCAGAGCACCCAAAATGGTCAGTCTCCTGCCCTGGCCCTAATGCAATGGTCGGATTTTGTGTCCCTGGGGAGGCATCCCCGTAACATAGTCGATGACGTCAAACGGTCATTACCCGGTCAGTGGTTCGGGTATTCGAACAAATGAGGACAAATTTACAAAATCTTATCTATTGTGAACTTCAAGAGATTTGATGCTCTTCAGAAGGCCGCCTGAGAATGAATACAGTTGCAGTTTAACTTCCCTGTAATGTCGTGATACAGATCAAAACGTACTACAGCGACAGTGGTAGGAACGGCTTCTACTGGACATTTTTCATTTCATCCAACGTTGTAGGCTACTACGTAGGCAACGTCTCAAACCTTGAGGTTAGTTTCCTTGTTCTCACGTTAAATTTGACATAAAGACAGATCAGTTTGTTTTAGAGTGCGAGAACTGTTAAGGACTAATATATACACGCATAATTTTCACTAGTCGTGGGGCTTGCAACACATTATTCTGCGCTCTGCAGGAGACGAGCAACCCATTTTACTTTGAGAGGTTGAAAGGTCTAAAAGTCGAACAGAATGAAGTTGCCATTCTTTTCTTTAACTAGAGTTGCTTCGATCGACGCGACTGAATTTGGTCCGATCTATAGTCACAAGCTTCTAGTGTGTTATTAGTTCATCACACCGATCAACTACATGACGCGTTGCGTGACGATTTTAAAAATAGCCCCCAGTGAAGGTCAGTGAAGGAGACGACCAGACGAAAGGGACTGTTACGCTATTCCGATGTCTTTTATTAGTTTTTACTTTATTTGTTTATTTATTTATTTATTTATTTATTTTATTTTATTTATTTTATTTTTTTTTTCTCTGTTTTTCTTTGAGTATGCGTTCAAGCTGTCTGCGTTGTAAACTGCCCGGATATGACCGGCCCACGGAATCCCTCAATGCATCCAAGACGAGCACTTATTTATTTAATTTGCATCGGACAGCGGTTGGTCGCCAGGAGAGACTCTGGGATACTAGAATTTTATTCATCGCAGAATTTCTGCGATAAAGCAATGCCAGTTTTCCGCCGAGTCTCTCTTGGCGACCAACTACTAACCAAAAAGCCGGGTACGAGATTAAGTATAGTGTAACGTACTCTTTTATATATTAACCTGAGAAAGGGGAGGGAGTAACTATAAAGTTTCATACGTGCAAGCTCTGCCTGGACGATAACTACGGAAACTTTTACCTGTTATTATACCACAAAGACATTTGAGCTAAGGGCAAAAGAATACCTTTCTTTAGATCTCAATCCTACCCTTCCGGTTGAAAGTCTACTTTTAAATTTAGCCACCCTTTCGCATGTATTTATATTTAACACGTTGGTGCAAAAGGCATTCCTTTTCAAGCGGAGCCTCACCACATGGAATACGTTCCCCCGCTCCCCAAATATTAATGCAAAACCTTTACATTACCTTTACAATGTGTCACTGTGCGACAGAAAACTCTGGTGGCAGTTTTTTGTACAATTTAGCAGCTCAACTTAGTCAACATGTAAATTTAACTAATCATGAGATCATGATAAATCTCTTAGAATAAGTTGATAACTCATGTAGTGGGGTTAGCTTCGATTAAGCAGACAAATGGTGGATAATGAGACCTTTAGAATGCCATTCCTATACCAGAACATTAGGGGACGATTGGTCCCTGCAAGCAGCTTTCGCTCGCTCAAGATAGTCAAACGAGATGAACACGCGAAAGCATGTGAAATCGTCTGCCTCCTGCAAACACATTACGTGGATGCGGGTGGACAAGCCATTCCACAACATATGAATTTCAAAAACGCAAACTACGATTGCCACTTTTTAGATACCTTCAACATTCCATGGGGACTTGTCCACCCTCAAAGTAACAGTTACCTATCTCACCACCCACTCAAACGCGTTTCCGTACTGCATGTGATTTTCCCGCGCACTTACGTCTTCTTCTCCATCGAGTACCTCTGTTGAGTGGAAGGTGGAAACTAGTCACCTTAAAATATTCAAAACTAGATCATTGGATAACGTAATTCTAGAGTTTTGATTGACTTAGCCTCGATGGCATATCAGCCATTGTACCATACCAGAGAACTAAGTGGCCGGTAAATCGTCTTGTGGTCGTTCTTCCATAAATGAAATAAATGAAACGAAATTAAGATAAAATAACATTTGTTAGCTGCTTGTTCTTGTTAGAAATGACCATATAGCCAACTGGGCGCTAAGCGCCCCGTTGGCTATCTATCATCTCAAAATCCAAAGAATACTCGTGGGATAATTATTAAATAGATGTTAATATTTGTAAATGGCAGAAAACTATCCATGGCCTGTGCAAGACGAACAACGTCATCCAACAAGGAGTCTACCAATTAAGCTCGGTTGTGCCGTCTCTTGGTGGACGTTGGCACTGAAGCCCTCAGGGACAAATTCAATTCCTTTCACTCACCAACAAATCTGCATGCTGCCTTGACCGGAAACATTACTACATTACAGCATCTGAGAGCAAGGAAAATAATAAATCCAACACAGTGGGGCAAACTGTTCCCTGCCATGCCCCTTTCCGTTTCATCAGCCTCTTTTGACATCACTCTTCTGATGGTCTTGTTGAGAAATTTGTGTGGTTTAGCTGCTCCCGCAACAGGCTGGGAGGCCCTTCCTCCTTCAACGGATACGAGTCTTGAAGCGGATATCACTCGTGTTAAGTACTTCAGAAACGCCGTGTTCGCGCATGCGGAACACACTACTGTTGACGATGCAACGTTCAGTAGCCATTGGAGGAACATCCGAGAAACTCTAGTGCGGTTGGGAGGAGTTAACTACAGAACAGCTATCGACCGCCTTGAAACGGAATGCATGGACCCCGAGGCTGAAGAACATTACATTGAACTTCTCGGCCAGTGGAAGAGGGATGAGGACAACGTGAAAGATAAGTTGGAAGAGATTATAAAAAGACTTGATGATCTGGAAGTAACAAGCGTTGCTCTTAAACAAGGAACCAATGATGAAGGTTAGTTGGCACGAGAGAATGTAACAATGAAACTCGATTGAAAACATTATCATCGGATACATAAATGATGATGCAATCACACTAAATCTCAATAGTATCTTTTGTCACCATCAATGAATTTTGCTCGGACAGACACCGAGAGATTTTCGAGTGTTTTTGCGAATCTTTTTGCGAGGATCTAATGAACACTCAGTCCCGGTCCTAAACAAGGCACATTCATTATTATCAGCTGGGATTTTTGGTGACATCAGACAAAGCGATCAAATGCTGCTTACGCTTTGTTCGTAGAAGCAGCATTATTCTGGCAACGACGAGTGTCGCCTGAATCGTAGGTGACATTTTTTTTTTGTCAGTTGATTGTCAAAAGTTAGATTCTGTGCTTGTTACGATTTTTTTGTTCCATTTTGTTGGTTTTGTGAAAGTGGAGGTGCGCGAGCACAGCGATAATTGTACGCTGCAGCTGGGCATCCATGAGTGAGATTAATTCTAGACCATTTTACATCTGAAACAGCCAATGTTTGAAGTTGGTGAAAACTGACACACTATTAAGTTCCGTATAATTGAAGCTGTGCACAACACATTGTCTTTTTAGCAGAAAACTTGGAGCCTAAAGAGATGCATAGAGCTGCCGTAGGTGAAGGAAAATACGCCGAGAAAGACTCTGCAGACAACAGCGTTTACACTTACAATACGCAAGCTCGTGCCGATAATGATCATGATGAGAGGGAAATACAGCAAGCTGTTGAAGAAAGAAAAATTCAAATGAAGATACTGCTTGACATAGTCAAGGCGAAAGCTATTGGTGTTGAAGCCAAGATGAAAGAACAAACAGAACTGATGGAAAAAAGCGAAGGCGAAATAGTTTACGCTGAAAAAGAAATAACGGAGACAGTGAAGGAGGGCATTCGACTTTTAAACGAACATGAAGCGGCCATGAAAGCAAATTTAGCTAAAATTCGTGAGAGACAACGCAGAACACACCGTGCTAAAATGGAACGCTTTGAGAAGTTTGCTTCACTTTTACGAATGTGTCTTGAAAATGGCGAGGGTATCGTGCAACAAGGTAGCGGGTCTGAAACTCTTGAAGTAGAGCATATCTCTAGGCGCTGTGAAGAACTTTTAGACGCTGAGGAAATTCAAATCTACAAACCAAAGCATGTTAGGTATGTGGCAAGACGATCGGTTTTGGCAAGCCAAGTTGTAGCTACTCAAGTAGATTCTTCACAATCCGAGGCCAAAGGAAAGGATTTAAGAGATCGAGGAGTCCATGAGTTTGAGTTTGAATTGAGCTCAGGTTGAATAGCACATTTTTGCCATGACGTCCCTTGACTCAACTGCCAGAATCCTTCAGATTTTTGTTTCCTCGTGCTACTTAGTGCCATCGTTCTTTGCTCTCATCTGGGATTACAAAATTTGAATTTGAAAATGAAACGAAATGAATTCTGGTAGTTGTAGTCAAATGATGCCATCATGAAAATGGCCTTTTCAGCTGAGTTTGCTTTCTCTTCAATCAGTGTACGTGATGATAATGGGCAACTTGCTAATCAATCAGCAATTTATATATTTGGTGCAAGCAGTCCAAGCCTGGGGACGTATAAAGGGGGTTTCGCCAGAAACGTGGTAATTTTTGTTTTTTTCTATGACATTATTATCTGGTCACGAAAGAAAACTGAAATGGCCTTATTTTCCACGAGTCTCCAGTTGCTCAGTGGTGGAGCATCCGAACTAGTAATTGGAAGGTCTCAGGTTCGACTCCTGATACTGTAACAGCACTCGGATTTCCTTTTTCCGAGTTTGCCTGTGCACTTTCTCAAAGCTGAATCTGTAACAATGTAATTTTTTAAATCTCTTCGTGATGAAAAAGTCGTTTGTCAGGAGTTTGTGGAAGTGGAAAATGCTTTATATAACCAACCTTTGTTTTCGAATGAGAATCTCAAAACATTTTTTATGTGAAAAGTTCTTATGATAATCCAAAGAAAGTATCATATAGTGAGTAATGCATTCTATAGCTACGCTTGCAAACCAAGCGACAAATCGTGTCTCGGACTTGGCATCAGTTTTCTTTCAAGTGACTGGTACAAACTGGAACTCACAACCGAACTGTGAATTTTATTGAGTTATACTACCCTCCTATCCTAAACTTTCGCTCCCCGGGAGAACAATGAAATGGGTAAACATTGAGGGTACATAGAGGAGCGTATTGAAGATCTTTAAAGAGGAAATTACGGTCATAAAAGGGGCCTGGCCTGGCCATTCTGACTTTCAGATATCAATCGATCCTCGCAGCGTAAACAACTGACAAACGACATGCGTCATTTTCTACGACTTTTACTGGTAAAATAGGCTTAGTTTTCGGGAAAAAAATCTTGTTATTCGAATTATAAATCGATGTCTTATATTGCTGTGGTGACGTTATGAAATTATGAGGAATATTTTTTCAGAGGACGCTTGAGTCAACAGCTTGCGCGAATGAACAGTATCTAAATTTGCGTTACACACCCACAAGGGTGTGACGACGTGAAGGAGGAGCTTGCCCTTTTATAGGGGAACTTCTTGTTTAATACTGAACCTGAACCTGACGTTCAGATTATAAAGAATCTTACGTCATGAGTTATTTTATTCAATTTCGAATTAAACAAATCATTGAAAATTGTGAGTGAGGCTAAATCTATTGAGTAGCTTCAATCGCCTTGTAGCTAGGGCGCAAACATTCTTCGCTGATCCTAGTGATAAGCAGGATTCATTCCTTTTCATTCTATTATGTGACCGGTTTGTAGTCGCTTAATGTGATAACTCAATTATTACAGTCTTACTTTGTTTTAAAGTTTCACTTGGCGTTGTGTACATTTCTTAACCTTATGAGGTCAGTTTACTTTTAAGTTGGAAATTGCTATAAATTGCTGTTATTCCCTTGCTTCCTTGTATTAGTACATTATGATACATAGTCTCTGGGTGTTAGGCTATTATTATTTTTCCTAACTGAATATGTGTTTGTCACTTGTATTTTTTCTTCTTTTTAAATCCCTGAATGTGTGTCAAATACGAAGGACCTCGGAAATACTAGGACCTAATGCATCATGAGTTTTCCTGCAGCTCACTGCTTAGAGCATACTGCTAGCTGGTGTACAGAAGGTCACCGATTATTACTCTCCTGGAGGGTTCCTTGGATTAATTTTCTAACGTTATTTTCTAGTTACGACTTCTATCTTATAATCTATACCCCTACTGGCGCCAGTTTGTAAATCCTGTAAATGCAGATATGCTCAGGACGCTTTTATCGATTCAGTACAGGCCACAAGCGACCAAAAAGCACACTGAAAGCACGCAAACACTCAGCGATCCGGCTACCGCCTGTGTATTTTTCAAACCAGGACCTTGTGGTCATGAAGGAAGAGACCTTTGCAAAAATCATTTCCGACCAGCCAGAAAACCCGTTTCCCAGCAAGTATTTTGTTAGCGCTAAGAATTCCCAACCAGCACTATGTAGGCTGAGGAGCGAATATTTTGCATATCAGCTCTGTTGAGAACTACTGTATGCTGAGGAAAATGAAAAGCTAAATTCTGTAGGTATCGAATGATTAACATATTGAGAAGGCGTGCGAGCAATAGATTGATATAATGGATCACAAGAAGGACCATTTTGTCTAGATGAAAAACACGCAAACGCCTCTGCTTAACAAACGCTTTTCAAACGGGCATGCTATGCGCACGAAACTGCTTTTCGCTGAACGTATTGGTGTGACAAAGATATTATTTAGTTGGTTTCTCGCTTTTAAAATTTATTATGATTATAAGGAGGAGAGTAAACCAATCACATGTAATATATCACACACAAGAAAGAGTGTTTCATGAAACCATCTCCAAACAACGACAAGTGGATCCAAAAAACACAAGGTGCAGACGGGTTACTTAAACCAACTTCGAGATGTTTGGAAATCGGATGTGACACTCTTTCGAGTGTTTGACATAGCTTGTCAAAACACCATCAATAATTCTCGGAGAAATTTAGCCTGTGAACAGGCTCCCAAACAACGGGAAAAGAAAAATCGGCGAGCTCGATTTTTCTCTCCTCCCTATACCCCACTTGGGAGCCTATTCACAGACAAGGAGAAATTCAAAGCAAAAGTTCACCAAAATATAGAATAATTAGGATCACGTTTCCAAATCTCCTTCACGATAGTAATTTCTTTCTTTTTTTTTTTGTCCTCGTGAATTTTTTGTAACTATATCTAGCATTTCTCAAGTTCAAATCAGCTGCTGAATCTCATCTGCACCTAATTTCTTCCTATACCATCCACACTGATGTGACCGATACATTCTTGTCACTGAGATATTTTTGTTTTTGTTTTTGTTTTCATTATTCACCGCATTTCGTCTTTAACGTTCTTAAGGTTCCAGCACTCGGGTTGCACTCTGCACGCTGTAAACTGCTATCGATAATTGTTGTCGAACAAGGTCCCAGTCTCCAGACTTCTCAGCCACATGCAATGCTTCTGTGACGCCAGGGAAAGTCGCCTTCTGGGGATGAATGTTTTGAAAGCCAAAGTTGAAGGCCACGTGACGGGCCTGAGTTTTACCCGGCAGTCCATATGGGTAAATGAATGCCTTCTCCACCTCCACTATCTTCTCATTGAACATGCGCAACTTGGAAGGGCTCTTCAGTAATGCTGGCTCAGCCTTGCTGGATTCGAACTTTCTGCTTGCGTTTAAGAAACCAGAAACTGCTTCTTTAAGTGCAGATAAAGATATCCCATGGGTTGAGAATTTCGAAGAAGAGGCAAGGACTTTTAATGAATTGTTCAAGGCGAGCGCGTAGTTCATAATATCAAATGGTAGAAGAGGCTGATCTGCGAGATCCAATACCATGCCACCCGCAAACTGTGTCATTGCTTTGTGTACCTCAAATGTCTGATCAGCAAAATTTTTCACCCAATAAAACGTGTCTTGCTGAGTGTGATAAACAGGATATAAAGACGACTTATTACCGTACCCAAACCAATATCCAAAGTCTCCACAGGGTATCCCTAAGTACTCATAAAACGACACATAGTCACTCGCCGAGAAGAGGTTGTAGATCATTGGCTCGTTGCTGTTGGTATCAGACGGAGTCTTTTTCAGCCAGATATCGTACATCGTGTCACTTCCTTCCACATTATTAGGATCCTTGACCTCCTTTGCCCATTTGTGAGTTATTTGTTTAAACAAAGGGCTTGCCCTTGCTCTTAACACGTAATTCCCACACACTGCTATGTCCAGGTTGATGTACGCCACAGCACGCTGCGTTAAAATGTAAGCGTTTTCTTCAACCCATTCATGTGATCCGATCAAGTTAAACTCCTCTCCGCCCCAGCTGCAAATCTTAATTGTTCTTCGTGGTCTCCATCCACTCTTCAGTAGTTTTCCAAGTACACGAGCAATTTCATTGGTTACTGTAGTTCCGCTCAGTGCGTCGACCGCCCCGAAGGACCACGAGTCCCGGTGATTACCAACGATTACATATCGATCGGGTTCGTCACTGCCAAATATAGTGCCGATCACATTATAAATTGTCTTATTTTCCAGCTGGTTGTTGATTTCCAGTCTGATTTTGGCGCTGCTGTTTTTAAAGCCTGGACCAACATGGTATGTGATATTTAGCCCACCTTGCCATTTTTTAGGAGCTTCTGTGCCTAACGATTTATGAAGACGCACATTAAAATAACATTAGACAGAGACAGACTGACCGAACGTAACCTTAATAAAATGCTATTGTTGTTTCTCCAAGTTAAGGACGGTGGCTCTTTTGGCTACTGCGCAAACGTTCCGTGTATCTCGGTTTAGTCCGAGAACTTCTAAGCTCTTAAGGAAGTTGCGCGGTTTTTAACTATATGGGAAAAGAAGATCTTAAGGGCTATTAAAGGGAGAAAGAAAATTTGGGGTAACCGAGCATTTTTCAGCGATAAGTACGCTTCAATTTGGAAACAAAAACGCCATACATTGTTTTGTATTTTGACGCTTTTAAGATTTATTATGGTTTAATAATCTCTGAAAAGGGCCTGCATGGTTACCCCCAATTTTCTTTTCCATTACAGTAGCCGTTGCTAAGATCCGCAAAATATAGCTTTATACGATAGAAGTGCCTTAGATAAAAATAAAAAAAAAAACAGCTGTGTAGGATGGTGTGTTGATAAAACCATCAATCTCTCCAATCTCAAATAATGGAGCTCAAATTATCGCCTTAGATCACCTCCGGTCATCAGAAACACGAGTTCAATAGACCTGATGCAAAAATGGCTGACATTTTAATATTCTTTTGTCTGTATTCAAATTAGCCTGGCTAGCCTCGTTCAAGTGAAATATTCTGTTGATCTTTGGACTCAAGAACGAGGGTAGTAAGGCTAATTGGAATGTTAAATTGTCAGCCATTTTGCTTAGGGTCTATGTAGCTCTACATAATGTTATATATCATAGCACTTTCAATCTTCCTTGTGCATTTTTATTTGGAATTTGAGCTTATTTCTTGCGTCGTTTCTGTGTTGCTACTAACAAATCGAAAATGTACGATCTGGATTCACTAAAATGACGAAAATGCTGAGTACGCAGTAAGTTTTCTATGACAACAACAAAAGAAGGAAAAAAGAGATTATGGTCAGATTAAGTAAACTGGCCAAAACGCCGCGGTAAGTTTGCTGTTACGACAAAAAAAGGAGGGAGCGAAAATGGTCAAGACGAAGTAAACTGGCCAACAGGCAAACTTTAAACTGATAAGTTACGTCTCTAGCTAACATCTGCAGACCAGTCCCAAATATCCGAACTGCTATGACAAATGTGTTCACTATAAGTGGAAACGGAAGTGATGATGACTTCCCATCAGGCTGCCGAAATGTCCGTCGAAAATGAAACTGTCAGCAATACAATTTTATAGTTACCTCCCAATCGTTGCAGCAGTTCCATAGCGTCACCATACGATATCACCTGCGCTGGAATCCCTGGGAGATCGCTTTCATTCACGGATCTACGGTACATTCCCTTAGTAGCAGGAAGACCTGGCGTCAAAGGGTCTCCGACGTAGGAAGCAAACAATATAGACCCCTCCTGCACCCCGCTGGAAGGGAGCCACCATCCATTGGGATACACTTGATCTTCATTGTAACCTTGCTGCGCGGAGAAACTTGGGTCGGCGTAGACTAATGCGCCTGCAGCACCATATTTCTCAGCAATGTCAACCTAAAAGTGTTTTTCAACTTATGTGAGTTGATATGAATTAAAACTTTAAATACTGCGGTTATGCTCCGACAAAGCGATTTAACATTTTCATCTATCAAGACCAAATGTAAACATGGTTCGCGTTGACCATTTATGCTGTTTGTCTCGAAGACGGCGACTTATAGAGAACCGTTATACAGAAAGAGGAAGTAAAGTGGGGGAAAATGGAGAGTTCTAAAGGGGTAAATCGTGCATGGTAAGGTCCTCGTTGATGTGCTTTTGTTTGTGCGTATGTTTTGTTTTGTTTGTTTTTTTTCGTTTATTTGTTTGTTTTTTCCTGAGAGAAAGGGTTATGTGAAACTTACATTTCGTGAGCGGATGATGACAATGTTTCCTCGGACAGTTACGTTCATTTCTGAAAGCTTTTGAAAGTCGTCATCTCTACCATAGTTAGCGTAGATAAGATCCGCTTCAATTGTGCCATTGTGCGCATAAGCCAAGTAAGGGTAATGGTCAAAAGTATCAGAGCTGTTTGGTCCCGGTGATATCTGAGGAAGGAATGAAGAAAGTGGAAATGAGGTGTTTCAAGGGCCTTTGAACTGTTCGAAGGTCAGATAAGAATGTAAGAAGAAGGGCGACGATTGGACAACAGAGGCTGCAAGCTCCAGCATCGAAAAACGATTTTCAAAGCGGTTTTCAATTCAATATCAAAAGTAATTCGCGTTTGCCCTGTAATTTGTCAAAGAGTACGCCACTCTTTTAAAAAATCAGTTAGAAAAGTTTATTACCTGTGGAATGTTGGAATGGATGTTGTAAAATGAAGAGTTAAAATGATAAGGCTGACCTGGTCGTTGTCAAACAAGGACCACAAAAAAGCCCAAACAAGAAACAACCAGACCTTGAGAAAAATGCATGTTATTTACATCACTGGCGGAACTTGCACGTGGGAACAAATCATTTTGTGACTTCGTTCTTGCTGCTTCAGAAATTGGTTGAGTTTTTGTCTTAACCTATCACACGACATAGCAAAGAAGTTAGGCACAGCCAATAACATCACGGCTTACTGACAAACGCCCAATAACATCTCGACTTCGTTGACCAATCACTGAGGTCAACAACCAGAGACATTTATACTATCTACTGACGCCCCACAATTTACTTGACTTTGAAGATGACTTTCGCTCGGGTTGTCGAAACGTCAGTCAATGCCACCTCAAACAGTCCTGCACAGGACTACACTCACCAGGACGATCATAATTTACGTACTTAGGCACTTTAGCAACTGAAGGGTTACTAACTATCATGAGTAAACTAAATGTATGTGAACTGCGTACGACGAGATTTTATGAGATGTTGGGAGAGGCACCATCAGTTTGTTTTGTAAGCAAACAATATAACTGGTGAAACGCTTTCTTACCTTTATTTTCCCTGTTATGTTATATATGACTTTACCGCCCTCCATTAAAGTGACCGTATTGGGTTTGTCTGTTTGTGGAAATGAAAGCAGCACGTTGTACTCGGGTTTCTCCACTTTGTCAAATCCAAACTCTGTCCAACGAGTGGCAAGTTCATCTGCAAGATCGCGCTGTCTTGGAGATCCAGCAATGTGAGGCTGAGAGGAAAATTCCCTTTTAAAAAATAAATTCGAATTAGAGCGTTTGTCCTATAAAGTAAATTCTCCCCGTGATGCCGATAACAATGCAACCACTTACCAGCAATGTGTCCCCGATGGCTATTTTTGAGACTACCCGTGCATATTTTGACTAGCTGACTTTTAAAATGCTATATTGAGCACTGAAGGGAACCCTTATCAGCGTTCTGTCTAGTTATTTGCGAGCTGTTGTCATTGTTAGTTGGTTTATTACATTGTTGAAATGTTTGTAGATGGACTGAGTTGATTCAACAACTGGTCCTTAACAACTTGCCCTTAAAAAAATTCTATAAATGTACCTTCTTTTTAATCAAACGTGAGCGTGCTTCGTTCAATATTTTGGCTGTCGTGATCTGTCTTGCGCCATAGTACAAAGGTCACGCATGCGTTGAAAGTTTGGCGGGAAACCAAGCACTGGATGCGAAAAAATGGACAAAATTCATCCTTTTTACCTATTCGGGCCTAATTACCAGATTTAGGAATTTGGTTAAAAAGCCTTAACAGAGATAGTACATGAAAAACTGGAAGCCGGCAGTGAAATATTACCACGGTGGTGTTTTTGTTTTTCCGATTTCCGTCTGCACCGTCTTTTGGTAATTATGTTTGGCTACTCTCCCCCTGGGCAGCAATGTGAAATGATTAAACGAAGGAAATGATTTACGACGGAAAGGACTGTTTACATGTCTACAACGAAACATGTATAATATTTACGTTCAGTGACCAAAGAGCTAATGCAATTCAGGGAAAAAGTCACCTACTGTTGAAAAAAAGCATTCTTTGAGGCGAATTAATATTCTCTGACGAGCTTGGCTACTGTAGACACCGAAAAAGTATCTGTTATGCAATACAAGAGGGGAGAGGGTGATAACCAACAAACTCCTGCGATTTCTCAAAGATAAGCCAGAAACTGCTTTCTTTTGCCGCAAGCAGCGTTCATCGTCACTTTGCGCTGTAATTCCGACCAGAATTGCTGGTTACTTTTAGCTGTCCTTTGTAAAACGTCTGGTCTAAGATAATGAGAAAGACACCCCTCTAATTTTGCCGGGCCTCTAGCCCCCCCCGGGGGGGGGGGGTACTCCCCTATATAAGGTATATAGGTATGTGCCGCCCCAAAGGGTATGGTTTTTGGGCCGTTTTGGTCTGAAAACGGGTATAGATTTTGACAATTACAGTCTGAAATCGGGTCGGGTTTTTGGGGCCGGGAACATTTACGAAAGCTTACAAACATATTTTTCTTCTCAGTACGTAACTGGAACGACTAACTGACAGCGAGAAAAAGAAATAGATAAACTATGTCATTCCAGCTTACTTTTACTCCTTCCGTCAACTTCCGTTCGGCACTGATGCATAATTATCAGGTCTGAAAATGGGTATGAATTTTAGAGGTCAGGTCTGAAAAAGGGTGTGGAAAATGGCATGTTTAGGTCTGAAATAGGGTCGGGATTTGAAGACCCGGGCGGCACACCCCCACCAAGAATTCCGAGGAGTACCCCCCCCCCCCCCGGGTCTAGCCCCCAGACATGCGGCAAGTCCTTTACCGACTTTACCACTAATCTCTAAACGTCAGGAGTCTTTAGCTTTATTACAATTGCCAAGCCACTGTTAATCCTTAATCTTTACGATCATGTCACTTTTAATCTCTTACGCACGAAAATATTTCGACTATGATATATATGACTTGTGAGACTGAACGCTGCCCCCTTACTACCATACTGTTAAGGAAAATTTGAAATTAAGAGAATAAAAATGCTACCTGTTTTAAAGTAAAACATTGTCAAGTTAGAGTTACTAAAGTACTTTAGCTCTTTGTTTAGTAATAAAACATACAAGACAGGTCGTGATTCCGGCTGAGAAAGAAGATATCATCGTGTACCTGTGACCTTCCAGACCTGTATTTCACGTAGATTCCTTTTGCTATGGATTTCCTTTTGCTGTGGAAAATTTTGGCGATTATCGAAGACGTTTTTTAGTCTATTTAGACAAAATTAGGTCAAACGAAATTTTTCATCTTTTCATTTTTTCACTGATGTGTTTTAACACACAGACTTCAACAAATTACTTAACAGCAATCTGCCTTTATTTATAATAACATAATTGTTGCTTCACCTCATCAAGTCTTCCAGCTTTTCCGCACTAATCGACTCTTTAAACATCGCATGAAACTCTCCAAAGTCGCTTTTCTGTTCAGCAACTTTAGCCTCCAGGTCGCAGGATTTGCTGTGAAGTCGCCGAGCGAAATATCCCACAAGAAATCCAATGGCAAACAGAGCGACGACGCTGACAATGCAAGCCAGAACAATCCACGACGATTTTCGGTTTCTGCGTTGAATTGTTTGCGCTCCTCTCCGTGAGCCTGTTTCCTCGGTCATAAAGCCGTATTTTTCAACGCTATTTTCAGCCATAGTCTTTTGCACGAGAAGCGGATTACTCAGGTGCAGTAAGTTCTGTGCTACTTCACTGTGCTGCGGATGAAGCAGATAAAGGAGGGTAGGTCAGCAAATACAGATTACCCTTGGGATTTTGCTTGTTTTGATTCCGTGACAAGATAAAAGCCATTTTTTGTTGAGAAACAAATTAAAAGTACTTAGCCTTTAGTCATCGGTTTCTATTTTAAGCTTTACCGGTAGAGGCATTCAAAAAGGCAAAATATATTACACCTTCACCTGCTTGCTCATGCAGAGTTTTATCCCGCTTTCTTGGTGAATGAATTGATAAAAAATTCATTAAATGCCTTCAGCACTTGTCCTGCAGTCGCCGCGCTGCAAGACAGTTCGCTTAATGCGCATATATTTATTACTGATTATTATATATTCCATGCGACCACCCCACGCGAATTTAGAAACCAACTGATTCTTGAGTGATTTGCTTTAATTGATATCCTTCGTATTTATTAAGTTTTTGTTAAACTTCGCAAAGATTATTTTATGCGACTGCCTTGCGGCAAATTTCTTCTAAGTTACTTTCAGTCACGTCCATTCCGAAGAGGAAATTGGCTATTTGTTTTGTTACTCTGCCTAACAAGCTATATGGGGAAATTTTTATTTATCTTACCAACAGATTGCAAACTGAAGCATTCATGCGTTTGTTTATAGCCACACAAGCAGTCAAGATACAGATCAGATACAATAAATACTAGCTAATGCCTTGGTTAGTATGTGTATAAAGTCGTCAGGCCAGTTGGTTTTCCTCACAAGCTTAACTTGGCATAAACTATGATCGGAAAACCAAGACACTAAGCTGTGGCTATGATGCAGTATGGTCTTGGTGCCTCAGGTGTACTTCAGCGGTGTGCCTGAGCCGGAATTGGTTTCTGAACAATGGTTTAACTTGATGCCAGTATCACAGGAGCACGCAACGATAGTTTTCTCTGAAATGCTTTAAAACGCAGTTTAGGTCATCTGGGGTGCTTTTAAAGCTCTGTAGGTTAATTTTAGGCGGTGCAATAAAATTTTTATCTTTTCGGTCATTCTAGGGGAACTTGAGTCGTCTCGAATTTACTAGGGCTTTTTTTTTTGCCCATTTCCCGAAAACCTTGGCCTTTTTCCCAAAACGACATTTTTATTGTTTTTTTGTTTTTTTTATCCGAAAACAAGAGGCATTAAATTTCTCATATCACAAGAGTTTGAGGTGAAAATTTTCTTAAGAAAATCGGAGGGGATTAAAGACAGTTCCGAACAGATAATTTACCGAAACGATACGTTGGGTGCCCCTGGTATCAGTACGCCGTAGAGACAGCATTTTCGATTCAGGCCAGCTACATCTCAGGCTAGCATGCATCTTCAGTTGGTAGTCTATAAATTTCCGTGTGCCCTCTTTTTTTACTGTCATTAACTGTTTTGAGTCTTGTTGCCTCCAAAAGAGTCAATACCGTCTAGCGAGTTAAAAATTGGTCTGCATCCATTTCCTTAACTGTGCAATGGTCGAAGCAGGTGTTACGCGAAGAATTTCAATAAGTGGGAGTTCCTTTCGTGTTCGGCGTTAATTCTACTGAGCGAAATTTGTTTTTCCTGTCTTGCTACTGAAATTAACTGACGAATGTTTTGTCGTGGGCTCAAATCTCGAAATTATTGTGCGTTTATTATTGATGCTACACACAGCGTTCGCTTGATGGCTATATGGTGGATAACATGTAACGGTTCCTTTATAAGTTTTATTGTAGCTGATCATTTGTGTTACTTAATACGAAAGTACCCTTCCGCACAAATGTATAATTTACATTTTTGTGTAAAAATTGCATCGAAAGTTCGGTAATCCAATTCAAGCGTTAAATCTTCTAAGAGTATGTTTCATTTGTCCATTCCATACCCATCGAAAGCATCTTACCGACCGATTTCATTGATACGCGACCCTCGAATAAAAACTTCCGCGAGCATTTGGCGATTCGCTTCCGTCAATCATGCGCTCCTTATATGGTGTTACAGGAATGCCGCTCTTATTTTCAAAAAATATGGCGGCCACTGTGTAGCCTGTTCGGTCGACATGGTTGCTTCTTATTCTTCAAGTTTACGTTAGCGACTGGTGTATTTACTCTTGCAGGGGTTGAGTATCGATTGATGGAAGCCACACTGTCTTTCCTCTTGAGTACTGAACTGAGCCATTCCTGTATTCATCTTCGTACACTCCTGGATATTGCTCGATTACTCTCCTTATAAACAATACGTCACGTGCTGTAAATGATAAAAGGCGATCAATGTCATCTACTGCAAGCTCGTTTATTTATCCATTTGTCTTGCTTTTCCCGTCCGGGCTGGGTAATCAACCGTGGAGGTATTTCTGTATTTTTTCCGAATTTTCTTCACAAATGTCAACCCCACTTTCAGAAGTCTTGCTATAGCGATCGCGCTCAACCCCTGCACGAACAAAAACACCAGTCGTCAACGTAAACTAGAAGAATAAGAAGAAACCATGTCGAACGAACAGGCTACAAAGTGGCCGGCATATTTTTGAAAAACAAGAGCGGCATTCCTATAACACCTTATAAGGAGCGCATGATTGACGGAAGAGAATCGCTAAATACTCGCCGGAGTTTTTATTAGAGGGTCGCGTATCAATGAAATCGGTGGTAAGCTGTTTCCAACACGAAATCCTTCAGTGCTTAATCAAAAACGAATTGGCTTAAATTTCTCAACACAGCTTTGTGCGCGATCGGTATGCTGTGTGTTGTCTCGGTTTTTAAGACATTTTCGACGACAATAATCAAATTTTTCCACCAACTAGTCATTCGTGACAAGGTACTTGAGAAGGAAACGTGGCGATTAAATGGGTCTGTGACTGGAGATTTTTCCAGTCTAAGCGAACGGGGATGTTGCGGGGTTGTGTGCTTCAATTCAAGACTTCCAGATCTGAGAAAATTCTTGGGAATGATAAACTAAAACGGAAAACTCGCTTGCGGGGAAGGGTCATCACTTCCTTGAGGTACCAAGGGCTAGCCACAACTGGACCGAGTAGAATTTAAACAGGGACAACTTGACTTTTGGTTCCATTAAACAGCAGCTTATTTTCGAGTTAGGACTGACATAAGTTCGCCTAGCAGTTGAGGTTGTCATCCGCCCCCAAAAGTGTTACATGCTGAGTTGCTTAAGGTGGCTTACTACAGTTTTCAAGGGTGAAAGAGGGCCTTGAATTAAACTTAAGAAAAACGCTAATAGGAGTTTTCTTGGATTTTTTTTAGCACAATAAATACAATAGAGAATAAAAAATTCAAATGCCCAAAAAGTGTGCAATTTCGTCTTCGGAGAGCGCGCATATTACGCTCGCGTAGTACAAAAACTATAGTAAGCCACCTTAGATATGATTTGTACATGCGTCTATAATATAGTAGGTGTGCCATCATAAGAATGCTAACCTGAGTCAGAATTACCGTGGACGCTGCAGTACTCAGTTGAATAACGAGCAGAAGATCAAAAACTTAGTTTTCATACCAAAATTTTACTATCAAAAACACTCGTCAGTTAATCAAGGAAAACCTGGTCTATTCAAACTGTCCTCAATTAAAAGATCTCGGAGTGCGTAGAAGTTAGGAACAAGTAATGAGTTTCATAAGTGTTAATGAACGGCTCGTGCCGGGTAATTTACAGTTGACATAGAACTCGCTTAAGTACTCATGCCTGAAAATTTTGACTATTCATAGACAGAACGGAGCGAATCCGAAAAAGGCTAACAGGTAAACGACAATATACAAACTTAACAAGCTGTTGATTTATCTTATTGAATGCTCTCAGTTGAAAAAGGAGTTACAGAACGGAACTCAGTACGAGAGTTTTATTTACTTAGAACAACACTTCTAAAACGCTACGTTGATTGACCTTATTCGAGTCTAGGACAATAATTGAAATATTTCCTTGAATAACCACTGTCGGCTTTTTTTTACTGAATTATTTTCTTTTTAGTAACGAGCATGATAGGGTAACTAATTCTAACGCCTGGTGTGACAACACAGCAACAAACAAATAGAGGGCCTTAAAGATCTTTTGAACACCTTACGCGAAACTTTTAGTTGAAAACCTAAAACGAAGCTACGGTTACCATTGCTCTTACAAATCGTAAATAATAGAACCAATGAATGGACTTATAATAATAATAATAATAATAATAATAATAATAATAATGTTGAGAACTTAGCCCCGTCCACTAGGGTTTCTTCCCGAACTTATAACTACGACAAACAGTAGAGTCGATTGTACCACTCTTTTTTTAATCTCTTCTGGTTCACGTATCAGTATTCACTTTTACAACAGGCGTGTAAGAGCTACTCTGAACACACACAAAAAAACGCTTGGTTTTACACGGGTACATTAGGAATCTGATTGGTCGTTGCTAGGTGATAATCAAAAAAGGTCAATCAAATGTCTGTCACCAAAATGTTCATTGTCTCTTGATGTCTAGACTTATTTCAAACAACTGTCACGCGCGCACACGAAGTCATTAAGTCTCCGACACACTCCCCCATGCAGCATTGTATGCAAGGGTGCATTTACTTAGGAGACTTAAAGAAAACTATAAGACGATTCCAAAACGAGGAAAAAGTCAAATCAAAAAATTTGCTACCAATCACTTTTTTCAAGTTCATAATTGTTCAGTTTCTTCATCATCCGCAATTTCTTTGATTCTCTCAGCTGCCGCAGCCGCAGCGGCTCTTCTCGGTCTGAAAATTGGCGCGTCAGAGTTCAACTGCTGTTCTGCTTCTGCTGGAACTGTGGGCTCACACTGCAACTCTAGGGGATAGAGGTGCTGAACAGGACGCTCTAAGACTCCTTTACTTGTTCTCAGCTGCACTGCACGGATGTGGCCGTCACGTCCTGGATAAGTCTGCTGGACAACCGCTAGTGGCCATTTTCCGCGATTCTTGGTGTCAGATCGCACTAACACTGTGTCGCCAACTCTGACTTGGTAGTTAGCTGTCTTGTGGACAAGGTTATGGCGCTCTCTCAAGGCTCTCAGGTATTCACGCTGCCATCGGTTCCACATGTGATTTTTGCAAGTCTGCAAGAATTTGGCTCGTTTCCGCAAATTCGTGTCTTCAATTCTCCAGGTCTGTTCCTCAGGAAGCTGGTTAGTTCGCTGGAACATAAAACTGGCTGGTGTCAGGATCGGTAACTCTACATCGTCTTCAACGTAACTGAGTGGGCGACGGTTGACTTGAGTCTCTACATCAAGGAGCACTTCAGTTAGTTCATTCCAGGACAGGGTAGCTCCCCCTATCACCTTGTACATCGTTGTCTTGACGATACCGATTAAGCGTTCAAATTGGCCGCCCCACCAAGGGGCGCGGCTGAGATTGAATTTCCACTGTATGTCATGGGACTCAAGGAAGCCTTGAAACTGCTCGTCACTTCGTACTTGCCTTAACCACTTGGCTGCCTTGACAAATGTGCTGCCATTATCAGAGTAAATGACAGTCGGGCGTCCTCGTCTGGCTATGAGGCGTACTAGTTTCCAGGTTGAGAACCAGCTCTAGGTGTACCGCTCTTGATAGACTGCACGAGAATATCACCAAGTATGCTTTCCCTTCTCGTTTCTGGTTCAGTTTGTAGTAGATTGGTCCTGCGAAGTCGGTTCCGATGACCTCAAATGCTGCTCCACCATGAGTACGGTCTGTGGGTAGTGGTCCAGGGGGTGGTACTGTTAAAGGTAACACTCTGAAGCGTTTACAGCCCCAACACGCAGATCGCACAGACTTCACTATCTGTCTCAGAGTTGGGATCCAGTATTCTTCACGGATCGCTGCCATGGTGAGGGACACGCCCCCATGTAAGGTCTCGGCGTGAATCCGCTGTACAAGTTTCCTGGTGAATAGGCTGTCGGCTGGCAAATAGACTGGGTACTGTCCTTGGATTCTGCCATGACATTCTAGCACTCCGTCGGCATTTGGAACGAGGTTGAGCGTACGCCTGGTCTGTTGAAAGTGAGGCTTCTGTGTGTCTTGGGACTGGACTCTTTTGATCCACCAATTCCTCGTCTCTTGTAAGTCTTCATTTGTTAGAGGTCCTTTGCGTGCTCTGTGAGTTGTGAAACGTCGCACCCAAGCTTGGAGCGCAGAGTTCGACGGAGGTCATGGCGCTCGAGTAGTTCGACGAACACGTTTCGTTCTTGTTTAGGCTTTTCATTTGCTAGGCTAAGCACTTCTCTAATTACTTTCGCCTCTTCTTCTGACGCTTGAGTTTTCATTGTGACTGGATTCTCTGGCCACATTTCAGGATCACGTAGCCACGTCGGTCCATTCCACCAGAGCTCTGCATTGGCAACCTGGCCTCCTCGGCTCGCCAGGTCTGCTGGGTTGTCAGTAGTGGGCACATGCCTCCACTGGATCTGTGAGTGTTGTCTTATCTTCTGCACGCGGTTGGCGACAAACTGTCGGTACTGGCCATTTCCTACAATCCAGTGGAGGGCGACGGTGCTGTCCAACCAACCGTAGACCGTGGGCTCAGGTAGGTCTCTCAGTGCGTTTCTCACGTTTGCAACTAAATTGGTAGCCATGTGTGCGCTGACCAACTCCAACCTTGGGACGCTTAGTTCCTTCTTGGCTAATCTTGATTTCGCTGTAACAAGGGTTTGAGTGATTCCGTCTTCTTGACGTACGACTGAGTACACTACTGCTCCGACCCCATGGGTTGACGCATCTCCAAAGACATGCAACTCAACTGAATTAACCGGTTGCTGGTACAGTGCTAATGCTCTTCGTGTGGTTACTTCCGCCGGAAGTGACTGCTCCCACTTCTGCCAGCGTGTGCGGAGATTCTCTGGGATAGTTGCGTCCCAAGATACTTTGTAGTCGCACGCTTCACGATATATTTGTTTCCCTTGCAGCGTAGTAGGGGACGCTAGACCGAGGGGGTCATAGACTTTCGCTAGTTTGGATAGGATTTCACGTTTTGTCGGTGCGCTACTTTCACTTGGGAACTGCACGGAGATAGTATCTTCAGATTTGTTCCACTTCACACCCAACAGCTTAGTTTCACTTGGCTTGTTTAATAATTGCTGTTTGGCATAGGACTGATCTTCACTTGTTTCAGGTTGGGAGCTGTCTTCTCCTTGTGTAGGTTGAGGATTGCCTTCTAGCTGAGGATAGTTTGAGTGCCACTTGTGAAGCTCAAATGTAGCGTCGCTCATGATCTCTTGCGCGAGTTTCTTGCGTGTTTGTGCTTGTTTTACATCTTGACCGCCTGTCAACAGGTCATCGACGTAGAAGCTTCGGCGTAGTCGCTCTGCCTCCTCCGGGTATTTCTCAGCCCAGGTGTCGAGATGACATTCAAGAACCCCGCCTAGTAGAAAGGGCGAGGGGGCGAGCCCGAAGAGTACTCTCGTGAATCGGTATGTCTGCACGTCGGAGTTGAGATCAGCTTGCCAATGGAAACGGAGTGCATCTCGTTCAATCTCGTGAATCCGGATTTGTAAGAAAGCTTTCTTAATGTCCCCCGCTAAGACTACTGGGTAGGCTCTCTGCTGGATGAGTACGTCCCATAGTTTGTTTTGCAGTGCAGGTCCTGGGTACAGGCAATCGTTCAGTGATGGTGCATCGGGTGTCGCTCGAGCGGAGGCGTCATAGACGATTCGCATCTTTGTAGTTTCGGCGGACTTGCGTATTACGCTCTTGTGAGGGATGTAAAATTCTTTCAGTGGTTGTGCAGGTGAGATAGGGGGTGCCTTTTCGATGACGCCTTCTGTCAGCTGCTCTTGAATTATCGCGTCGTATTGTTCCGTTAATCCATCGCGCTGAAGTTTTCTGCTAAGATTCTTGAGTCGTTTTAAGCTCCCTTCCTTGTTCGAGGGCAATTCTGTGTGGTTAGCTTTCCACGGGAGGGTGGTCTCGTACCAGCCCTCTGGCGAGCGCGTCAAACGTTCTTTAAACTCGTCAAACACCATTGACTGGTCATGATCTGGCATGTCACGCAATCCCAAAACGTCCAGCCTGCACAGTTCTTCATAGTTGCTTTGACTTGTCTGGGTGAGCAGCATGGTGTTCTTGTCAAACTCCGTTCCCGGGGACATTAGGAACCATCCGAACTTAGTGAGTTCCGCGATTGGGTCATTTTCTTGCCCGATTCTCGGCTTTGTTTCAGTTTTAATTCTAGCGTACTCCTCGCTGCCAAGCACCACATGAACTGGTAGAGACGCTTTTGTGTCATCATCGTTTACATTAACACCTTTCAAATGCGAGTACTTGGCAATTAGCGCGCGATAATTGGGGTTTCCAATGGACAACAGTTCTGTCTTGTCTACTTTGGTCGCTTTGACTGACAGCGAGAACTGATGGTTGACAGCTTGTAACTGGAGATCGTAGACTTCGAGTTTGGCAACTTTTGAGGTCATTAGCATATCTATCGTTTTCGTCTGGACTTCAGTGGGCTTCACGCGAAGTAATTCGATCAGTTTCGCTGATACGTACGAGCTCCCAGCTCCAGAATCGATAAGCGCTCGGCACTTGATACCATTGACTTCAATCACAATCACAGGGAACAGACCTTCGCCGGTTTGGTTTGTTGTCAAGGCGACTCCTCTTGCAGGCGTTGGTTGATTAGACTCCTGGGTGGGCGTTTCACAAATGGACGTGTGGTGACGCTTGTGGCATTGTTGACAGCCGGATCTGCTGGGACAATAGATGGCGCGATGGTTTCCTAGGGTACAATTAAAACACAGGCGCTTGTTTAAGAGAATTTGTCTTCGATCAGCGACACTTGCTATTTTAGTACATTCGGCGGCTCTGTGATCTTCACCGCAGTAAACGCAAGGCCAACAGCGGGGCTTCGAGTCGGCGTCGCGTCGCGCATGAAAAATTCTTGAAGGGCGTATCGGGGGGCGTATGTTCCTTTTCACTTGTTGTTGTTCTTGCTCACGTTCGCGTTGGCTTGTGTCAACTGGATTTCTTGTTATCCACAGACGAAGAGCTTCGGACAGTTGTGGGAAGTCCCATTTCTCCCAGTCTGGATCGGTCCGGACCAGATCTCCCCGGATTGCTGGCAACTTGTCTAGCGTCATGGACACCGCCCCATTCACTTGCTCGAGTTTCTTCATTGTCTGCAACGCTTGTACACAATATGTTAGCTTCTCGCCAAATTCGCAGATTTTCTTCGGACTCGCGTTCGGTGCTGTGGGCAGATCCAAGATTTCTTTCGTGTAGGCCTTGACTATCTCGGACTCCTTTCCGTATTTCTCTTGTAGGATACTCTTCGCCCTATTGTATCCTTCGGAAGTGAAGGGCAGTGCTTCGATTGAGCGCTTCGCCTTAGTGTCCAAGAGTTCTCTTAAATACGAAAACTTGGTAATCGCTGATACACTTGTTTTGTCAATCGTTTCCGAGAACTGTCCCCAGAATCGCGGCCAGTCCATGAAGCTTCCGTCAAATTTTGTAATCACCAGTTTCGGTAATTTCCCTTGTATGCCCGCGCTAGGTGTCGTGGCTTGTTGGGGGTGTGGCGCAGTTTGGATCTCTGCCTGCATCTCTAGCTTCGTTTTATGAAACTTCAGTTGCTCTTCTTGGGCAATCGCTTGCGCTTCTCTTTTTCGTTCTTCGATCCATGTGCGCGCTTTCTCTACTTCGCAGTCCGCTTTTCCCAGTTGTGCGTCGATCTCAGTGTTCCAAGCCTCGATGTCTGTAATCTCTTCTTTCTTTCCGATTTTTGTCGCTTCCAATTCCAGACGCATTCGATTTATTTCAGTAGTGAGGGACCGTAAAGACGAAAGATGTCTCTCAATGGCTTCTGGGTTTTCTGCTTCTAGAACAGTGTTCGTTTTTCCGATAGTCATTTTTAGCTGGGTGAACTTGATGTCCAAACTTGCTTCGGTCGCCTCCATTTCTTCGTTCTTCACTCGGACAGCAAGAAATCAGGACTAATAATACTTACAAACTGGTCCTTATTCCTTCTTCAGTAGTCCCGTCGGAGGTGCCACGTGTTGAGAACTTAGCCCCGTCCACTAGGGTTTCTTCCCGAACTTATAACTACGACAAACAGTAGAGTCGATTGTACCACTCTTTTTTTAATCTCTTCTGGTTCACGTATCAGTATTCACTTTTACAACAGGCGTGTAAGAGCTACTCTGAACACACACAAAAAAACGCTTGGTTTTACACGGGTACATTAGGAATCTGATTGGTCGTTGCTAGGTGATAATCAAAAAAGGTCAATCAAATGTCTGTCACCAAAATGTTCATTGTCTCTTGATGTCTAGACTTATTTCAAACAACTGTCACGCGCGCACACGAAGTCATTAAGTCTCCGACAATAATAATAATAATAATAATAGTAATAACAGTATTTATTTAAGAGCGGCTGCCTGAGAATATCGAGAACTCGCGGTCAAAACTGAAATTTCGGATTTCCTCGTATTTTGTCAGAAGAATCCCTTTAGAGAACTATTTACGAAAATAACATTAAAACTTTCCAAAGATTTTTCGTTTTCGAGAATTCCGGCATAATGTGAAATGCCGTGATCGCGGCGCAGCCGGCGTTAAATTTTGACGAGATTTGGTGCATTTTCAAATCGCTCGGGAAGGAAGACGGCTTAGCATATTAAAACGAGCTTTTGAAATTAAGTTAGGCATCCTTCTGAGAATACGGTCTTATGAAAATATTGCTGGAGGATTCTTATTTACATGCAGTTTTCAAAGTCCGAAGATTCCTATTTTCAGCATTTTTGTTGACACTTGAAATTGTGGAAACTTTGCGGACAAATATCGTCTCCTGGTACATCGAAATTTGAAGCAAGTATTATACTTTAGGAAAGCTCTATACATGTAGTGCAATATATAAAAGATCCAGCTTGGGTAATTTAAAATCCAAGCGTTGACGGAAGTAAACACATAGGGAATTTTAATTTTTTTTTTTTTTCAAAAATGGCAGTGGTCACGCAAGGACAAGTTTTAAAATAAGTTTAAAATAAATTTATTGTTTATGTTTCAGATCTGTTGGAATAAAACTAAGTTGTTATTCGGAAACAAAATCTCATGTGTTGATGGGTTTATCCCTATAAAAAATAATTTCTTTCCTAGTAGGTGATCACCGATCGCAAACAAAAAAATGAAACGTTCAGGTGTTATGTCACGCTTTCCTCGGTACGCCAGCGTCAACAATGCGAAGGATACGAAACGAAATCAGTAAATATTTCATATCAAAATGCATCTGAAACCCCCAACAGGCGATAATGTTTCATTATATTACTAATCGACTTGCGTAAAAACGCCTTTGGTTCAGAAAAGTTGCGCAAAAGTCGCAGTTTTTATAAATCCTAGGTTTGTCAAAGCTGCATCTCATCCTCACTGTCAATAAAATGTCGTGACAGGCACTTACATTGAGCTGGACAAGCGAAGACGAGAATTCTAAAAGCTGAAGAACAAGGTATCTGTGTTTTCAATTTGCAGGCCCTAGACTATATATCATAAACAGAACTGAGATATCAGAGCCGGTAGAGAAAATCATGCTTTCATTTTAATGCAAGGCTGGCTATAATATTATCTTTAACGGCTACACTGCGGATATAATATATTTGAATGAGCACTTACCGTTCCAATGCCTGCATTTTACATTGATGGAATACAAACAGCGGTGATATTTCTGATCAACCTACGATGACCCAAGAACAAAAGTCTTTACATTGATGGAATTTGATATTCTGAAAGGATGAGTCGAATAACAATCAGACCATCTGCCCGCGCCGTCGAGATGTCTACGATTAGCCTCCCACGCAGTCGTTTTTAGGGGACTCGTATTAACTCCTCCCCGAGTCCCCTCAAAACGACTGCGTGGGAGGCTACCGCCAACGAGGACCGTCTAGTTTAGTCGGAAGGGGCCGAGGGGGAGAAATCTGCGTGACTAGCATTCCGCAAGCGTTGCTCGTCCTCGCGCTCGCGAAACTCATATATGCCTGAATAAGCCCTAAAATCATCATCATCATTATCATCATCATCATCATCATCATCATCACCATCACCATTATCGTCATCATCATCATCATCATCATCATCATCATTGGTGAATCGAATAAAGGCCTTAGAGGTACGGCATATTCCTTTGCTTTTTTTGTGAGCATGAGAAACCTGCAGTTACTATTAAATGACATCTGCTAGTGCGGAAATACTTCGGATTATTGTTGAATACCTTTTTCGTGCATGGGTATGTGTGTACTGGAGGAGATTCAAAATTCGTTCAAATTAAAGTAGCCACAGCGATAGAATGATTGCTGAGACCATAGCGGTTTTTGAATATTATTTTCTCTCTTTTTTTTTAAGTTTTATCAGTCACCTTTCCTTCTAAGACCAGAGTATTGTCTCCCTATACCACATCGTACCCTCCTCTTAGATAAAACAATAGTTTCCCCGCTTCCTCTTCTCCCCGCATTATCTTCATTCATTGTCCTCTTTTTACGCGGGATGCCCTGAAGGGGCATACCGTGTCTAAAAACGGGTCGATTTCTTTTTTTACGCGGGATGCCCTGAGGGGGCATACCGTGTCTAAAAACGGGTCGATTTCTTTTATACGCGGGATGCCCTAAGGGGGCATACCGTGTCTAAAAACGGGTCGATTTCTTTTTACGCGGGATGCCCTGAGGGGGCATACCGTGTCTAAAAACGGGTCGATTTCTTTCTTTTTTTTTTTTCTTCCTCGTAGTCACAAATCGGTACATTAATTACGCGGGATGCCCTGAGGGGGCATACCGTGTCTTAAAACGGGTCGATTTCTTTTTACGCGGGATGCCCCGAGGGGGCATGCCGTGTCTTAAAACGGGTCGATTTCTTTTTTTTTTTCTTCGTAGTAGCTACAAATCGGTACATTAATTTATTCATTAAACTCTCCCCTCTCCTACTCGGGATGTATTGTTCTGATTGTCTTCAACAAAGGCAGGCCAATCAAAATCCATTCTTGTCGCTTATATCGTGAGGGAGGGGACCCACTCACCCCTACCTGTGTGACGTCAATGCATCATTTGATATATTTATTAATGACGGATTAAATAGTCGCGCCATATTGTTTTAACATGTTCTGGACTCAAGTGTGCCGTTTTCAAACGGAAATTTCACCATTTTGAAGCGGTAAATTGAAAGAATAACTTCTAAGAAGCACCCGACACGTAAAACGGTGGAAATTGGTGAGTTCCTGGCGAAGGAATCGTGCTTTGTTTGACAGTCTTAGACCACGACGCGAGACTGAAAAGAGGTCATTGAGAAGCTTACGTTATCGTAATGGAATTTCACAAATTTTCCGTAGCCTCCCACGCAGACGTTCTTGGGGGTTCGTCACGCGTTCCTGCCCTAAGAACGTCTGCGTGGGAGGCTAAAATTTCCGGTGATACTCTGAGTCGCGTAACGCCAGGGAAAAAACGTAACGCGATCGTCGTGACTTAAACTATTCCACTAGCAAGGATAGTCTTATCAATCGGCAAAGCATACAGTTGGAATAAATGAATCAGCCCCAGCATCACGCGTAATGCCAGTGTAGCAGGCATCTTGTTTTTTTTCTTCCTCGTAGCTACAAATCGGTACATTAATTTATTCATTAAACTCACCCCTCTCCTACTCGGGATGCATTGTTCTGATTGTCTTCAACAAAGGCAGGCCAATCAAAATCCATTCTTGTCGCTTATATCGTGAGGGAGTGGACCCACTCATCCCTACCTGTGTGACGTCAATGCATCATTTGATATATTTATTAATGACGGATTAAATAGCGCGCCATATTGTTTTAACATGTTCTGGACTCAAGTGTGCCGTTTACAAACGGAAATTTCACCATTTTGAAGCGGTAAATCGAAAGAATAACTTCTAAGAAGCACCCGACACGTAAAACGGTGGAAATTGGTGAGTTCATGGCGAAGGAATCGTGCTTTGTTTGACAGTCTTAGACCACGACGTGAGACTGAAAAGAGGTCATTGAGAAGCTTACGTTATCGTAATGGAATTTCACAAATTTTCCGTAGCCTCCCACGCAGACGTTCTTGGGGGTTCGTCACGCGTTCCTCCCCTAAGAACGTCTGCGTGGGAGGCTAAAATTTCCGGTGATAGTCTGAGTCGCGTAACGCCAGGGAAAAAACGTAACGCGATCGTCGTGACTTAAACTATTCC
Organism: Pavona decussata; assembly: GCF_977016875.1. NCBI lineage: Eukaryota > Metazoa > Cnidaria > Anthozoa > Scleractinia > Agariciidae > Pavona > Pavona decussata. The sequence goes on along the minus strand of NW_028145528.1, from coordinate 3,173,349 downwards.
ACTAGCAAGGATAGTCTTATCAATCGGCAAAGCATACAGTTGGAATAAATGAATCAGCCCCAGCATCACGCGTAATGCCAGGGTAGCAGGCATCTTGTTTATTCATTAAACTCTCCCCTCTCCTACTCGGGATGTAATGTTCTGATTGTCTTCAACAACAGCAGGCCAATCAACATCCATTCTTGTCGCTTTAATCGCGAGGGAGGGGACCCACTCTCCCCTACCGGTGTGACGTCAACGCATCATTTGATATATTTATTAAGGACGGATTAAATTTGGCGCCATATTGTTAACATGTTGCGGACTCAAGTGTGCCGTTTTCAAACGGAAATTTCACCATTTTGAAGCGGTGAATCGAAAGAATAACTTTTAAGAAGCACCCGACATTTAAAACGGTGGAAATTGGTGAGTTCCTGGCAAAGGAATCGTGCTTTGTTTGACAGTCTTAGACCAGGACGCGAGACTAAAAAGAGGTCATTGAAAAGCTTACATTATCGTAATGGAATTTCACACATTTCCGGTAATAGTCTGAGTCGCGTTACACAAGGTGAACAGCGTAACGCGATCGTCGTGACTCAAACTATTCCATTAGCAAGGATAGTTTTATCAATCGGCGAAGCATACAGTTGGAATAAATGAATCAGCCCCAGCATCTCGCGTAATGCCAGTACAGCAGGCATCTTGTTTTTTTTTTTCTTCCTCGTAGCTACAAATCGGTACATTAATTTATTCATTAAACTCACCCCTCTCCTACTTGGGGTGTATTGTTCTGATTGTCTTCAACAGGAGCAGCCCAATCAAAATCCATTCTTGTCGCTTATATCGCGAGGGAGGGGACCCACTCACCCCTACCTGTGTGACGTCAACGCATCATTTGATCTATTTATAAAAAACAGATTAAATTTGGCGCCATATTGTTAACATGTTCTGGACTCAAGTGTGCCGTTTTCAAACGGAAATTTCACCATTTTGAAGCGGCAAATCGAAGTGGGGGGGGACAGGGGGGTCAGAACCTCCCGGCTCCCGTACCTTTGCCTCCCGCCTCCCGCCCTTTTTCACGTTTCTCCCGTCCCCGAGTAAATTAGAAGGCTTCAAAACCCGTATTAGTCACAAAGCTGTACCAGGACGTACCATTCTTAGGCCTTTCATTATTCATTTTTTACTATATATATTTTGAATAACGTTAACATTATTGATAGGTTTTGTACGCTGAGTTAATGAAGTTTTGACAAACATAAAGACTTCTGTTCTTGAGCCATCGTAGCTTGACTCAGAAATAAAATAAAAGCAGCGGTGATAAACATAATAAACTTGCGCATTTAATGTAACTTGACGTTTCATATGCTACGTCAAGCTAAAATGCGCAAGTTTATTACGGTTTATCACCGCTGTCTGTATTTAAGTTTTGACTAACATGTTCGTCTTGTTTGACGGTTTAACCATTCTTTCAGTGACAACAGTCTTGTCCATCATGCAGTGTAATAGTTGTTGCATTTCTTAATTATTCATTTGTTGGGATCATGTAATTCAAATAGGGAAGTAGGACATGGCGAGCTGGCAGCCAAACGCCCCAGTTTAGATTTCGGTATGTCTCCCTAATTCTCGGCGCCTTATTGCGGATCCATCGCGTTTACTTGATACACTAATTATAATCTTGATATCTTTCTCGATATCCTTACTCCCTAAAACGGCGTGAAAAAATTGCTTTTAGTTTGGGAAAAGGTAAAATGAAACTTTAGGACCTACTTTCAATCCAAGGTTTAAATCTCTGGGTTACTGGTGGTGAATTCTAAGCTCGTTGCTACTGCTCTGAGGAAAGAATTACTGCATTAAATGCAAAAAGCGTCCGAAATTAGGCCGGACAAACTGTTCATCAAAAAGAAGTCTTCATCAATGTGCCGAGGAGGCTGCACTGATCTCCTTCTATTCCTAATCCTACTCCTCTTTTCTATAAAGTCGTTCCTGATTGCTTCCCATGCTGTTTGGCTGCCTATTGTAATAGGAATCAATTTTGCCTTGTCCAAAAAGAAAAACGGTGTCTTGAAACGAACCACTCTGCACTCTCCACGCGCTCATTGAAACAGCATTCCGTTCGTAAATTCCCATACATCATGCAGCAAAATCTTTAGTACGGTCCCATTGACGGTCATTGGGAGAAGTCGTCCATGCCCCAGATTTCTCACTACCGCACTGAAAAATACTAAGAACTACTAAAATGGACACGACATTGAATCTCTGATACTAAATTTACAAGACGCGTACTTGCTTGCCTTGCTCACCTCTTTTGAGACTTCTAAAAACTTGCGCGGCACTCACATGCACATGTGTACACATGCCACGCTTGACATTTCAGAAGCTATGACGTAGAATTTCACCGGAAGTAACCCTGTTTATCGCCTGAGCACGAATTTTCGTGTGCCCTCGGATATAAAATATTGTGTAAAGCCTCGGACGACGCTAAATGGAAGACAAATATCATTGTACAACATTGTTGAGTTCTTTTTTTGATAGTATTCTAACGCATTAATAAGTAAAGAAATTCACCGTTTTGTATTGCTCTCCCGCTTCCCGTCCTCTTAGAACTCCCGACTCCCGCCCTTTCCTCTCCCGTCTCCCGTACCCCTCCCGCCCCCTATTCTCCCGGGCTCCCGCCCCCCTGTCCCCCTCCACATCGAAAGAATAACTTCTAAGAAGCATTCGACATTTAAAACGGTGGAAATTGGTAAATTCCTGGCGAAGGAATCGTGCTTTGTTTGACAGTCTTAGACCACGACGCGAGACTGAAAAGAGGTCATTGAGAAGCTTACGTTATCGCAATGGAATTCCCGCAATTTCCCTTGAGACCCTGAGTAGCGTAACACAAGGGAACAACGTAACGCGATCGTCGTGACTCAAACTATTCCATTAGCAAGGATAGTTTTATCAATCGGCGAAGCATACAGTTGGAATAAATGAATCAGCCCCAGCATCACGCGTAATGCCAGTATAGCAGGCATCTTGTTACGCGGGATGCCCTGAGGGGGCATACTGTGTCTAAAAACGGATCGATTTCTTTTTCTTCGTCGTAGGCACAAATCGGTACATTAATTTATTCATTAAACTCTCCCCTCTCCTACTCGGGATGTATTGTTTTGATTGTCTTCAACAACAGCAGGCCAATCAACATCCATTCTTGTCGCTTTAATCGCTAGGGAGGGGACCCACTCACCCCTACCTGTGTGACGTCAACGCATCATTTGATATATTATGTCGCGCCATATTGTTAACATGTTGTGGACTCAAGTGTGCCGTTTTCAAACGGAAATTTCACCATTTTGAAGCGGTGAATCGAAAGAATAACTTCTAAGAAGCACCCCACATTTAAAACGGTGGAAATTGGTGAGTTCCTGGCGAAGGAATCGTGCTTGTTTGACAGTCTTAGACCACGACGCGAGACTGAAAAGAGGTCATTGAGAAGCTTACGTTATCGCAATGGCATTTCACAAATTTCCGCTGATAGTATGAGTCGCGTAACACAAGGGAAACAACGTAACGCGATCGTCGTGACTCAAACTATTCCATTAGCAAGGATAGTTTTATCAATCGGCGAAGCATACAGTTGGAAGAAATGAATCAGCCCCAGCATCACGCGTAATGCCAGTACAGCAGGCATCTTGTTACGCGGGATGCCCTGAGGGGGCATACCGTGTCTTAAAACGGGTCGATTTCTTTTTTTTTTTCTTCGTCGTATACACAAATCGGTACATTAATTTATTCATTAAACTCTCCCCTCTCCTACTCGGGATGTATTGTTTTGATTGTCTTCAACAAAAGCAGGCCAATCAAAATCCATTCTTGTCGCTTATATTGCGAGGGAGGGGACCCACTCACCCCTACCTGTGTGACGTCAATGCATCATTTGATATATTTATTAAAGACGGATTAAGTCGCGCCATATTGTTTTAACATGTTCTGGACTCAAGTGTGCCGTTTTCAAAGGGAAATTTCCCCATTTTGAAGCCGTAAATCGAAAGAATAACTTCTAAGAAGCACCCGACACGTAAAACGGTGGAAATTGGTGAGTTCTTAGTGAAGGAATCGTGCTTTGTTTGACAGTCTTAGACCACGACGCGAGACTGAAAAGAGGTCATTGAGAAGCTTACGTTATCGTAATGGAATTCCACAAATTTCCGCTGATAGTCTGAGTCGCGTAACACACGGAAAACAACGTAACGCGATCGTCGTGACTCAAACTATTCCATTAGCAAGGATAGTTTTATCAATCGGCAAAGCATACAGTTGGAATAAATGAATCAGCCCCAGCATCTCGCGTAATGCCAGTATAGCAGGCATCTTGTTTTTTTTTTCTTCCTCGTAGTCACAAATCGGTACATTAATTTATTCATTAAACTCTCCCCTCTCCTACTCGGGATGTATTGTTCTGATTGTCTTCAACAACAGCAGGCCAATCAAAATCCATTCTTGTCGCTTATATCGCTAGGGAGGGGACCCACTCACCCTTACCTGTGTGACGTCAACGCATCATTTGATTTCTTAATTAAAACTGCATTAAATTGTGGCGCCATATTGTTTATAACATGTTCTGGACTCAAGTGTGCCGTTTTCAAACGGAAATTTCACCATTTTGAAGCGGCAAATCGAAAGAATAACTTCTAAGAAGCACTCGACATTTAAAACGGTGGAAATTGGTGAGTTCATGGCGAAGGAATCGTGCTTTGTTTGACAGTCTTAGACCACGACGCGAGACTGAAAAGAGGTCATTGAGAAGCTTACGTTATCGTGATGGAATTTCACTAATTTCCGCTGATAGCCTGAGTCACGTAACACACGGAAAACAACGTAACGCGATCGTCGTGACTCAAACTATTGCATTAGCAAGGATAGTTTTATCAATCGGCGAAGCATACAGTTGGAATAAATGAATCAGCCCCAGCATCACGCGTAATGCCAGTATAGCAGGCATCTTGTTTTTTTTTCTTCCTCGTAGCTACAAATCGGTACATTAATTTATTCATTAAACTCACCCCTCTCCTACTCGGGGTGTATTGCTCTGATTGTCTTCAACAGAAGCAGCCCAATTAAAATCCATTCTTGTCACTTACATCGCGAGGGAGGGGATCCACTCACCCCTACCTGTGTGACATCAACGCATCATTTGATCTATTTATAAAAAACAGATTAAATTTGGCGCCATATTGTTAACATGTTCTGGACTCAAGTGTGCCGTTTTCAAACGGAAATTTCACCATTTTGAAGCGGCAAATCGAAAGAATAACTTCTAAGAAGCATTCGACATTTAAAACGGTGGAAATTGGTAAATTCCTGGCGAAGGAATCGTGCTTTGTTTGACAGTCTTAGACCACGACGCAAGACTGAAAAGAGGTCATTGAGAAGTTTACGTTATCGCGATGGAATTCCCGCAATTTCCCTTGAAACCCTGAGTAGCGTAACACAAGGTAAACAACGTAACGCGATCGTCGTGACTCAAACTATTCCATCAGCAAGGATAGTTTAATCAATCGGCGAAGCATACAGTTGGAATAAATGAATCAGCCCCAGCATCACGCGTAATGCCAGTATAGCAGGCATCTTGTTTAAATGTCATATTCACTCAAGATTGTTTGAGGGCCGGTTGGAAAAAGCAAGCGCCTGGGATCTAGGGATTATTTTCAGCAAACTTATATATCTATAAACAAGTTGAATGCGTTGTAACCAGCTTTAAATCAATGTTATTTTCTTTACTATGGAAGAAAATACTCAAAAAGACTCAGAAAATGCTGTTTAATTAGCTACGATAAAGGTCGTTTATTGACAGGCAGACAGACAAACAGACTACACGGGTTAGTTGAACTCCTCAGTGCGAAAAAGATGAAAATACCGCAACGTTTGTTTGATGGAAGTTTCGTCTTCAGTGAGCAATACCACGTGTAGGTGATCTACCTTCTACTCGAAAATATGCCAAAGCGCAGGGCAAAATGGAATTTTATCTCATATCAGCGGTATCGAAGCGGCAGGCAAATACAACTCGGATACTACAGGCTTATTGTACTTTGCGAAACAAAATGGAACGGTCATTCATTTCAGTGGATTGTACGGTACGACGAATTTCGACTTGTTACTTGTTTATTTCGCAAAGTACAGATTTCCATTTCGTTTCGTTCCATTTCGTTTCGCAAAGTACAATAAGCCGATACTACACTGTAGTTATAAAAACGTAAACATGTCATTAACCCTAGCTACCGACTGTGAGGTAGAAAATGTCGCTGTTTCGTACAGATTCATTTAATAAGAACTGAGCAGATTGTCACCCTTCTGTTTAGTGAAAAACGTACTAGTTGCGTGAAGTACAATAATGAAATTTGTCGATCATTCTGACCTTGCGTTATATGCCACGGCAATCGGCCTTTACGAATTTTGCTGTAGCATTAGTTATCACTCACTCTAACTGTGAATAATTTTTTGTATAGGAATATTCAGCAACGAAAAATTGTTTATAGTATTACATTTTGTATTGTAGCGATAACTTTGTCGTTCTCTCGGGAAAATATATTATACAAACTATAAAATGTATTTCAAATGTGTTAACTAGTACTTGCGTGACTGACCACTGACTGACCATTTAGTTAACACTTTACTATAAATGTTATACCCAAACTAGATTTCTTACATGTTGCAGTAAAATAACAGATCGTACCTCAAGCATACCTGTTGTTGTAAGTTTCGATGTACCAGGGCAAGATTTTGCCTCGAAATATTTCCTCATTTTCAAGTGTTCACATGCGAGGAGTTCAACAGTCAGCATGTTGTTGATAGGCTGTGATCTAGAAAACATGCCTGCTTTGCACAGCTCCACAAACCCAAAAGTGATTTTAACGCCTGCTATTAGCTTTATTATTGAAACAAGTTCTTATTTAGGTAAGATATATCATAAATACTTGGTTCTAGAAGTACTTCTAGATGCACCATGTGACAATGAAAAAAAATTGGTTGAGATGACACCTTGACCTTTTCAAATTTGGGGTTACATCTCACTCCCTAGTTAGACTTATTTTATTTAAGGTATATAAAACAATTCAAAACTTATTAGGTCATTAGATTTAGTTTTGGAACAAGAATTATATAATTCTCCGGTAAAAATGACATACAAACAATAATTTATTGAAACATGTCATCTTGTCCTTGCGTGACCACAGGAATTTTTTGAAAAAATATGTCAAAAATTCCCTATGTGTTTTATTCCGTCAAAGACTGGCTTTTAAATTACCCAAGCTGAATTTTTGATATGTTGCAGCACAAGAATAGAGCTTTGCTCTACTGTAACTTTCATTGTAAATTTCGATGTACCAGGAAAAGAATTTTGTCCGCAAAGTTTCCACAATTTCAAGTGTCAACAAAAATGCTGAAAATAGGATTCTTCGGACTTTGAAAACTGCATGTAAATAAGAATCCTCCAGCAATATTTTCGTAAGACCGTATTCTCAGAAGGATGCCTAACTTAACTTAACTTCAAAAGCTCGTTTTAATACGCTGAGCCGTCTTCCTTCCCGAGCGATTTGAAAATGCACCAAATCTCGTCAAAATTTAACGCCGGCTGCGCCGCGATCACGGCATTTCACATTATGCCGGAATTCTCGAAAACGAAAAATCTTTGGAAAGTTTTAATGTTATTTTCGTAAATAGTTCTCTAAAGGGATTCTTCTGACAAAATATGAGGAAATCCGAAATTTCAGTTTTGACCGCGAGTTCTCGATATTCTCAGTCAGCCGCTCTTAAACACGATTAAACGTACAGCAAAGCTGATGTGGTCGTGCACAGTCAATAAAATTAAACTTCCTTAACTTATCACAATAAAAGTAATATAAGAATTCTACCTATTTACAATATATGTGGCTGAAAAGTACTCTTGAGTGACCTTTTAAAGGCGTCAATGTCGCAAATTGATCTCATGTGGTTTTCCAGGGCATTCCACTGAATAATTCACTTGTTACCCAGGCCTAGGACTGAAATCGTAGCTGCTTACATACTTTACAAAAAGACAGTTCATAGGACATGATAAACCTTAACTCCAATTAATATACTTGAATAAATATGAAACTACCCCTTAAAAATATTCGAACAGTCACAGGTAGCCCAAGCTCTACGATTTGTCTCAAGAGGAAACGCGACGAATCCCTAAGAAAAACAAGGGACTGGTTCGTAGGCTATCTCAGTGACAGCCACGGGAGCGGGTCACCATTCGAGGTTTCAGCAGCATTTTGTTAAGTTAATTGGAACGGACGAAAATGACGGCAACGTTTACTGGATTAGTACAAAGCAGGTTTGAAGCAGTTCCCCAAAAGAAATAGTTTTCAATTATGGAAAATATAAATGTAAATATATGAAACATAGATTTTGAATTATGGAAAAAGAAGATAATAATTGTTCTATTCTAATCTCGTCCCAGATTTTCTCACTCTTCGGGAGAGAACCAAAGCGCTCCAAAACTGCCGATATGGAGTTCCTGATTATAAGTTACACGAGAGACCATACCGAGCGATCAAAACTGGGAACCAGAGAAAAATTGAGCCCTAGTAAGGGGAGGGGGGGGGGGGAGTTGTTTTTGATCACGCCATAATGTCCACTATTTCTGACAACAACCTCCGGGGAGGACAAATTGTCACATCACTGCCTTTAACGTATTTACTCGAATAAGGGCCGCCCTCGATTAAGCGCCGCACATGCAGGGTTTTCATTTGAGGCCGGAGGCCGGACGTTTCGTCCTGTCGTTTGCCCTTCCACGTCCGGTACTTTGAGATCAAGTTACCAAACATTTTTGAAAATCAAATAAATGCGCAATGATAAGCCAATGAAAATTCTGTTGTTGCCATTCTCCCTCCCCCTCCCCCTACCCGGCAACTAACCATTTTTATTCAGTAATTTACTTTTTAAAGAGAATTTTAGTGAGCGCCAGCATTGCCTAGGAAACTGTTTCCTTGGTTCCAGAAACGCTGGAAATGGCGTTTCTGAGTATTCTATTTTAAAAATTTCCTGGGGGAGCATGCCCCCAGACGCCCCTAGGTGCTTGCGCCTTCGGCACTCGCGAGGCGCATTACGGCGCCAAGAAAACATTCACGTCCGGTGCTTTCAGAAGTATGTCCGCTACTTTACAAAACAGTTGAAAACCCTGACAAAAAGCCAGCAATGGGAATTTATTTTCGTCTATAGTGATGTTTTTCAGTTCGAAGTGAGAATATCTTGATGCTCTTTCATTCAAATCTCTCTTCAAAATGTTCCCGTTCTTCAGTTATTGCGTGAAGGCTGTAAACTTTGCCGGTACGACAAGCCCAACCTCCCTCTTTCTCTTCCCTGTAACTGTTGCAGTAAGGAGATTGTCAGCGTTTGCTTGTACAATCAAAATGTTTTGGCTTTGTGGTATGAGCCTTTTAAGAGCGACTGTCTACTAACATCGAGCGACGGGTGGCAAATGATAAAAAATGAAAGTCCTTCATAAATTGGTTAAGGATACCCTATGGTAGTTCTAGTAACGTGGTGGTTTTGATTTCTTAAAATCCTTTTTTAAACCCGGAAAAACTGAATAAAATCTGTTCGGGCCCACGTGTCTAGAAAAGCACCCAAAATAGACGTGTCCTATACCGCTTCTCTCAACTTCGCTCTGTTTAATTCGCATCGATAAAGAAAACCTCCTTTTAAGCTTGGAAATATGCAGTTGAAGTGTTTACGAATCGTTTGTAAAGTTCTCAACGGGGTAGCACTAATCTGAGGAACCGCAGACCGCGGAGCCGCGGAACCTGCCGAACCTAGAGAAATATTAAACAATTTTTTTTTTTTTTTTTTTTGCAACTTACATACCAGGTAAAAGGTTACAGCTGATTTCATTGCTGTGTATAAACCCCGATTTTTTTTTTTTTTTTTGACATTATTCGACCAAGAGAAAATGAGATTTTCTCCTGATTCGAAAGCATGATTCGACGGTCATGAATCGACCGAGAGGTTACCAAGCTAGTCGATGGACTCGCAAAATCATGAGTTCCGCAGATTAGTGCTACCCTTCTCAATAGTCACCACAGAAACCGCCGAACTTTATAATCTTCCGTTTTCGACTGTTTTTGACTATATTTGTTTTCGGTGACGCAATACTGTCTTTACTTCGGAGTGATTGGTTTTTCTTACATAATGGCCAATATGGAAAAAAAAAATCCAAACTTTAGGAAGTCTGAAACTAGTTCCTTTAAAGTTATTTGAACATGCAAAGGTAAGGCGGCTTTTGAATTTCACCGTGAACAGAGATGTTCATTCAGGTTGTTTAATTCACGGTCATGGCGCGTGCGTGTATAGTTTATTCACCAACTTAGAACTTGAATCATGTTTTAACGAAAGGAAATTGAACAGATACAAGTATAAGGTGATATAAGAAAATTACGACTTAACAAGAACTTTTTCAGTTTCTCAACCATAATGACGTTTGTTCTTTTCGCATGTGTCGGATTTGCCAACATAAATAACAGCTAACAAGATAAAAGATATACAGTCAGATAAGATTTCCGTGATCACTATGATGATAACAGTACCTGAAAAAGGGTCGGGTGGATCAATTCTTTGTTAACAAGATCTTTAAAAAAAAGTTCAGTTTTCTGTTTAATCGTGAATTTTCTCTGATCTGTAGCACCCTTTTTTTTAATTGTGTTTATTTTAGTTACAATGATCTATTTTGGTCTTATAAAACATCGCCGTTGTTCTGATTGAAATATCGTCACGCACCTGATGGACATACAATGATGATGCTGGAACAATTGCCAAATATACAAAATTTCTATATTATAAAACACTTTGTAATTTTATGTATTTACGATGCGTTTAGATAATTTCCCGATAATTTCAATCATTCTAACGGCCATTTTGGTCGTGACCGGGTGAAATCAGCTTGTGAAATTTGCGGATAATTCCGTTGTCTGACAAGGTGATCAAGCAGGAAAAAAATGACATGCTACACAGTGGCCGCCATATTTTTGAAAAGAAGAGTGGCATTCCTATAGCACCATATAAGGAGCGCATGATTGACGGACGCGAATCGCTAAATGGTCGCCGGCGTTTTTATTCGAGGGTCGCGTATCAATGAAATCGGTGGTAATGAACACTTCAAAAGCAAATTTTCAAGTAGAAAACTGGGTTTCTGTTAATGTGAATTGAACAGAGCGAAGTTTACGAGAAGGTGTGAACCATGTTTATTTCGGTTATTTTTAAACCACGAGGGGCCGTCACTGTTTTTTTTTATTTTTCCGGTTTAAAAATATATTTCAGGAAAAAAATCCCACCACGTTTTTAAAACTACCATGGGGTATCTCTGGACGGAATATGCAGAGTTTTGATTTTTCATCATGTGCTACTTATTTATGATTTCGCTCGGAGTTAGTACAGGGTCTGAAAGGGGTTCTGCGTGATCCGGGATTTGGCCGAAATTGAGCGCGTGATTCGAAATTACAGATTAAATCCAGCCGTGATTCGTGAATTCTATATCGGCTGTGACGCGGGATTTTCTTTATCTGTAGTCCGTGATTCGTAATTTCCACCGACAAAATTCCGTGAATTCCGTGAAAATCAAATAACAACTATGGGTTATGTTTTTTTTTTTTAGCCCGTATCAATTCACGGTCACCTGACTTCAATCATGTTCAATGAGTTTTTTGCAATGTTATACTTCATCATTTGAATAGCGACCTGTCAAAACTTTTTAACTCTCACAACGGGCAGTTTAAACCTAAAGTGTTTAACGACCGGCCTTTGTCATCATGTGTCATGTTACAACTGGTTACGAAGCACAGGAAGGCTGTGCGGCAATTAACCATCAGGCAAACGAACACAAAGCATGCAGCAGGAACTTTGCCATGTACATATGTATCGGAAAGAGCTACCTGTAGGAGAGAAGATCGCCACACAGTCTACCATCCTTGACAGCAACACGGATGAAGTTGAAAACATTGAAAATAATGATGAACAGCAATCAGGATATGACTCTGCGTCGGACGAGGAGGATCTCCAAGCTGAAGAAATGGCGAGCGAAGTGGGGAGTGACGTGTTTGAAACCACTCAGACTCCTGTGAACTTTTTGTCTAAAACGATCCGCACTAGACCGGGGAGGACTATCACGTTATCGCACAGAGCACTTTCGTCATATCAAAGGTAGGCAACATTAAAAATATAGTAAGTGTTTGTTTAATGAGCTGTTTCTCTAAAATTCATGACTACAAGTGTCCGTTTACGGTTGCAGTCAGCTACCCAAAGCTGTCTACCGAAAGCTGTGACTGAAAAAATGGAGGGATAATCATGATCTCAAAGACCTCACTGGTTTGGGAAAAACGATGGGCAAACCAAACCCTTCCGGTACTTAAAGATTAACCGTGAATGAATGCGAATGCCCATAGTTCATTTGGGCCAATGACACTTTTCCCGCCCCACCCCCAAGCTAGGGAAAAGGCCCTGGGAACGAGGTTGTTGAAAAGCTTGTTCTTCGATGTTTCTGTAATTTCTTGACTACAACAGTTAACAGGGGCAGGGGGGAACGACACAGCGGCAAAACGCAATGCGCATGTGCCAACCACTGAACTTCCGGTCTGTGTTGTATTTCCGGTTAGCTATTAAAACCTATTGCGTAAACAAAAAACTCCCGTCGCGCGAAGTTTAAAAACAAAACTCAAGAGTTACGAAACAAACTTAAGCAAAAAAGTTGTTTTCCTGGTGAGTAAATTTATTTTGCTGTTTTCAAACCTTTGCACCAAGGGGTTTGGTGCTTGCACCAAGTGCGAAAACCATGCTCGAAGATGCGACTTGCTCGCGCTTGTGAAGAAAAGTTTTGTTGTCCTGTTGTTAAAATGTTGTTCCTCGCAAGACGAGAAGTGTGGTAAAAGTTGCGGAGGCCGTCATTACTTCTTGACACCTCAGTTAGCCAGGGCCGCTGAACTTCCAGTTGGTTCGATAGTTTGCCGGGTTCACTGGGACGAAACAACCGGTGTTCGGTTACTCAGGAAAACTACTCTCGAGCTCTCCACAAAAACGGGATACCTTCTCGACTTTATGCCGTGCTGGACGCTGTTGGAAAGGCAGGTAATGTTCCTTATCGTCCGGGAACAAGGTGCTGCAACAAATGTGCTGAGAATGTCGACCAAGAAGAAAAGTTTACCACGTATGCAGAATATAAGCCGAAAGAGGCCCAATTTCGGTTCTGGGTTGTGCATAATTTTCCAGTGGATGTGCAGCAGGTGTGCTTGCAAGAACCACCGTGATAAAATAAAAGTACCGGATCCTGTAGTAAAGGAGCAATAAATTGCACTACAAATAATATAAAGAGCAAGGCTAATTTCACAGTCAGAGAAATATATTTTTCCTTTCCAATATTTCAAACGGCACGGCCTTTCTTCATCAAACATACCCTGCCTTGCTCTTTATATTATTTGTTCCATAATTTTTAAGTTTGCCTTTTACTTTCACATACAAAGATAACTTCATGATTATTAACGTTGCTAAGTTTGCAACCCCAAATAGTAACCCTTAATAAAGTAAACGCATTTTTCCCCAATTATTGTATATATTTAGCAAAAGAAATAATAATAATAATAATAATAATGATAATAATAATAATAATAATAATAATAATAATAATAATAATAATAATAATAATAATAATAATAATAATAATAATAATAATAATAATAATAAAAGAGATTGTAGAATAGTGCTTCCAAATCAGGACACCTGGAGTACAATACAAACTTCTTTTGGAGTTGTGAAAGTCAAATTGTCATGGAGATGTCCTAGTAGAAAGACATGTATAGAACAGCATTGAAACAGTTTTCAAAGCCTCATCAGGTCAGTTTAACTACACAACTACTTGAACAAAAAAGAAAAAAAAGAATCCCAGTAATATAATAGAGATATTTTAGTAACAGTATTTCTACCAAACATCCTTCTGAAGGATTACACTGATCATCAACATGCCTCAACATGTATATTTCACTATAAAAATAAGCAATATAAATATTGTAATTTTTTTTTCATCTGCTAGAGGAGAACAAATGTAACTTATACAAAGGCACCCCCAACCCCAGAGGGAATGAAATTAAGCCCCAGTATGAATATGCATATTCTGATCACAATTTAAATATGTGGACAATATAATTATCCTCCACATATTTCTTATGTTACTAGTTGTGAGAGTTTATTTAAACATCTTGATGGAGTATGTGGTGACCATTAGTTTCTACTTATAAAGATAAAAAGTTCTGCATCCCTTCTTCGTTATTTTTTTCCAAACATTCATTTGATTACCTGGTAGAGAGATTCCAGAGAGCATTGCACCAACACCATGAAGGCAACATTGCACTTGCACTGTACACACCCTCAGAGATGGAAAAGTTTGCAGAGAAAAATGCACCTGGTCTTTTTAATCTTATTCTACACTATAATTGGATTCTTGGATCATAATCAAAATATTATTTTGCGAGATGATCCAAGAATGTGTGATGAGCATCGTGTATTACAAGAAAAGAGAACAGTTGTTTTATTGCATATCATAGCATATTTCTGGTAATCTTGATTTACACAATACTTTCTTTTAAGCTGACTTGACTTGTCTCAGGTATATTTATTTTCCTTTCCTAATGCATATGAGGAACACTCCTAAGTTGGAATAAACATGTTTATCAACCATAACAGCAGACAAATCTAGAATCTACCTATACTAAGATTGCACATTTGATTCTTCTTTCACCATGAGGTTTCCACATACAGAATATACTACTATCATACGAAACCCCTGAAATGAAATAAACAAGAAAAATTTAATTATTTTCTTACATTTTTACTTACAGTGTATATAAAAAGGGGGCTACAAATAATATTTATTATTATTTCAGGTCACAGAAGACACATTTAATGCATGAGGAAGAAGGATTATTTATTCAGCAACATGGGGCATCCAGAGATGTGATAAATTCTGCCAGAAGTTTAGGCTTCAGCACCAATCCAATCTTTTTCTTAGTTATCATTTTTTACCTTGGGCAAATTTAGGCTTTTGCACAAATTATGCTAGCATTTTTTCGATCATTTTGGTGAAGTAAAAGCACCAACCATTGTTCGAGCATTTCAGGGGCATTTTCCAGTTTTTGAGAGAGAGAAAGAGAAAAATTAAAATAAAATGACAAATCATTTTAAATGAAACGTCAAGTAGCCTGCTTGGGTCAAAACTTGGCGTCGCAAACAGAAGCAGACGCTTTTCACCAACTTATTTCGCAACCAGAACTTTTTTCAGCCATACTTGCACGCATGTTTTAACATTAGCTTCAGGTTAAATGCTTTGGTGACCATAATTTTCAAAGTTTGAAGTCATTCATTTACCAGACAAGATGACTGAGTGAAAGGCTTTGCGTCGTTGCTTATAATAACATTTGAAACAGATAGACCTTGCGTCTTCCTTTGGTCTAATTAATAAAAAAATATATAAATGAGAATTTGTAACAGCAGTCTTTCCAAGAACATTCCATGTGTTGAAGAACGGACAAATTGCAATAGTAGCTATAGAGCTAGGTGTTAAAACACGATTCACCAACCGACAAAATATTCATAACTTGGGCTGAAATGGCAGGCGAACACGCATAGAATCACATTTTTGGACGTTTTTTAAAAGATAATCAGTACCACTCGACTTCAGAATCAATCATTGTAAGAAATTATGGTGAGCTTACCTTTTCTTTATCATTGGTCCACTTCATCTTTAACATGTGGTTAATGATCCACAGCAGGAAAGTTTTTAAAAACTTCAACAGATCAAAACATAACCCTAACCGACCTTAACCTGTCACCCTAACCGGAAATGCAAAAAAATTGGCGCATGCGTAGACGTTTTGCCGCTGTGTTGGGGGGAACACTCCATAGCGCCTGGCACTTTTTTTGTATCTGAATCATCCAACAAAATTTGACGTCACATCCGGTCAAATTGGCGCCCAACAGCCTGTCTCGGCGAAGTCGAATGATGGCGTCCGGGTCAGGCATGATTTCTTTGGATTTTTGAGCCATCAGTATCAGGAATTGTGAACTGTGGATATGAAAGATGTTGTAAAGATATTGCTTCGACTTCATGAGCAAGGGTTTTCCAAAGGAGTTATTTTTTCTATTGTTTTGACGGAAAATACGAGACAGCTAAGCGTCGTGTCATGGCGAAAATTTCACACTCTCAAAACGGGTGGCGTTCAGACTTTTGGCTCTTGCGGCTTCTGATCGTTCGAAAGCTGAAATTTTAATAGCCTATCCCGTGTGCAACATAATGGACGAGACATCGTCAGTCATAGTTTGCAGTGTTAACATCGGGAACCTAATTATCTCTCGACGTGAAGTGTTGGAAGCCTGTATCATTGAAGCTGTTCCAATTGTCTTCGTTGTAAGAGACTCGTAATCTTCCAGGTGAGTAAATGTAGTTATCTTCATTTCCAGTTCTTTTCTGTCGACGTGAGTAGCTTTACATGTGGGCTTTAGAGTAATAAGTCGGTTTTGCGCTTCGTAGTTCTTTAATAAAGACGCAAGTGACGTTCAATTAATAAATAGCTATAGTAATTCTGGTAATTCTCTTTCTGAAATGCATTTCATATCATGTTGTCCTGCCAGTGCAGGCTTGAGGAGGGTCAGAAAATGTATCTGCGTGGCCTGGTTCATATTCCTAGTGTAAGTCAGTTGTTAAAGTTATTGATGTCAAGCCATCTTAAACAATAAATTAACGCAGTGGCTATTCGTACGGCACCCGTACGGCGACTTGTATTTGCTATTCGTACGGGAGTCCGAAGATTTCATAGGATTTCTCTGTAATTCCTGATTCTCGCTTATCGAAATTATTATATTTACCTTTAGAAGGAATAAGCGAATCCAGTGAGTGCCCTTTCTTTGAGCGAGATAAGTTTGCGTACTCTCTGCTCTCTAAGCGAACGAGCCACTCGCGACACTTCAAACTTTTTGCGAGCTACTAACATAAACTCGCACATGTCACGCAACCTCTTCTTCACAGATCAACTGGCTACAATTAGTACGCTGTAGCTTAAAAATGTGCGAAAAGAATTTCTTATATCTTATAAATAGTTATAATACACTGGCTTGGATCGGGGGGTAAGTGACAACTTGGTAATTCAATGAATTTGAACTCACGTTGGTAATCCCGTACGAATTATTCGCATTTTTGCTATTCATACGGGAATTCTTCTTCCTTCTATAGTAGGCGCAGTTTCAGTCATTGCAGTGAAAATTTATACCTGTGTCAGAAGGAGAGGTGTGTTCTGTTATCTTCAACATAATTTCTGTACGGAAATGCGAGTGTCCAATAGGTAAATTCTTTCATTAAGTGAAACTCCCATTTCGCGGCTTTCTGGCCGTACGAATAGCATCACGCAGGTTGGGAATACGGGAGTCCACGGAACTGCTTAATCAGTATACCACCGGTCAGGATCAGTTGTCTGAATTTCTCAACCAGGTTAGCGATTCTTAAATTTAATGATAATTTTTACTGATACTCATAGGAATCCCAAATGAATAGCAAATACCAGTCGCTGTACGGTCTCTTCTAATCGCGTGACGTGTGCGTGAATATAGCGCAAAACAATTCCAAGTGTCGCGAGTGGCTCGTTCACTGAATTGATGTGTGGTTTTTGAACTGAGTGTGTGGTTATTGAACTTTTGATTTTTCATTGAATTGAACAGAACTCAACATTCCTTGTCAAAATGAACTTTGAATTTCATTGGTTCAAAGGAGACAATGTTATTTGAACTTAATGTATGGGTCAATTAGCGCTGATAGATAACCTCCAGGAATTTGCAAATATATATATATTTTTTTACTTTATGTTCTCCTCCCCAACCTTGGACACAGAGAAAAAGACAATTCCCCACCCTTAAATATTTGGCACCAAGTAACATAACTGAAATAACTAGTAAGTAATTATATGATGTACAAATGACATTGTCAGCCATAAAGAGGTTTCAAAGTCCATTTGGCCTTCCATGTGTCCTTTGATAACCCAAAGAGGACTTCAAAACAAGGTAAGAACATAAGTCATGCCACTTGTCTGTGGCTTGTTGCATACTGTTTGTTCTTACCACAATTTGATGTCACAGGTGCATAATTATAGTGCAAATGTATAAAAAGCCTTAACCCATGAGCACCCAAGTGGTGAGAGTGCAGATGAGGTAAAGGGTGAAGGGGTTGTTTCTTTTAATACTTGAGAAATAATGTCATTCGCAATAATGCTATTTAATTTATTGTTTAAGATGGCTTGACATCAATAACTTTAACAACTGTCTGACGCTAGCAATATGAACCAGGCCACGCAGATACATTTTCTGACTCTAGCCCCTCCTCAAGCCTGCACTGGCAGGACAACATGATATGAAATGCATTTCAGATAAGAGAATTACCAGAATTACTATAGCTATTTCTTAATTGAACGTCATTTGCGTCTTTATTAAAGAACTACGAAGCACAAAACCTACTTATTACTCTAAAGCCCACATGTAAAGGTACTCACGTCGGCAGAAAAGAGCTGGAAATGAAGATAACTACATTTACTCACCTGGAAGATTACGAGTCTCTACAACGAAGACAATTAGAGCAGCTTCAATGATACAGGCTTCCAACACTTCATGTCGAGAGATCATTAGGTTCCCGATGTTAACACTGCAAACTATGACTGACGATGTTTCCTCCATTATGTTGCACACGGGATAGGCTATTAAAATTTCAGCTTTCGAACGATCAGAAGCCACAAGAGCCAAAAGTCTGAACGCCACCCGTTTTGAGAGTGTGAAATTTTCGCCATGACACGACGCTTAGCTGTCTCGTATTTTCCGTCAAAACAATAGAAAAAATGACTCCTTTGGAAAACCCTTGCTCATGAAGTCGAAGCAATATCTTTACAACATCTTTCATATCCACAGTTCACAATTCCTGAAACTGATGGCTCAAAAATCCGAAGAAATCATGCCCGACCCGGACGCCATCATTCGACTTCATCATTCGAGACAGGCTGCTGGGCGCCAATTTGACCGGATGTGACGTCAAGTTTTGTTGGATGATTCAGATACAAAAAAAGTGCCAGGCGCTATGGAGTGTTCCCCCCCGCCCCTGGATGATTCTGATACGAAAATTTGAGGAGTCTTCTCCCCCGCCCCTGACAGTTAACCATGAATAGATAGAAACGGTCAGAACAAGGATATATTTGGAAAACATTTTTCCAGAGTACGTGATTCGGGAAATGACGTGAAGAAGCTACGTGATTCGGGAATTTACGAAAAATTAGCCCGTGATTCGGGATCCAACCCCCCCCCCCCCCCCCTTCCAGACCCTGTTAGTCGACATTCCCTCTTAAATGAGCGCCGCCCTCGAATAAGCTTCGTACAGGAGACACGAAAAATTAAATAAGCGCCGCGGCGCTTATTCGAGTAAATAGGCACATTAGTTAAATTAACTTTTTTTGAAGACGCCGCAAGTTCAGTGGTATTCTTCAGCCGGCTAGCTCACACACACATGAAACTTAGCAAATATTTTCTGCTTAGACTCAAATAATGAGCTCAAAGAGAAGCATGCGGTCCGCCTTCCTATCTGTTGCAATTGTCTTGTTGTGTTCGAGTGGTAGAAACTGTGTTAATTTTGAAAACATTACCGTGCCACCTTTCTCGCGAGGAGAAAACAGTGGTGTGACAATTTTGTCCTTTCCGGGTACCGTATTTACTCGAATAAGCGCCGCGGCGCTTATTTAATTTTTCGTGTCTCTTGTGCGGCGCTTATTCGAGGGCGGCGCTTATTAAAAGGCTCATACCACAAAGCCAAAACATTTTGATTGTACAAGCAAACGCTGACAATCTCCTTACTGCAACAGTTACAGGGAAGAGAAAGAGGGAGGTTGGGCTTGTCGTACCGGCGAAGTTTACAGCCTTCACGCAAGAACTGAAGAACGCGAACATTTTGAAGAGAGAACTGAATGAAAGAGCATATTGAGATATACTCACTTCGAACTGAAAAACATCACTATTGATGAAAATAAATTCTCATTGCTGGCTTACAACCACATTGCAGCGATTACTGTGTATTTTCATCATCTTAGGGACTGTGCAATAATTATCAGGAGGGGGGGGCTGAAAAACCAGAGTTATCTAGCAAAAACTTAGACAGTACCCCCCCTCCAAAACTAAAAAATTAGTTCTAAGCCCCCCTCTGTTATGTTAAAAATAACGTCGCCCCCCCCCCACCACCAACACACACACACACGCACTCACTCCTCGCCGCCACCATTACCATAGATGCCTTTAAGTGCATACCTTTTATATTGTCATGCTACTGTAAGCGTACGCTTACTTGTTGGATGTCTTCGTCTGGAACAAATAATACCTCATATGTGTGTTGAACAAAGCCATCCGTTTCGGAGTCATCTGAATCCAACTCAGAGTTGTTTTCGGAAGTGCTTGTGTGAGAATCAGAGTCGCATTCGGAATCACTGGATAGGAGTTCTGTGTCACTGTCATTGGCACTAATTCTTTCGTTGTTTCGTGTTCCAGTTTGCGAGAAATCAAGAGCACGTGCTACCAGCACGGCTTTGCTTCCAGATACAGGAAGATTGTTCTGCTTAAGATAGATCTTAATTTGTCTTGCTGTGAGGGATTTGACTTCATCTTCTTCTTTCCAGTTAATGTCTGGAAGGGTATTGCGCTCAGCTTCCCTTTTTTTAGCTTTCAATGCAATAAACTCACGGTGTTGAACAAAACGTTTGAGAGTGATATTGATCGCTTGATTGAAGATTTAGACAAAGCATTTGCTAAGTACCGGGATGCTTACCATATTGGCTCAAAATCCAAAACTTCTGAAGCCAGAGAGAGAAAGGAGCAGAGAAAAAAATCAAAGAACAGGAGATTGAACGCTTCAAATAACAGACGAAAAAGGGCTTGCATTATATTTAGATCCTTGGGAGGAGAGCCTGTTGAACTTTGTTATGAGCCAGAGATGTATGGAATTCAGCAAATCGATTCAGTCGATGAAGAAACATTACTTTTATTCACATCAAAAACCGACAAAGCTTGTCTACGAGATCTGTTTGATTCCCATTGTTTTACGGGGGATGCTAAAAAACAAGTGCATGATTTTTGCTTTACATAGGGTCAGCTTAATTAAATAGAAGAAGGGTTAAAATTAATCAGTTATCTTTTCATTTTGATGGAATTTTTTCAATAATCGTTTAACAGCTGTTCGTATTGATATTTGTTACAGTCTATCATGAGGCCTGTATTGAGAATCTTTAATTGCGTTTAAGTTTATTTACATTTCGAATAAAACTTAAGGCCCCCCCTCTGTCAAATGAGTGATTTTACTTTGACCCCCCCTATCTTGGCAGCAATTTTAGGTAATGCCCCCCCCTCTGGTTTTTCAGCCCCCCCCCCCCCCCCTCTTGATAATTATTGCACAGTCCCTTATGGAAATACTCAAATAAGCGCCGCACTGGAGCTGCGGCGCTTATTCGAGGGCGGCGCTTATTAACCATTCCGTTCCATGTGCGGCGCTTAATCGAGGGCGGCGCTTATTCGGAGGCGGCGCTTATTCGAGTAAATACGGTAGTCGTGATCAGTAACACCCCGCCCCTCCCTCACTAGGGCTCAATTTGTCTCTAGTTCGCAGTGATGATCGATCAATGTGGTCTCTTGCCGTTAGTCACGAACTCCATATCGGCAATTTTGCAGCGCTTTGCTGGTCTTGTGGAGCTGCTAGTTCTCAAGAATGATAAGGTATGTGCTACTGGTGTTCAGAAATCATCTGTATGTTTTGCTTTTCTCGTGTCGTTAAGTCAGAATGGGACGACAAAATAATTTTATGGGCGAGTTCGTGGCAGTCTGCAAACAAGTCGTATGTCCAAACTCGCTTTTGCATCCTCGCCAATGAATATGTACACGTGCTAAACACAGACGCTAGAATGGCTCAAAACTGTACTCTAAAACGCATGTGATGATAGACAACAACACCATACAGGATCAGTGATGTACTGATTTAGTAATCTGACTTTTATTTCTTCCTCAGTTTGACTGTTTTAGAAATACCAAACAAACTGTTATATTTTTCCATAAGTATACAAATTCAGCAAATATTATGCTTGCGTGACCTCTGGTAGAAACAATAGGTTATTGTGAATAACGTGATGCGGCCACAAATCTATGAAAAGATTATATAATACTCAAAGAACAAAATTAGCGAATTGCAAATGGCGGGTCACGTAAAAAAATCTGTAAAGTTGTTATATAATAACAGTAATACAATTTTGCCGTGCGTCTGTACTCTGATAAGATACACAGGACGTCAAAACGTGCTAAGCACATCTGTCTCACTACTCACCTGCGGCTCGTAGCGTACTTCTTTGCTCTTACTGACCTTTTGACGTCATCTGTGCGTTATCAGAGTACAGAGACCACTTGTTAAGAAACAAAAGCCCACAGCGTTCTCTTGCTCTCATACTTAGAGTTGTGACACTCCCTTGACATACAATCTGTAAGTGCAGAATATGTTGAACATTGTGTAGCGCCACTGATAAAAGTTGAGTTAAAAGTTGTAATTTTTTTCCACCCTTTTGTTACGCCTTTGATGCGAATCGTTGAATGATAAACTCACTTATGAAGTAACAATAGTGCGTACAACTTACTATCCTTACTACATATATATATACTGTTAGTACAGACTGAGAACAATAATGGCCAGCAAAATGAACCACCAAATCTACAGCAATACAGGCCGCCGCGTATACTAGTGTATTATGCAAATTACACTGATGCAACATTTACTGAATCAAACTGAATGTTAATGGACCATGTTTTGTTACCAAGGTGGATTGAACAGAGTAAGAATTCTAATTAAGTTTACCCTTGAACTTTAATAAGTCTCTGGGGCACAAATCAAGAAATCGGGCTTTGAACCCATACTTTTCAGTGACTTTTTAATGATTTGGTCGAGGGACTATCGGCTGATAGTCGCCCCACGTAAATTTGATGTCATCAAATTTCTAAGAGGCAAATATCAGCCGATAGTTCCGTTACAGGAATTAAGCACTCAATTGTTTTTATTGTTCACCACTAAATTTTGTTCCCTTCAAAAGCCACTGACACTGGCATTTCCAATTTACAGCTCACCGATTCGAAAGGTTTAAATGAAAAAGACGAACAGAGTACCGAATAAAAATACACTGAAAGTAATCTGTTTGTTTATGAATTTGAAGAATAAATCAGGGAGGTTTTCTTCGTGAACGGGTGTTATCCATCCGGGCATTGTCAGTGATAAAGTCCCTGTTTAACCGAGGTTAAATTTCCGTCGACAAAAGTCAACGTCAACTCTTGGAGCTCCTTCTCATCTCCATTTGAAAACAATACGCACGCACGCACACTGAACGGGTTGCTGGTCAGTTGGCTTGGGAACGACAGGCAGATTGTGTCTGGAAGAAATTTAAAACATAAATTTTCCGAGTCATCCATTTCTTTGGCTTCCATCCAATAGTCCTTGTCCCACTTGCAATCTGGAACAACACTAAGCTGGAGTTTGTCGTCGAAGGTCTTCTCTACTCCAATGAAATCCTTGTTGAAATCGCAATGCGGAAAGCCTTCCCGCAATTCTTTACTTGACGACCAAATCTCAATCTGAGCGTTCGCCTGCTTCTCTCTGATGGCCCCGAACGATCCAAGTTGCTTGGATTCGTCATACGAAACGATGACACTGCAGCGATGTTCGCCCCGACAAAGATAAATCTCGAAAACATGCAAATCGCTGTCAGTTAGTTTCCAGAAAGTCAAAACACCGCCCCCGTTCGCATGCAACACAGCTCTTGCTTTAGGAAATGCTGGATGACAAAATCCTTTGTCATCAGTGTCTTCCTTGTGAATTTTCCACGGACCACCTTGGCCGGGTCGCTGCGGCTGATCCTTGCGAATATTTTGATGCAGCACGATAGTTTTTTCAACGTTGAGGGCTTTAAACGAGCGTACACAGTCGAAACATCTCCTGACCGTTCCAGTGCTAGGATCCCAGAATGTCCATGAACCGGACCAGTCGGCAATAACGTTCGAACAGAAGGAACTCCACTGAGCCTCGGCAACACTACAGTCCGCCATGATGGTCAATCAACCGGATTATGCAAACATCGACACGCCTGTCGATAGTAACCCACTGTCACGCAATACAGGATGATGATTGATATATGATATGACCGAATAAAAATAAGATTCTGGCATAAACAAAAGTCACAGAATTAATAATCGCTTTAGGCCCCGTTTACATTGTGGTAGGGTGATCCTTCCTTAGCTTTCCCTTGTTCTATCCTATTTGCATGAGTCCACCACAGATGAGAATCGTCACAAACCGATTAACGTTAATGTCCCACAGAAATATATATGCAAACATAATATCGATTGCATGCACGAACCACATAGCCCACAATGCATCGCTTCCAACTATATTATCAAACTGTCGATGTCACATGATCATCTAATTTCAAAATGGATGCGATGTGGCAAGCGCCAATGTTTCAGAAATCAAAGCTCTGTACAGGCCCGCAAATGATCCCGGCCCGCAAATGATCCCCGGACCGGAAATGATCCCCAAATTGAACTGCAAATGATCCCCGGACGGGAAATGATCCCCAAATTGAACTGCAAATGATCCCCGGACGGGAAATGATCCCCAAATTGAACTGCAAATGATCCCCGGACGGGAAATGATCCCCAAATTGAACTGCAAATGATCCCCGGACCGGAAATGATCCCCAAATTGAACCGCAAATGATCCCCGGACGGGAAATGATCCCCATATTGGACCGCAAATGATCCCCGATCGTCTTACCATAAATCTAGAATGGAATGGACTCAAATTTGGACAGTGGATTTAAACTTTATAGAATTCATTTTTTTTTTAATAACACCAGTCGTTATATTTAACTATCTGCATGCAAATTTCTCAACTTTAAAAATTATTATATAGCAGCACAGTACAACAGAACAATTCAGCTATAAACTGTAACATACATGTATACGATTTACTTATACCATTACAATGCCTAAAATGTCCAAGAATTGTACGAAACTCTTCCAAATTAAAGAGCGGGTCAGTTAAGACTTTCGCAAGTTTTTTTTTTTTTTTTTTTTTTTCAAAAAAGGAAGGAGAATCGGTCAATGCGCTTCAGATGGCGGTCAAATCTCACCCACTATCGTCGCCTTTGTTCTTAACGGATCTTAGTTCTAAGCATAACGTTTAAGCCTCGGTCGTCCAATACGTTATCGTGTAATGTGTTGATTTTAATTTAGTCGTTCGTTTTCGTTTTGCCGCTAGTTGGAATCTCAGTCTTTTTTTATTAGTTTTTTTTTTTGCAAAACACACTGTCGTCGGTATAGACCTACAGAAGACCATTGTTCCCCTCCGCCATGGCGAGCCTCATGCCTTAGCAACCGATTTTGCCATCCAAATTTTTCGTCTCTCGCTACAGGAGGCCAATTGTTTACGGGAGTGCTGTTGATAGTTTAAAACCACATTTTCCGTGCAATACGAGTCTCACCCGTTGTAAAAAGTTCACAGCAATCAACATTCACTCACTGCGTGCAGTCGATTATTTCCGCTTCAGTCAAAAACCTCCGAACAATTGAAAAATCCGGAGTAAAATAAAGTTATCCTCGATGTGCAGCGAGTATTAAACGGCCGAGTTCAAAATCTCCCTCTGAAGAAATTTCTATTAAATATATCACAGTTAGCCGGCGTACGAAGCAAAGGCGACGACCCCAATTACTTATTGTTCTCAGGAGACACACCTGATAGCCTGCGAACGTAGACGTATTTCCGGCTGTCGAGAGAATTCCGGTAGAGAGAATCTCGACAGCAGGTAATACGTTTGCGTTCGCAGGCTACACACCTGAGAGAACTGGCATGCATGTTCCAGTTTATACAAAGTAAATTGTTCTGTTGCACTGAGCTGCTATATTATAATTTTTAAAGTTGTGAAATTTGCATGCAGATGTTATTAAGAAAAAAAATTAAGTAAATAAAATTTAAATCCACTGTCCAAATTTGAGTCCATTCCATTCTCAATTTATGGTGAGGCAATCGGGGATCATCTGGGGATCATTTCCCGTCCGGGGATCATTTGCGGGCCTGTACAGCTCTTATATTTGTATTGTGTCGATACCGAGTATATTTCCGAGCTCACGGTACCTAGTTTACCTTTTCTTAAGTTGAAATGTTTGTTTGGACATGTGAGTTTCCCTGGATCTCTTTCGGAGCGGCGAATGGTTGTTTTCCCACAGAGCAAGCGTTTGCTTGATAAAGTGAAAGATGTAGTCTCGCCTTGCGTTATCAAGGTTATATCCAGTGTTAAATTCCAGGTAAGAATCATTGAAAGTCATAAAAGTGTACTGTCTGTTTGGAAAATCTAATGAATAGTTAACGTTTTACTTTACCGATTGTTGTTTTTTACGATTTGCGGATTCACCCAGATGAAGTCGAAGACGACAAAAATTATGCTGATTTGGGATTTCGACGTGGATGATGTTCTTCTATCGTTAACTGCCTCTCAATGTTCAGTTAAAGCCAAGATTCCCTCTAAGCTGACTTCGATCGCTTTTATGCCTTATTTAGATCCTAAAAGCGTAAACTGTAATTGTGCCAGCATGTCTGCGAGGCAATCTCTTCGCTTTTGCCCCATGCAACGGCCACTGTCTTCCTCTTTTGTGGTGAAATCAACTGCTTCGGGCTTTAAGGGGATCTCACAAGCCTGGCTTTTTTAAGAATCTGGCAACTAGCCTTAAGGAAAAAGTAAAATGTGTGTGTTTCTTTTTTATTTTTTTCGTTTTGAATGAACAAGTGGAGTTGAAAAAAAATAATTTAAGACGCCAGTGCCTTTTGCAAAGGGCTTCCTTTTCCCTGAAAAGCACACGTTCTTCGCGCAGGTCTTTCTTCGCTTTCTGGTTCCAGCACAACTTCACGTGGCCTTTTCTCTCTTGGCTTGTTCGGGGTGCTTCCACTCGCAACATATGGACGTTTCTCTCTTTCATCCATCGCAACGATAATCTAGAAAAATTAGAGACAAAGGTAATAATAACCAAAAAACTGACAGAATGTCAAGAAAACG
This sequence comes from Pavona decussata, assembly GCF_977016875.1. Lineage (NCBI taxonomy): Eukaryota > Metazoa > Cnidaria > Anthozoa > Scleractinia > Agariciidae > Pavona > Pavona decussata. The sequence goes on along the minus strand of NW_028145528.1, from coordinate 3,146,188 downwards.
AACGATACAATTAAAAAAAAAATGGAATCATTTAGAGCAGGGTTGGCGTATTTTCCCACAAAAATTCACACCTCGAGAGCACGGCGACTACATGCCGGTGATGCCGAAAAATACCAAACTTAGGGGCGATAAAACATATTGAAATCGTGAGGTACTTCGAGGTTCCAAAATCGAATTCCCTTAAAAATTATCTTATTTTCCTATTCCCATTATCTATCAGTGGGCCAAAAGATTTCGAAAACAGCGTTCTCTTATCACGATTGTTCGTGGTTATTCAGCCATCACGCAATTTGCAATTAAAAGGAGGTCCGAAATATTGAACTGAAAGAATGACAAAAAGACTATTATTAGCACAAGAGATCCTGGTTGTATTGAAATAATACAATAAAGATTCATAGAAAGCTAAAAAACTAACCTTTAAGTTGTTAGATCTCTGTCAATTCGACGGTTGAAAAAGCTATTTGAAAGGGCTTTTGAGCAAAAGAAGCGATGATACGTTTCCCCCTCATTTTTTCTCGCCGCCTAGCTCCCCTTCCTCTTCCCCGATTACGCCGGCCACGCAGGCTAATTTTAAGCAATACAAATGTCCTTAGTTTATAACAATTTAATGTTGCCGCTATGTCACACAAAAAAGCCACACAAATATGTCTTCAAGACCAGAGAAAAAAATTCTCCTGCAGTCGGATTCTTACTGCCCGATTCCAAATTTAAAAAGAGAAAGAAAAATTTGTCGTCGTTTGTCTACGTCCTCCTCCAAACGTGAAATTAGGAAACTTCACGTACTTGTCAACATGATAGAAAAGTCAAAAAAACATGTACCTTAGAGTGTGATCCAGGTGCAAAGTTATTGTTTTACTTACTAAATCTACCGGGGATTTTTATGTTTTCGTTGCATCTTAAACTCCCAAATCAGTCTGTTTTTGAGTGACGGGGGGGAAGGGGGTAGTTTTGTTTCACCATTTTGCTAAGCCCCCTCAGTTGTTTTAGCCTTGCTACGGGCCTGCGCTTCTTGGAGGCACCAACACATGTAAGAGGGCAGTCCGACCCTATTAGCAAGTACAAGGGCAAAAGTATAAAGATTCTGAAGGGGTGGAAAGATAAAGAGGGTGATCTCCTACGACCTCTGGAAACGTCTGTACCCCACTCTCGAAGAATATTCGAAATTTAGTGGGCTACCTAAGGAGCATAAGAGGGATATTCCACTGAGACCGACAGTCTCAGCATCGGCAGTGTCTCCTAACCAACCGGCAAGTTCCTAGCAGATATCATGGGACCGCTGGGACCTCGTTCCTAGGGTCCTCTCCTACTCGGCCCCCGTGGCGAGAGAGACGCCACTGGGTAGGAGGGGACCTTGGGAACGAGGTTGGGAACCGCTGGTGAGAAAAAGTGAGCACAACATTAATAACAGTTGCAGTTGGAAGTTTAGTTTTTGCTATTATTTTCATCTTGTACGCGCACAGAACTTGTAAGTATTGTATTTATTTTTGGTTTTTCCTTTTTGGTACCTTTACTTATGCAGTGTATTGTATTTTTCTAGTTTTCACCGAACCGAACTGAACCATCATGTTGTGCCATGCTGTTGAGCTACAAACTGCTCGGTGTACAATTGTAATTAGTTGGCTGCCGAAGCATTAAATGGCTGTGTTTGGTCAGTCGAAAAGTCTGTGTTACACACCGTCCTCTCTTTTCTCTTTGTTTTTTTTTTGTTTTTGTTTTGTTTTTTTTGCGTTTCCATTTATATGAGGGGTGGGTTCACCTTAGGAGCAGGACCAGGATCACTTTATCTGTCTTCTAGGGTAACAGGACCCTGTTTTCATCATGATAGTGTCACCCTCTTAGAAAGGTCATCCTCCAGTGTTGTATTTTGGAAACCCTCCTTGGATAACTTGGGTACCATAGGTTTTTCTTGCGTGGTTTATTATGACCCGCCTGAAAAGCCTTTTTTTTTTCTCGCGGCTTAGTGTCTGTCTTTGGCCGACGACTAGGCAGCACAGCAAGCACTTCAGTGGGGCTTTGTGCTTTTTTCCGCTGTTTGAACGCGCGGTAATAGAGACGAGAAAGAAAAACGAAGGAAGGGGAAAGGGGAGAAAGTCCTCATGGCGCTAGAAAAGAACCTCTCGTTCCCATGGTACTGTGGGAAATGCTTGCCTCCAGTAGCGATGTTTCACACGAAATCACAATCAGGCGACAAGTACAGTACAGAGCTTGATTTTATTCGGCGGTTACGTTCACAACAAGGTTCGTTCATACTCGCTATCTCTCTCAAAAAAGGATAACAATTGAATAAAGCGCTATCTTATACTTCACATGCACAGACAAGAACTCGCAATCCTGGCTGTGTATCAGATTGCTGTCATCTGCCGGTATCATTAACAACTGATAAAATCTATTGGTTAACTCACTACTGAAAAGTCTAACAAATTTTTTTGCAACCAAACGTCAATCAGCAATCTCAGGCTCCAACAGTACTTCTAGGAGGGGCAACGTTTTGTTTGTTTAATTGGGGAGCAGGGTTGGCGCAGTGTTTGAGCACTCGCCTTCCACCTATGTGGCCCGGGTTCGATTCCCGGACTCGGCGTCATAAGTGGGCTGAGTTTGTTGGTTCTCTACTCTGCTCCGAGAGGTTTTTCTCCGGGTACTCCGGTTTTCCCCTCTCCTCAAAAACCAAGATTTGATTTGATTTGATTTGATTTGTAATTAGCTTTCTTGGATTGTAAAGCGCCTTTGATCATTTAGATGTTAAAGGGCGCTATATAAGTATTAAAAATAAAATAAAATAAATAAATAAATAAATAAAAATTTAATTCAAACAGTTAACACTTATTTGTATGTGGTCAGGAGCCCGTTACTCGGAGCGTACAGCTCCTACACAAACCCTATGCTACGAAATGCTACGACGTTTCACAGATCAGTCTATTTTTAGATACGCATGGGAATACTTTTTACCGCTCAAATTTAAATTCCGATTCACATGAGAATTATGCGAAGTTTGAAACTGAAAACCTGAGAAACTGAATTTGTGGGAACTTAAATCTAAAAATAAATAGGTCTTTCTGTCAAAACGCCCTTACACGCTTATATAAGAGTCGTACGCTTCGGGTAATTGGCCCCTGATTTGGTGAGATAAAGTCCCTGATATTTATATGATTTAATTATTTAATTCTGGCTCTGTTTGACTGATGGAAACTTTATTTTATGATTTTATTTTGGCCGGTCTTTTCTTGTTATGGCAGACGAATAACTGTTCTACCTGAATGAACATCCCAAAGATCAGTATGCGCGGGAAAAAAGGTATACCCGTATAGGTATCTGCGAGCGGAAATTAACACACCTTATCTTGTGTCGCGATATACTGAAGTTGTATATTTTGATCAACCAATTGTTAAATGTCACGCAACGACTGCATGTCTAGTTGATCCCGCCTATTGATCAACAAACCGGATTTTGCCTTTTTCACCCGAGTCATTTTGTGTTCGCGGCGCTGCGCGAGCGCACCATGGTAAGAAAAAATGATAACTCATCGATGCGAGAAATTTTGGTTTTGGTCATGACGTCACTGACCGTCCGACCGTCCGTCCATCCGTACGCAGTACCACAGGAAAACCAGTGCGAATGGCACAGTAGCGGGAGAAACAAAACGACAGAGTACGAGAAAATTACTCTTTACTAGACGGCACATCGTAAACAGCTTTATAGCGAATACCAGCCGTAAAGACAGTATTTTGCCGTTTTAATCGTCGCTGTATACCTTGTGGAAGCGGAGATAATACTTTTTTGTATTTGGTGTGACGCTTAGTGGAAAATTAGCGTTAAGCAACTATGATGATCTTCAAATTGGAGCTACCTTGGATTCCCTGATTCTTCCAAAACTTCAGAATCCCACCAAATCGATCAAAACTGATCAAAATCAATTTAAAATTTAAAATTAGTTAAAAACATGGCAGTTATCATCAGAAATAAAAATTTCTTCATTCGATATTTTAAGAAACTCGCGTATCAAAACTGGTTGGCACGGTTACAAAAACTTTCATGAACATTAACCTGAAACCCACCAAATTGTTCGATCCCCAGATAGATGTCTCAAAAAGTCAACAAGTTTAGTGGCGTCTGTTTCCTCTAGACGGTCTCTAGATAGATTTAATCTTGTTGTCCTGTACACACTTGTGGAGTATGTTTCACATGTTAAACAGATAAATTTCTGCTTTTGGTAATTCATTCAGCTGAAAGAGGTCTGTTTCAATTATCGATTATGTTGAACCTAGCAACTGTCCGACAAAAAATCTGTCTTAATGGAAAACATGAATATAGCTTTTAGCATTGATATTGGTGTCACAAACCACCAATTCACCATTGTTAGTGACAGCAACAGAATGGGGGCATACCATTCCTTTTTTAACCGCATTCAGAAATTCCCCTTCCAATGTAAAAATTTGAAGTCTTCCATTACCCTTGTCACAAACCACAAGATTTTTGAAGCTGTCGATAGCAAGACCAGTAGGATGGTTAAACTGTGCTTCACCGGACCCTTTGTAGCCAATTTCATAAAGCAGCTGCCCATCCTTTCCGAATACCTTGATGCAATTTGCTGAGGAAAAAGAAACAAAAAATAGTTCCCTGTCATAAATGGCAAACCAAGGAAGCTCGTCATGGTCTCGATCACAGATGGTCTGGATCAAATGTGTACCGTCTGGAGAAAGGACCTTGACAGTCTTGTCTCCCTTATCACTAACAATCAACTGGTCACCATCACTTGTAACAGACACAGTGCAAGGATTGATTACATGTTCACTGACGTGTGTAATGAAGTAGCCATCTTCAGTAAATACGGACAGTTTATTTCGCCGTCCAAGTTCTCCATGAACAACTATGACGTCACCAGACGCGGTGAATGCCACTGATGTTGGATTATATATTCTCTCGTCACCAGCTTCCCCGTCCCCTACAGTTCCCAAGAAGTTCCACTCAGAGTCCATCAACTGAACTCGGTGATTGTAGTAATCAGCTAAGGCAATGTTCCCAGTTATTTTACTCTCTGAAATACTCCATGGAAAGCAATGTCCTCGTCCTCTTGATTCAAAAGATCGGACTGATTTGTAGCGATGTGGTTTACCAGTCTGCATTTTTTTAGTAGCATCAAGCAAGTTATGAATTTTAAAACATTCTGGCTTGTGACGCATTGCTGGTTTGACATGTTTTGGGTCATCTCTTTTCCTTTCCAGATTTTCTCCTTTTGGAGGTCGCACTTTAAAGTTCACGAAATGTTCTTCACCCTGTAAACGTTTTCCCTCGGACCCTCGTGTGTAGTCAGATTTTGCGTCCAGTTTTGTTTCTTTCAAACCTTCTCCTTCGGCCATCCATTGTGGGGAATCAATGTGCACGGCTAAAACTTCACCCGGAACAAATTCGGTCTCTTCATTTACGCGGTATGTGACATACCTTGGCGTGTAAGTTACCATTTCCTCGGCGTTTAAAAGTTCCTCGCAGTGACTTGAGACAGCTGTAGACTCTGTTTGTAGAATTTCAAAGCTGCTACTTTGCTTTAGGAAATTTTCACCATATTCAACAGATTTTCCTAATTGACTTGCAAACATCTCAAAGCTTTTCATTTTAGTCGCGTGTTTTGTTTGTTCTTCTTCACGAATTTCAGCTAACTTTTTCTTCATGGCCATTTTATGTTCATTTAAAAGACGAATTTGTTCTTCCACGAATGCTGCCATGTCCTTATAAGCATTGTAGATCTGCTCGTCATTCTGTTTCATTAATTCAGTTTGTTCATTCATTTTTTCTTCAACATCGACAGTTTTTGCCTTGACTTTCCCAAACAATTTTATCATTTGAGCTTTTCTTTCTTCAGCAGCTTGCTGCATATCGATCTTAACATGATGATCATGACGTGTCTGTCCACATTTGAGGCAAATACAAACTCTGCATTCTCGACAATAAAATTCCACCGATTCATTCTCGTGGTATTTCTCTTTACACCTGATGGTTCTCTGGGCATTTCCTTTGGGTTTCATGCTTTGCTCTAAAAACAAAAATGGGTTGTAGAAAAGTTTAGATCCGGCAATTGCTGTTATCCCAGTTGTAACTGGCCACAACTAACCCGTTGATACAGCTGTAAATTGCAAGCGAATTCGTCGGCCAATCCATATGTAGCTCGGATGCTATAAAACTGTGATTTATGACCTAGATCTTTTGGGAAAACTGCAGAAGCGCCAATTAACAATTGTCATGTTTAAATAATCCAACATCTAATTTTCTATGAAAATCTTTAGACACGCGTGGGTCTATTCATTTTTCGAGCCTTATACAAAGAAAAACGGGGAGATCAATTTCGACCCAATGCTGTCTTTTCAATTTTCCAATTGAAAATCGTACTGAAAGCAACACCCCATTTTTCGGCATCAGAGACACGTAACTTATTTGATTGGTATGGCTACATTTGAAGATAAAGAACGAACTGTCGAGAAAAGAGACTGGACGCTAGTCTTAGTTAAAAAGTAGCCAAATCAGACGTCACGAGAATTTCAACAAACACTTACAGGGATTCTACAAGGCCTTCGACCGTTGTTAGAAGACTCTTCTTTTTGAGAATGAGAAACGAAGGGTAACTAAACTTGGTTACCAACAATCAAATGATTAACAGCCCAAACGCTCTTAGCTTTTAGCAATACTTTTTTAAATTCTGCTCGTGTAAACTAACCTTCAGAAATGATTTCTTCGAGCTTTTTCATGACTTTTCCTATGCCGCTACCTATCTCGTCCAACTTATCTTTCACGTTGTCCTCATCCTTCTTCCATTGGCTAAGAATATCAATGTAGTGATCTTCAGCCTCGGGGTCCATACATTCCGTTGCAAGATGGTCAATAGCTGCTCCGTACTTAACTCCTCCCAGCCGCACCAGAGTTTCCCGGATGTTCTTCCAGTGGCTACTGAACGTTGCATCGTCAACAGAAACGTTCTCCGCATGCGCAAACACTGTGTTTCTGAAGAATTTTACACGAGCGATGTCCGCTTCAAGACTCACATCGCTTGAATGGGGAAGGGCGTCCCAGCCTGTTACAGGAGCAGCTAAGCCACATATGTTTCTCAACAACACCATCAACAAAGTGATGTCAAAAGAAGCTGATGAAACGGAAGACGAGATGGCAGGAAATAGTTTCCCCCACTGTGTTGGATTTATTACCCTCCGTGATCTCAGTGACTGCAATGTAGTTACATTTGCGGATAATACAGCTTGCAGATTTGCTGATGAGTGGATAGTGTTGAATTTGTCTCTGAGGGCCTCAGTGCCAAGATCCACCAGGAGACGACACAACCGAGCATAGTTTGTCGTCTCCTTGGTGGATGATGCTGTTGGAGCTGCACAAGCCATGAACAGTTCCTGTGTAATGTTAATATATCAGCAATAGGTTTTTTTCCTCATGTTTCACTAAAATGGTGCTGTATTAATCATAGATAGCTGCTGCCGTTATAAAAGAATTTACAGTGATAGCAATACAGGTAGGGTTTTCCATATTTTGCTTGTAACAACTTTTGATGACAAAACTAGCAGAAACCCGTATCTGAGAGAAATTGAAACGTTTTCTATGTCTTTTCATTTCCAATACAAAACACAGATGTCAAAGTTAAAATCTTTCTCTTTAAGTGGTTGTAAGTCTTCTGTTTGGTGCGATCGTTAAACAACCCTTAGTTCAAGCGGCCACCATCCTGGCTCAACACCTTGTGCCACACTGAGGGGTGTATACCAACACTAGTTACAGAAGTATAAGAAATGATTAAAAGTTGATTATTATCTCCGAAATATTCATATTCGTTTGTGACAATTACTTCTACAGAGACTAACAAATTAAAATCAAATACCTTCTGAAGCTATCGCTCTTATCGCAAGAGTTTCGTTATCAGACGGGGGAACAAAACAGGCAACAACGGAAGTTTGAGAAAATATGACGCAGGAGAGAGGTTTTTCATCTTTCTAAGCCTGGTAGCAGTAATATCGACAAGAACAGATGAGTGCTTCAGTTTTCGGATCGTTGCTTGTCCGAAAAAGAAACAGATCTACTTCCTAAAGGCCTGAATTATTTTGTAAGACTATGGGCTCCCCTGTGGATGAAATAGTCACCACCTCCGAACAAGTTTGTCAATAATGATGGATCAGAGAATTAACTCCGTAGTGTATGTTAAAGTGCTAAAGTGAACCCATGAATTTTCCACTGCGCGTTAGACCTAATTAGGAAATGGGAAATCGCACGAGGCAAAGAAAAAATCTCCGACGTCGGCGGGAATCGAAACCACGACCTACAAGCTACAAGGCCAGACGGGAGCAAGTCGCGGGTTATTGTGGGAATGTGGAGGGTAAAAAAGCGCAGAGTTATTTCTCTGATGCATCATTTGTGTCCTTAGTGCTAGTGGCAAAATATTCATTTGTAAGCCTGTCAATACATCGAGGATAAGGATGCAGTGACAGACTCCGGGGAGAGGTTGTTGAAGCGGCGCAGCACTAAGAACCTCATAAATCGAACATCAGAAGGGGGAAAAGAATATCACCATTTTACCTGCAGATAAGGGAAGAATGACAGACATCACGAACCCGCAAGAGTACGATATAAAAGCCCTTACGCTCCTTGGCAGCACCAACACACGTAAGAGGCTGCAGTCCGACCCTACTAGCAAGTAAAAGGGCAGATTATGAAGGGATGGAAGGTTAAAGGGGTGATGTCCTACGACCTCTGGAAGCGTCTGTATCCCACTCTCGAGGAAGATTCGAAATTTAGTGGGCTACCTAAGGACCATAAGAGGGATATTCCACTGAGACCGACAGTCTCCAGCATCGGCAGTGTCTCCTAACCAACCGGCCAAGTTCCTAGCAGATATCATAGGATCGCCGGTGAGAAAAACTGAGCACAACATTAAGAACAGCGCTGACTTTGTGGAGAAAATAAAGGAGCTCGAATTGCCCCTCTCCAGACCCTAGTGTCCTTTGACGTAAACTACCCCTTTCACCAGCATTCCAGAAGCGGTACGTGTCATCAAGCAACGCTTAGAAGAAGATTCAAGCCAAAGAAAAAAAGACGAGCCTGAACATCGATTAGGTCATCCCTTTTACTAGAGTTCTATCTCAGCACCACCTACTTTATGTACAGCTATGGCCCTGTCTTACCCATAGTGGCCAACTTGTACATGGAAGACTTCGAAGAACGATATTTGGCAGGGGTACGTACAGGACACTTTTACCACGTTGCACTGTTACAACATTGAATGCTTTACTGTACACCTGAATATCATCAACCCACACAAAAGTTACCATAGAGGTGGAAGGGGAGGAAGTCTTGGCTTTCCAGGATCCATGGGAAAAATGATGAGAGCATCAAGACCACTGCCTACAGGAAACCCTGGTATCTAAACTTCCAGTCCAATCATCAAACACAACTGATTAGAGGTCTATTATCCACACATTACCGAACAGAACCAAGCTCTTAGTCACTGAGAAAGAAGATAGAGAACGGGAACACTGAGATGTCAGTGAGGCTCTCAGAGCCAGCGGCTACGAGAGGATGGCCTTTCAAACCCTACGTAAGACCCGGAGGGAGAACAAGAAAGACAGGGAAGCGGATAACATTCCTCCTGTAGGCCTCCCTTGTATCTCATGTCTTTGAGAAGTACGGGATTCCCTCCTACAGTAGACCGCACAACACACTTAAGTCTCTGCTGGTCCACCCCAAAGATAAGCCTAATACAGACAAGGCCACAGTCGTACATGACATCTAGTGCGACACCGGCAAACAACACTACATTGGAGAGACATCTAGACCGTTAGGAAAGAGACTCAAACAACACCGCTTACAGCCCTCTTCCCGCCGTCCGCAAACATCTTGACAATACAAGACACAAGGTGAAATGGGGAGAAGAACACAAGTATTTTAGACAAGGAGCCGATTGGTTTCAGACGAAAGGTAGAAGATGGTGACAAAGCCCTTGTGATAAGAGCGCAAGCTTCAGAAGAAGGGTTATATATTCTCGAAACGTCTGTGTTTTCTTAACCATTACTGACACTTTTTGATATTTATTTTAATATCAATCCAACCAGATATACAATTCCAAGTGTCACGCATCACCAACGAAATTTCCGTTCACCGTTTATTTTAAGCTTAGCTTCAGAGGGTTTTCGTTTCTTTTCTTTTTTTTTTTAATTTGCTAGTCTCTGTGGAAGTGATTTGTCACAAAAGAATATTTACAGAAGCTCATACAGGAACGGGAAGAGCTTGAAAATTCTCACTCGAAGACTCCTTTAACGGAGCCTAAGAGATTTATATACAATGGCCATGTGTCGACTGGGGCCTTATCCTTTCACCTGGTAGGCTAAGCTATACCGGATGGTCTAGGAAAAATATCACACAATCAGCAGCCTTATTTCGATTTTACCTCCTGTTAGGGTTGGCTGCCCACAACTGTAAAACCAAATAAATCCTTCCAACCTCCGAAAGAGGGCTGGTTGGCCACTCACGGCGGACAAAGAGAGGAAAGGGACATTTATTTTTCATTTATTTATGTTGTTGTCTCGCACAAGGCGAACCAAATAATCCACTCAATTTAAATTTCTTCAGTTTCGCATTGCGTGACCACATGTCAAAAGTAGCATTTCCATAAACATTTCTCGCTTGTCAAGACACTTTTACATATTGCAATGCCATTACAACAGATTTACAAATGAAAAACACTAAACTTATAAGAAGTCGAACCTCCACTCTAATTAGCAAAACTTCCTGAAGTAAATCTGAATATTCCCAACAGTTCTAAACTGACAGAAATCATAACATGTGGAAAGGACTTGACACAACCAGCATTTCCCTGCAGATATTTCCAACCAGGCCATCTATGGCCAAATATATTTCATTTCATTTAAATAGATGAGGTACGCTTACAAGAATACATATAGTATTCAAGCTGTAGCACTTTACTGAGTGAGTAAGTGAAGGCATCCATCGATGCATTATCCCGAGTGCAATATGTATAATGTGTTGTTGCTCATTAAAAAGAACAATAACAAAGGATTTCATAGAGGCAAACTACGTAGTTAATGCCTTTCGTGGAATCCCCCGACATCCAGAAGCCAAATACAAGACGTTTTCACCCGAGCGTTTTCCAGGACGACCTATGATATTATTGTTTACACCGAGAACCGCGAGCGAGAGGAACGGCAGCCATGATCAGTACTGGGAACTTGATCATTTGATCTATCGTTTATGAGTGAATTTCAGAATTATAGGCTTAACAAGGCACTAGCTACGAAAACAACAGAAACAGTGTGCACATAGAACAACATTTAACGCAAAATCGCGGTATTTCTTTACAATGTAACATCACAAGAACAAACCTGAGATTATCACAAGTGAGATGAATCCAAGGCAGCGACAAAAATGTCAATTCGTTTGCTGATTCTCGGTTTTGTCGCAAAACAGCGACACTACCGACACAGCAGAGTAAAGACAGTAAAGATCAACTCGTCACGCTGTCACTTACGACTTTCAAATCGATTTTCCTCAAAAAACTTTATCTTCACCCATCGAAATGATCGAGCAGGGGCAATTCGTATTTCCGCGAATTCAATGTTTGATCAGCGACAAAACCAAAGGTGACTCTTATTTTAGAAAGTCGATGTCTCGTGACCTTGACGCCCACTGAGAATTGTTTCCGTCTGGGGTGGTGTGCGCAAGTCTTCCGCCTGTCAAATTCCAATTCCAGTAGACGTTAGAAGATCATTGCGATGTAGAAAAGTGGAAAGAGGTAGGAAAAATCAACACCTACTCTTTTGTCCAAGACTGGGTCGTTCTTTTGTCCCGGACCAGGCCGTGCCTTAGGCTCGCGTCCCTCTGAAGACCTCTGTATAAAAGCCATTCAAATTGACTCAAATTAACTAAACACCCAACAAAGAATAACAATCGAATTAAAATTCAAAGGTTGCAACGGTAATTTTAACATTTTCATTAAAAGGTAAAAAATCCAAATTTCGGGAAAAAATGAACCTTGTTGCTATGGTACAGTCAAGTCACATGAACAACATTATACCGTAGCAAATTGTTGCCAGATAACTTTTTGGAAAATTCTCAAAAGTGGTGTAAGCCTGCAGAGGCAACCGAGGATTTTTTTATTATATTATATAAAGTTTTTTAAATTGTGTTTTTCCCGCGAGAGGAGAGCTCAAAGCCAGGAGGCGAGAGCGTAGCGCGAGCGAGGCCAGATTACGAAATAATTGAACGCCTGTCCGCACGTGTGTTTACATAAAGTCTTTATTATGAACGCGGCTATCCAGTTGGCCACTTGATACACACAATCATAATGATGTAACAAAACAACAAAGCGGCGGTTGTACCAGCATGTTCGGTAGACGAAGCTGTACACAAACTCTTCATATGTTGATTTTCTCTCCGCCTTTCGACCAACTGATCATCATTGTACATTTGTGTCGGCTTTACTATATGATTTAAATAATTTGATCGTGACTGAATGATGCTCACGCGTGGAGCCTCCGTCAGAAATGGTACCTTTGTCAGACTGGAGGTATATAAAAGTGTAGGGAATTCACGAGCTGAAATATAGACAAGGGTGGGGAAAACTACGTGAACTGAATAAAACTTGCTGTTTTCCGGGGATATCATTCATTGCAGAAATTTCAATGGCATATAAAAGAGATGCCGTATTTCTACTGTAGGTAGGTGAAAGGGTTAACTGTTCTGTCAAAAATGGTGTGTAAAAGGGTTTGGACATCAGGGCGGAGCCTACCCGTATAAAACTTTGTAGAGTATCCCCCCGAGAGAGAGCCCTGCGTTAAACGTCGCCTGTTTAGCAGTTTGATCTCAACGATTAATTCCTTTCTCAAGCTTTTGCCTTTTAATCTCCTAATTTTGAATTTGACCTCAAGGGGAAACAACAGTTTTAGTTTATTATGCCGATTAAGGCATCGCTATGTTTCAATAATTTGGTTCGGCTTAAGCGTGCAATAACAACTTCTCTTGTTCAGATCACCATGATCTTCGCTTTAAGGTTTGTTATCCCGGGCCTGCCACCTCTTATTGTTGCAAAACTTTGGTTTAGCATTTAACAGAAAATTCATCGGGAAATTTCGGTTGGAAGTTTTCTTTCGGGTAGAAAGTGTTCCATTTACCCCGAGAAACTACCATATCGATTGAGACCATACATACCTTGGCATGAGCATGAAAGCCAAAGGCCTTGAACGGAGCGAAAGAGAAGAAACTTAAACATGGCCTCGAATTTGAATTGGGAAAGTCCCAACCAGGAAAACTGGACTAACGTTTCAGAATTTCCGTTTCTCCTGGAAATTTTCCACTCCGACGAGCCAAAAAGGCGTGTTTCATTTCCTTCCAATCGGAATTTCTTTTTTTTTTTTTTTTTTTTTTTGAATTGGCAAGCCGGTGTATGTCTTGTCATGGAAATTGGTCTTTTGATCATGTTGATCTTTCGGTCACCGTTATGCCTTCTTATAAGAGAGTTTTAGATCCGAGTTTATAGCGAACCGCTGGAGGTCACGTGACCAGTCTCAAGTCACGTTTCACGTTTCACGTTTCACGTCACGTCTCACGTCAGGTTTTCGAGGTGCGTTTTCAACGTATACACTCGATTGCAAAAACGTTGACACCTAAAAAGCATAAACCGTGAACGATGAGACCCAATGGCTTTTTGGGTATAAGTGTACTAAACTTATTTGCATAATATTCTATTCTCGTGCGAGAGTTGATGACCAAAATTAGTTGCACGTGGTGAATGATGGAAACTGTCCAAGTTTGCCTACAAGGGCCAATTTGAATGAAATACAATTCGCGATTTGCCTAAGTTCAAATCAGTCAATGAACTTAAGCAATATTTGCTAGAAAATTATTCGGAAGAATTAAGTCAGCACTGTATTTTTTATTGTAAAGAATGAGAATGATAAATTATTGATTATGGAAATGAGATTATTGTTTAAACACTACGCACAAATCCGCTGGGTCTCATCGTAAACGGTTTATGCTTTTTAGGTGTCAACGTTTCTGCAATCGAGTGTAGAGGTAGGTTTTTACGTATGTCATTTATAATGTAATCTTGTTTTATCTAACGTAATGATGCAAGAATTTTAGAAGCAGGAACAAATTTGGGCGAAATGCTTGATTTGATAAATCCTATTCGATCTTGAAAGCCATTCATGGCTGCTGATTCAAAATGGCCGTCGTAAATTTGCAAGAAGAAATCAATCGAATTACGTTTGAACGTCGAACCGCAAACGGGTAACTGCAAACTGCGGTTAGAGGTTCACGGTAAACTCGGAACTAAAACTCTCTATAGAGCTATTCCTCCCTCTTGTTATTAAAGACTATCGACCGTGATTTTAAAACAGCTTGAAACATCAGCAGCTCATAGAATTGAGCTGAAACTTCAGGCATCCTTTACGCCAACAAAAAAGCATAAAACATCTTTTACTGCACTTTGTGGACTTTCGCGCCGGCATAAGGGCCCTGCCAAACATGCAGTTTTCGTTTATTTTCCACTTTTGTCAAGCCCTGGTAACCAAAATGCATTGAAATTTGAGTTCAACCAATCATGCATAATGTACTTTACTCTTTCGAAGAAGCGATCGAGAATTTCCAGAAAAAATTTGGTATTCGAATAATCTTTCGTGATGGCAAATCCTTCTTCGCTTTGATTTCATAAGCTCTACGAATTCCGATATTTAAGCCATTGAATATTGCTTTGCGCGACTACGATAAAGATTTATCCGCCTCAAACTCCATGAATTCCGCCGTTGCTCTCAATGCTTTTGAGGCCCAAAATGACGAGCAGAAATTTATTCCCGCTATACGAGTGAGTAATACTGTAGTCGTATTATGGTTATAACCCCCCTTATGGGTATTTGTTGATTACCTCTTGAGGTTGCTATGCCATCATTAAGCCCTGGTCAAACGGCGTATGGTAGTCGATGATAGTTGATGATAGTCAAAACTATCATTTACTATTATCAACTATCAAACGGGTGGTCAAACGGCTCAAAGAAACTCGTGATAAATGGCTGACGATAGCTTACCGTGAGCCTCTAGTGTCAGGCACCTGCCGAGTGTCAACATCGCAAACAAACCTTCGCAGGGATGAATTTTTCGCGGCGAAAGAAAGCAGCTGCCTGCTTTGTTTTCCTTCATTTGTTGGAAGAAGTCACTGAAAATTAATCTTGAGAGCGCTGGTGAAGAAAACAGCTGACCGAAGAACTATCATCAATTGTATATACCACACAAGTGAATAGTGCTTTTCGCGCGCGCTGATTGGCTAGCTCGGAGGTGATTAGCCAAGTACTATTCACCTCCGAGCAACCGAAGAGAAAGAAGATGGCTTCCCGTTTCGCCACGGTTACTTAAAACACTTAAACGGAAAATATTTCGATAAAAGAGACGGGTATTACAAAAAAAACAGAAATGGCAACAAATTTTGGTTTGACGGCATTGCATGGTAAGTTATTTAATCTTTCAAACCTCATATTCTAAGGCGAAAAATAAAAATACAATGCATTGTTTCGAAAACTGTCGAGCACTATAATTACAATGTAAACAATGAAGCATCTAATGTTTTGCAGTATGGTTTCAACAACAGGACAAATTTCACACAACAATCGAAGAAAAGACACGCAGCAACTAAACAAGTGCCTCCAGAAGTTTTATTTGTCGGCAAGATAGCGAGACGGAACTTTCTAAAATAAGAAAAGGCACGCGAGATTTTAAAATTTCCCACCATTTGTCGGTATATTGTCAAAAATAAAGTAATTTTTGGTCCACTTCTTATTCAGCTTGTGTGGTATACACTAATTAACAATTATTCACCTCAGTGTCGGTGAAAGTGATGGATATTTACCTCCACTTTGGTGAATAATTGTTAACTATCATGCGCGTGGTCAAACGGGAAAAACTATCATCCCATGACTGAGCCGGGCTGGCGGCGGAAGCTTAAGGGGGCGATGCAATGGACCAACAGGTATAAGTACCGTGTTACAGTGCTCTGTCTGTTTCGATATTTATTTTCTTTTTTATTACTAATTTTCGTTGACGATAAAATTATCAGAAACGAAAAAGCAGGTACATGTTTTTAACCGGATAAAATGCTTTGGTGTGTCTGCAAGTCGCTGCAGGCCATTAGCTGCGATGCTTACGGCTTATTGGAAGATATGAATATAATTTCCAAAAAGATCACATACCAACAAATCACCGTTTTCTGTAGCGGTCACAAATGCGGGGCGATGATTCATTCCTTTACTTACCGAGTTTAGAAATTTGCCATTTAACGAAAAAACTTGGATTCTTTTGTTACCCTTGTCACACACAACCAGGTTCCCAAATCTATCTATAGTGAGGCCAGTAGGATTTTTCAGCTGCCCGTCACCAGTTCCTTTGCAACCTATCTTGTAAAGCAGCTGTCCGTTTTTGCCGAAAACCTTAACACAACTTTCTCTTTTATAGGAAACGAAAAACATATCCTGGTGATAAACAGCGAACTCCGGCGCCTCATCAGAGTAAGGATCCCTTGCGCTCTGTATCAGGGTTCTACCGTCAGGGGAAAGAACCTTGACTGTGTTCTCTACACCGTCACACACAACCAGGTTACCATTTGCATCAACAGACACAGCCCATGGAATAACCAGGTGCTCAGTGATGTGTGTAATAAAGTCACCATGTTCAGTAAATACCGACATTTTGTTTTCTTGACCAACGCCTCCATGAATGACTATGACGTCACCAGATTTTGTAAATGCGACTGATAGTGGTTCGTCAATTATCTGATCCCCAGAGCCCTTGTCTCCTATCGATCTCAGGCATTTCCACTCTAAGTCCAACAACTGAACTCGACTATTTCTTCCATCTCCTACGGCAATGATCCCAGTTTTTTTGCTAACTGCAACACCGATTGGTGCGTTTAATTCACCCGATCCTGGCCCATAGGGTCCAAAGGAACAAGTTAATTTGTACATGTGTGGGGCAACCTGCACGCGCGAAGGACTATCAGTCAACGGATTTTCATAAACTTCATCTACAGCGTCATTCTGTGACTTGCAGTGAGCTGTGTAGTTACCACTTTCACGATTCTCTGTTTTCATTTGAACATCTTCTTCATCTGGACAGCTGACCTGTACTCCCACTTTCACATGACACCTCTCTCGTTTGGAATCTCCTTTAGTAACTGTTAAGTTACATTCTGCGCACTCTGATTCTTTTGAACTTTCTCCTTCAGCCGTCGATTGAGAAGGATGATCAATGTGGAAGGCAGCTACTTTACCAGGAATAAACGGTAGAACTTCTTTATGTACATGATAAGTAACACACCTAGGAACGTAAATCTCCTTTTCTTGAACATCCGCAAGCTCTTCACAGCGATTTAAGACGATTGTACCCTTTTCTTGAAGAATCTCAAGACTGGTGCCTTGTTTTACGAAATTTTCAGCACACTCAAGAGATTTTCTTAGCTCAGTTGCAAAAATCTCCAAGCTTTTCATTCTGTTGGCGAGTTGTGCTTCTTCCGCTTCACGAATTTCAGCTAACTTTTTCTTCATAGCCATTTTATGTTCGTTCAAAATTCGAATTCTCTCTTCCACAATTTCTGTCATCTTCTTTTCCGCAGAAAAGATTTCGTTTCCGCTTTTCTTTATCAGTTCCGTTTCTTCATTCATCTTCGTTTCAACATCGACAACTTTCCTTTTGATTTTGTCAAACAATTTCTTCATTTGAGTTTTTCTTTCTTCAGCAGCTTGCCGCACGTCAATCTTGTTATGATGATTGTGACGTGTTTGTCCACATTTGTGACAAATACAAACGCTACAGTCTTGGCAATAATATTCCACAAGTTCATTCTCGTGATATTTCTCCTTACACGTGACGGCTCCTTCTTTGGATTTCAAGCTTTTTTCTATAAAAGCAAGATGTTGCGTAAGTTAAATCATGGAAATTATTAGTATCTTAGTCATTGTCTATAAACAGTCCGTGAATTAATGCAAATGAAATTACGCACGAGATCACTTCTTGGTCCCCATCTAGTTGGTATGTTATGCCCTGCACGTTCTTACCCGTACTTTTCAACTAGTTAATAACAATTTTTATGTCTAAACAATCGCGCATCTTATTTGCCGGGCTGTCAGGATAATTTTTCCCACCTGCGGGGGCTTTCACGGGCATCAATTACGACAGAATGTTGAATTCTCAAATCAAAGATTGCGTGGAAAGCACTACCCAATATTTCGACATGAACAAAGACAGCTTAATGGAAGGTTACGCACGAAATCTGCGAAAAAAAAAACGTTTTTTACCTTTTTTAGGACGGTTCTTCAATCAGAGAAAT
The DNA here is from genome assembly GCF_977016875.1 of Pavona decussata. Classification (NCBI taxonomy): domain Eukaryota; kingdom Metazoa; phylum Cnidaria; class Anthozoa; order Scleractinia; family Agariciidae; genus Pavona; species Pavona decussata. The sequence continues at coordinate 3,127,827 of NW_028145528.1, read as the reverse complement.
TGTAATGATTTACATCACAAGCAATAACTTCAATTTCTTTGCTACATTGATATTCAACTTTATCTTAATATTTCCTTCCATTCTGTGCAAGCAAACTACATCGAACTAACTTCTCTAATGTTTTTGAGCTACGTTTCAGGACTTTTAAGACGCCACTCCCAATCTCCAACTTGTGCGTCATTCACATCTCTTTTCTTTTAATTTTGATTTATCTCAAATCTGTGAAGTAATTAAAATTTATAATATTCTATCAAGTGCTAGGATGAAACCTAACCTTCGGTGCTGATTTCCTCGAGCTTTTTTATCACTTTTACGATGCCGCTCCCAATTTCCAACTGATGGCTCTTGATCTCGTCCAACTTCTCTTTCACGTTGTCCTCATCTTTTTTCCATTGATTAAGAAGGTCAACGTAGTGTTTTTCAGCCTCAGGATCCATGCATTCGATTTCAAGATGGTCGATAGCTGCTCTGTACTTAACTCCCCCCAGCCGCACCAGTGTATCCCGGATGTCTTTCCAGTGGCTACTAAACGTTGCATCATCAACAGAGGCATGCTCCGCATGCGCGAACACGGTGTTTCTGAAGTATTTTACGCGAGCAATATCGGCTTCAGCACTCACGTCTGTTGCAGTAGGGAGGGCGTCCCAGCCTGTCAATGGAGCAGCTAGACCACATATGTTTCTCAACAAGACCATCAACAGAGTGATGTCAAAAGAAGCTGATGAAACGGAAGACGAGATGGCAGGAAATAGTTTACCCCACTGTGTTGGATTTATTATCCTCCGTGATCTCAGTGACTGCAATGTAGTTACATTTGCGGATAATACAGCTTGCAGATTTGCTGATGAGTGGATAGTGTTGAATTTGTCCCTGAGGACCTCAGTGCCAAGATCCACCAGGAAGCGACACAACCGAGCATAGTTTGTAGTCTCCTTGGTAGATGATGCTGTTGGAGCTGCACAAGCCATGAACAGTTCCTGTGTAATGTAAATATATCAGTTATTTCTGGCTCAGCAATAAGTTTTTTTTTTATCACATTTTCATTAAAGTGGACAAGTACGACTATAATATAGAGAAAACAAACCCTCTTGGTCAAGTTAAAGTTACCATCCTGGCGGAACAATTTAAGTTAAGATTTTAATGAAAAATTACCATTTTATAATTCACTAAAAACAGCAGAGTTAAGATATGATGTAAAAAAAATTGTTAAAGTTATCAGCCTTGACATTTTATTATGAACCAGCACATGAAAGACAGTTATTCAATTTGCCAATTTATGCACAGCCCTATTCTCTCACAGTCAAGGTAACTTTTTGGGTTGACATGCTATCTCTGATACCTTTTCATAGTTTAATTCAAGATTTATTTTTCACAGACAAAAGGTTAAGACAAAAACAAAAAAGGGAAATGAGGTTTAGTTTATTTGGTTACAAAATTACCTTCAATATTAATTATATTAAAATGATCTCAATTTGTGTTGGGAATAATAGCCAAACGCTAAATTAAATTGCAACAAGTTAGATTGTGAGCAGTAGAAAACGGGTTTAAGCGTTTTCTCCAAATGATTAGGTTTTGATCTGAGGAAGCTGCCAGGCATGCCGGCATGCATGCCGGAAACTGAAAATACAAAAAAATGTACCCAGAAAAATGACCGACACATTAAATATTCACAATCGAACACTTTTCACGGTTTGTCGGTTTTTACCCTACATTATTCCTTCTTGCTAGGCCGCATTTTTAAAGCGAATATCCAACTCTTTCCAGATTGGCCACGACATAGTTTTGTCGTTTGAATGGAAAAAGCTGAGATTAGAAGCCGTTCAAGTGAAAAACCATTTTCTAATCATAGGAAAATACATAGCATTCAATGCCTCTGATAGAGCATGGATGGGTGATCGTTTCGATTTGGTTGAAAGATAAACAATTTCTGAACACCTTAAATGTCTTCATTCTTCTATTTCTGAGTTAAGTAATCGGTTGATTTTGGAAACTGAACAGCATACAGGGGATTTAAAGCATGCGCAGTCAAAAGTAAGTCATAAGCGCACTCTGCACAGCTAACAGAAAATGAATATCAACTCCACGCACAAGTAGGCAACTTAACATGAGCAACACATATAATTTATAATGACTTCATAGTCGCTTCACCACTCGTATTTAGAAAAAATAGTGTTATTTTTTCTCTGTAACCTTGCGCTATACTGCTCTAATGAACATATCTTAGGTAAGCTGTTGAGTAAGTTACTGCGTCATGTTGTATTATATGAACTCGGTGATAGGTTATTTAATTAATCAGTCAATTCGCGTATTAACTGGGGCATGGGGCACTAACTGAGACATCTGAACTGAATAAACTTCATTACCAGCATTTCATTCACTTGGAGGCTGGAAACTTTACATAACAGATTAACTAAAGATTTTGTTCCTCATTAATTGGAATGAATTTGTTAAATAATACGTGAATGTAAGTTTTGGCCCGCTGCCTGAATTCAATCATCCTCGGAGACGGTTCCAAATAACTTCAATCAACGGCACGACAATCTCTGTTTGTGATCTGAAGGAATAACGGGATTCCTTAGCTTGGTTTCGGCGATTAACGTTATGCATGCCCAGCATCTCAAAACAAAATTTAAATTGAAATGCATAAATTATAGCCGAAAAAGGGCATTAAATATTCTGACAACTAAGCATTTTCACTTTTCACGGTTCAGGAAATATCACAACTCTCTTGCCCGTTTCTTTTAAGACACTGGAGTTTCCAAGGCCGCAAACAACTCCTTTAAAACTGACAGCTACTGCAACTCATCCTGAGATGGCTTAATTCGAAGATAAGTTAGGAAGATCTGGTTCAGTGAAAACAAAACAATTTCTCGAAGAATTCAAAACTTGTTAGTTTGCCTCAATAGCTAATCGCTGAGTGCTGAAGTCTGGAGACGTTGTTTGATTGGTGCAAATCACTGTGAATGTGATATTAGGAACCATTAACTGACACGAGAACATTTGTTAAACTACAGTTTAGAAGTGTCATCTAAAGTCTAACTAGTTAGTATGTAGGTTACATAAAAGATAGTAATTAACAAGCCATATCAGAGAAAAACTTTATAGACATCAGAAACGATCTTATTGAGCATCATTACTAAATATCTAACAACGAACAACAAATAAACCAACCTGTGATATCACAAGTGCGATAAATAAATAGCAGCACTGGCAAACGGGAAGTCGTTCGTTCAACTGAGGTCTGACACTTTGTCGGTGGCTGACTCTGCAAACAATATCACCAAGGTACAGACAAATGCCCGGCAATTAGCTTGTTACTCGGCTTCTTATGAACAGCAGATGGAAATGGCTTTAGAATGTTATAGGTAACTCTGTAAACAGTTAAGGATTGAATACGGATTCTGTCCACACAATGAGCAATTGGTCACCGACGAAATAGCCTGTTTCAGTCGTTCAGATAGATGGGTGCGGCGCGAAGTAAGGAGGCGAGGAGCGAGGAAAAACGAAGAGACTGGGGAGAGGGGGGGCGAAATGTGCGTACGTCCATGACGTCATGGTTATCTGAAAACAGTCAACTCCCTTTATTGCAGAAACCCTCGGGAACGCGAGTAAGTGTCTTTAATAGCGAGAGTCCGTAATAGCGGCAATTTTTTTTTTCAGTCAAACGTCTGTAATTTATTTTTGCTGGGGATAAAGCTGCTGTTCGTATTATCGGGGTGTTCTTAATGGCGAGGTGTCCGTAAGGCGAGAGCTGACTGTATTGTGTCAAGGCGACATGAGAGGTGTTCTAAGAAACTTTTAACTTATTTGTCTAAAAGTTTATTTTGACCTTGCTGATTTAAATTTTACACGATTTGATAGAGAAGACATGTAAGTAAGGATTGACGGAGGTGTTTGGTAAGTAACGTTTTGTTTTAGATTGAAACTTGAAATGAGAACCAAAAGATAAAACTGAAGAAGTGAAGGGAGCAGAAGTTAAACTTTAGATCGAGTTACTGAAGGCCCTACAGTTCATGGTCTGTGACGAGCCGTTTCTCGTCCCGTGACAGACAATTTTAGATGAGAAGTGAGTAGAATCTAGCTTTACGGCAGACTTGTTTTGTATGATACAGCCGGTAATTTGTAGTACAAACTCAACTGAAATTTATCAATGTATTTCAAAGGTGGGGGAGGGGATAGAAAACGCACCCTTTCTTAAAACCCTTCAAGCGACGTTTTTTTGGGCCTATTTAACGACAAATGCAACGAGTGGGAACGCCCCGATTTTTCCCCACCTGGTAAACATGTCACGTGATTCGCACGTTATTCAATTACGTATGCTTGGAAGCAAAATGTATCGATGTATGGCCTGCGCAGGGTTTCCTCTGTTTTCGGCCACGCCAAAATTGGGACGAAGTACTTTCGCGGGATCAAAAAGCCAAAAATGGACCTTAAGATTAAGGTTTTCTCTCGTTTCCCGAAAACCGCAAAAAGTCATGTAACTCCAATCCTGCCGTCCCGTTTGACGTTCAGGTTTCAACGTCAAGAACACTGTCTAGAGGTATAAAGTGAATTACGGCAGAGTTTTCCCTAGTTTTAAAACTATAAAACCACCTTTAAACGTCAAATTTACTTTCCTTTAAGAGTTATCTCGATGAATGAGAGGTTTGTTTGATTCAGTTGCGAGATTACAAGAATTACCAACCACATTAGTGCATGCATCGATACTATCCTTCGTGCAGCCGCCATCTTGTTTTCCTGGGAGCTTCCCACGTTACAAGGGTAAAAAGTAACCCTCAATCTTAGCCCGGGTTATGTACATACGGCGAACGCCAAACTGTAAACTGCTGGTCGACGTTTGGGGGTGAAAAGCAAACCCTAAATCTTAAGGTCCCTAATGCCGAAAATCTTTGTCCACAGCCTACTCAGTGAATCAGTACAACAGTCATAATACTAAAGTTGTCAAGCTATATTACAACAAAACCCAAAAGGTAAAATACATTAAATTGACGTACCTGTACACTGAATGATTTGCTTTAAGATAAAAACTTCGATTTTCAATTTACCAAGAGTTCACAACAAATTTCTCCGCTTTAGAGTTTACAAACAAAATTCTTGTTTTCCCTTTGCAAAACACTTCAAAAAGATTAAAAATCGATAAAAACTCTCTCTCTCAAGTTGAAAAATAGTACTGCAAATTACACAATTTCACTGTGTCAAAATATTGTTAGCCAAATTGCTTAATATGTAACATGGTCTGAAATCAATGTCCAACAATTTGTCATTACATAAGCTATATCTCTTACATGCTTAATCCTGTCTACATAATACATAATATATTCACAACTGTTTACCGATAAAATGAAAACTTTGCCCTGACAGTCACGGAACAATACGAATTCTTGACAAAAATCAAAAGCATATTAATAAAGTCAATTTTCATGCATGGCTATATCTCAAGGGTTTTGAGTTTTGACGGTTATAATAAGCACCCCCCCCCCCCCCCCCAAAAAAAAAAAAGACCGGGGAGATCGGTCCAAAAATTATGTACGAAGAATAATTTTTTCTGGTGGTTATCGTGCACGGTATAACAAGAACGGATCGTGACCACTTGAATCACTGTTCTCTTTGGTCCTCTGTTTTTCGAAATGTCACGCAACGCCAGTTTCCTACTCCTGCGGAGTGAAGCAACAGGGAGCTTTAACAACGACGGCGGGGACGAAAACGAGAACGCCAAAAACGTTCATTACACTTTGTGGTACATTTCTTTGCCGCCACTGCACGACTAGGATGTGAAATTTTCTGATGGGAAGTTTTATGGAGGACGTAAACACTCGACGACGAATTTTGCTTTCTCTTATTTCTCAACTTGGGTGCGGTTTCCAAGAATTCAACTCCAGGAAATTTCACCTACATTTGACATTTAAAGTGACTGAGTTGGAATAATCGCGACGACGTTTGACAAAACGTAAAACCATTTTAAAATTGACGCTTTTGCAGCCGTCGACTTCGTCGTTGCTAACGCTCCATATGACCTGACCGCTGCGACGGGAACGAACAAGTTACCGTTGACAACCGCCGATTGTCGCAAACACTGTGATGAGAACAACGATGTTAAAGTATTCTAGCAAGTAGAAATTCCGATCTATCTACAAAAGTTAGTTACACGTGTTAGGTCTAAACGAGGTTTAGACCAATCGGAATATCTTTCTCATTCATCAGTGTTCAATTTTCGCGTGTTTTGGAGAGGTCTGCAACGAGTGCTCAAACTTGGGTTCTTCGGCTGGTGTTCTTCAATGTTGGTCCCGGTTTTAGCGCGGTCTTGCAAGTGGGCTCAAATGCTGGTTTCTAGATAGCTGTCAGATTCTGAACAGGAAGAATCGTTGTCTTCGTCGCGTCCAAGGAATTCCATCCTTTCAGCGGATTTTCGCTTTGTTTTTAACTCTGCCTGCAAAAGCAAAGATAAATTGCCTTTTAATTTGCAGGTCAAATTCTCTTTCATTTTACTGTGAATAGAAGCATTGGCAAAAGCGCATTTGCGGTGAAAAGAAATATGCTTAAACTATAAATGCGTGTTCAGTTTACAAAGGCTTTTAGTGCTCGTGGATGCCGTGATGTAAAGAAGCTTTTTAACAGCGATGTTTAGAAGAATGCAAAGCAAAGCAAAATGGCCGTGAAGTTGCGAGCGTCGAAGATAACCAGACTGTTACCTTTGGAACTTTCTGCTGGACAACAGTGCGAACTCTTTTCGACACTGTGGAATGGGCACGAAGAATTTTCTCATTCTCTTCAATGCACTCAGCGAAACAAACTGAGAAAAATTAACAAAACACTAATTACTGAATATCGCAAAAAATACAATCTGCGTCAAAAGTACATGGGGTTGGTCATGTTTCACTTTTCAATTATTTTGGCCAATCCTTAGCGCTGACATTTTACGATCTCAGCTGATAGTCAGATTTTTCAGCTGCAAGTAGAAAAACAATAGTCTATTTCCAAGTTGCTTCGAGCCTCCGTATGAAAGCGAGGTTACGTGCACAGCTTTTGAAGTTTTCATATGAAAATTAATTTTGTTTTTATATGAATGAAAACTAATTTTCGTAATAAAAAGTTTTGCATTTAGCCTCGCTTAAATAATGAGGTTCAAAGTAACTCGGAAATTTCCCATTATTTCTCAGTTGACAGTGATACTTTTGGTCAATTCTCTGATATTTGTGCCAGCTCCCAGTTCAAGGCCAATTTCCGTTACTGGCCTACAAGACAAAAACCCTGGACTACATATATATTCTGTAAACAGTCGAGAAAAGAATGTCCTGAGCCATTCTAATTAACGCGCTCGCCTTTTTCGCTCTATTCAAAAGTGATATAAAATCAAAACACTTTATCACTAATAAAAAAAAAGTTGAAAGCATAGTAAGCGGTGCATGTTAGATTGTTAGGACGGTGAATTATTCATTGGCTTAACATTATCATATAGTGGCTGTTTTCTCAAACGTTGGAACACACGTCACAATCCGCCTTATAAACCGACACCTCCAGTAAGGAAACACTTGCTATTGATACCTTCAACTAACAAGGTTTCATTTTACTTCAAATTTTCACAAGTGTTCTCTCGTTAGATTGGAAAATGACCACCACCACGTAAAAGCAACGTCCTGTTGCTTTTATTTGAAAATTCGCACTATGGGAATTCGTCTCTACCAGACCCTAGAATTAAAGTTCACTTTAAATCTCGTACCCAGAGTCCTCAGGCTGTTTGGCCAGCGGTTGATCGCCAGGAGAGATTCTAGGAAACTGGAATTTTACTCAGTACCGCAGGATTCCTGGGGTAAAACATTGCAAGCCGTTACGGGGCAGCCAATCAAAAAATCAACCAACCGCTGTCCAGAGGACTCTAGGTACGAGATTGATTCACTGTGAGAGCCGCCGCTGACAGGAAGTTAAAGTAGGATCTTACTTACCATTATCTGAGCCCAGGTGATTCCTATTGAGGACCACATCCACTTGGCGCAGCTTACGGAGCGTGTGAAGGACCCTGCTATGGTCCTTATTCCATGGGTATCTCAGAACCACCCACTTTGTGGGGTCCTCCCAACTGATACATCGATCAAAGATCTGTTCAAAACAAGTGTTGCAAACTTAGTAACTTACTATTGTTTTTAAGCCCATCGCCACTGTATTTTACAATTCTTTTTTCTGTCCCGTGATAATTGTGACATACAATCCTGGCCAAAACGTTCGGGACACTTGGCCTTTTTTACGAAAATTCTTTTCTCTCCCCTCTCCCCCCCCCCCCCCCCCCCCACTTTAACAATGTTGAGAGTCAGGAGTCAGACATGGCTCGAAAATCTTGTACATTTTGTCACCTTCAACATTGTTTAGCGGGGAAGGGGGGGGGGGGGGGGGAGTAAGTGTCTAAGATTCTTTTTGGGACTTCAAACTATCGGTAGTTGGGTAATTTCACAACAAAACTTGTAAAAGAAACGTCAAGTGTCTCGAAATCAATTGGCCAAGATTGTAGTCTGAGTTAAAAGAAAACGTCTCGAGGTGTCAGCACTGCTCTTACACCGTAAATCCTCGTCTGTTTACTCAGACAGACTAATTAGGGGCTGTTTACGTGGAGGGAGGAAGATCCTAGAAGACGAATCATCCTAGCGCCATATACAACATGAACAATTATCCTAGTGCCATATGTTTTCTGTATTCAGTTTACATGCAAAAGGTGTACTTGGCCCTAATGCTAGGATATTTCTAGCGACAGGATTTCTTCCAACACCATGTAAATTACCTTCACACGGAAGGTCAAACAAAACATGGCGTCGGCCAGGCGTTTAGCTGATGAACCCAACAATTTTTCTCTTTTCACTTGCCAACCACCGCGTCCGAAATTTCTGCATGTAAATCAAACGAAAAGTTGTTTCGCCTTTTAGGATCTTCCTCCCTCCATGTAAACACGGCCTTAGACAGAACCCCGCAAGTTTTTGGCTTTCACAATTCGCTTGTCCAAATAAAGGTCGTTACTTGTTATTTCTTGTTACTGCGAACTCCAAACTTCATGATTTAGTAAAATCTTCGTTAACCGTCTTGAGATTCATTGTTTTTTCTTCTTGTTTTGTTTTGCTATTATTTTTTTTTTATTGGCAAACTCTTGAACAACACATTGTGCATGGATGTTACTGTGAATCGATACGGTAGGCGACTTAACATCAGGGAGTTTAAGCACAGACGTTCGTAAGCCACGGACGGCAACAAGAAGTCGAATGTTTCCTTTTTTGGCGTGGTTTTGCTCCTTACCAACTCTTGTTGATGACTGTGGTTTGACGTTTCAAACGCGATGGCATGAAAACGCTCCAAAAAGGGAAAAGTTCATTTTCCTTTTGCCGTCCGTGGCTCAAAAACGTCTGTGCTTAAGTTCCCTATTGAAAGGTTAATGCAACATAAGGCGTAATTCTTCACTTCAGCTGTCCCGTATTTTTTAGACTTGATTCAAATCTTAGTCATGAAATTCCAGAACTTTGATTGGTTAAGCGACCACAAGACATCAGCTAATACACCATGCGAGGGAAATAATGATCATTAAATCGCTTTCCAGTCTTTCGTGCAAAATTAACTCAGCATGATCAAGCAATATTTCTTGGTTGTTTTTAATAAAACAACTCCATTTGCGCCTGTTGGATATTGGATCATTATACCCAACTCAGCATGCTATACATCATGTTATATCCAATATCCACCGTACGCTCGTGGAATAACTGCTAAATACATGACAGTTTAGCCCAGGCTTAAGAGGTACCTTTCTTCCATTCCTAAGGGCCTGGTGTAGATACGGTATGACATTGTAGTTCCATACGGTGCCAAACCAACCTTCTGCGGCTTTGTAATCCATTGGACATGAGAAGAACAGCGAGGGGCCTGAAACAATAATTCAGATAAGAAACATTTGGTTTAAAGGTCTCCGTCAAAAAAATCATCGAACCAAACAGAGCAAACAAGTTGAGGCGAAGAAAAACCAACTTGACTTGGGAAACATAAAAGGGTTTTGAAAAAGAATGTGGTGATTTTATAAATAATTGAGCTTTTTTAGCCAGTAACATAGGCATACTCGGAAAAACAAAACTCCTGATGGGAGAACTCGGATTTTCTCTTTCCGTCTACCATAAAAACATCTACCATAAAAAAGGGTTTTGTGCGGCTTCACTCCACACAATAGGCTCGCTGGAACTCTAAAGAAACATCTAAACATACCGAACAATGGCACTGCACCGAAATGTTGGCAAAATTAACACACTCACCAACAGTGGAGTCTGGTTCACAATAATCTTCCAGGATTTCATTCAGGTGGCACCACAATTTAGTCAGCCAATCAAACAACTGCAGTAGATCGTCAGCTTCAACCCTAACAGAAACATGCATGTCAGTTTTACCATGCTACAAGGAATTACGACAAAGAACAACCTACAAAGATGGCCGGAATGTTCATCTACCACGGGCATGGGGGAGAGAGATTTAGAATCGCGTTTACAAAGCACAGCAAACGATAAACGCGCGTTTACGTTTCCTCAAACGAATTAGTAAATAGACGAGAATAGTAGTTCCAAATTCATCTAATTGCAGAGTTGCTCACTTGGTTTTCTGTTGGTTCCAACTTAGTTTACGCCGCAGGAATCTGTCAAGAAGTCCAGAGTACTGCCTGTCTTTTATTGACACTCGCAGCCACCTGGCAAAAAATAAAATAATCATAATAAATACATTTCTGGGTAGCACAAGAAGAATAGGGATTAATGACTGACTGACTGACTGACTGACTGACTGACTGACTGACTGACTGACTGACTAAAGCAACAAGGCTGACTCACCTGAAGTAATGGCATAAGTTCAACTCCTTAGAAGAGAAAGGGCCTTTTCTGCTTTTGTCCCGAACTCCAACGATGTACGGGCTGCAACAAACATCCCAAAGCTGTTAGCTTCACAATCTAAATAAGCGACACATTCAGGCACCTTCGCACGGCAAAGTAGAATTGGAACACTAGTGTTGGAACGCATGTAACCATAAATATCACTACAAGAACCGGTAAACAAGTTGGAGAATTGTTGCCCACAGTTACTTGTTTGTATATGTAATTACAAGAGGCCGAGTAGAATTATGGATTAATTTTCACTTGTATTTTCAAAGTTTTCGCAAAGAAGTCGTTGTTGGCACTAAATGAAAAAACCAGCAAAATGTAGAAATGGCGTGCTCAGCCAATCAGGAGCAAGTATTTTCGCCGCTCGACCAATCAGGAGTGAGTAATTTTGCCCTCGGTGACAGAAAAATTAAGAAAAAATGCCCTCTGTTTCGACAAATCAGCATTCAGTAATTTTGCCCTCTGTGTTCGCTCTTGACAAAATTGCAGCACCAGTGTTGCAGCACCCAGTGTTGCAGCACCAGTTTCTATAGAAGCTAACCCCCTGGTCAAAGATAATTTGCTAATTTTGTGTTACATAGTCAGACGTGTTCCACATGTAAGTGGGGATCCTGCTAAATGAAGTGCATTTGAGTGTTCAGGGGACTTTTATTTAAGTGTTGAAGTATTTAGCGCTGTAGTGCTAATTGAGGACACTATAAACCAGTGAAATAAATATGCAAACTGAAAATAACATTGTTAAAAATCCCAACTGGTGGCAGGCAAATCAGTTGACTTTTTACAAAGAGTTGCCTTGGAGCGGGACGTGAACCTGGTGCCTCCAAATTACACGTCCGGCGCCCCTAACCACTAGGCCACGCCGCCCCCCAGTGTAAAGAAAGGCTGTAACGAGAAAACCTTGAACTGGATTTGAACTCATGACCTCAGTGATACTACGGCAAAGCAAATGTGACGTTCTTTCATTTAGTAGTACATGCAAAACTCTTAAGAAGGTTAACTGATAGACTGCAAAACAGTCTCTTTTTTTTGTGAATGCGCGAATTCTCGCGCGCGAAGCGCGAGCCTAGCGTCTCTCCCCAGTCTCACTCTACGTTTCCATCCTCGCTCCAGACCTTTCGCTTGACGAGAACTCGCATTTCGACCAAACGCAAAATACGGCTGTTTTGCAGTCTAGTTAACTGACGATGTTACCCACCAGTGTTTGTCCTTCTCCAGCAGTGAAAGGTCGAAGATATCGGCCAGTGAAGCCAGACAATTCAACTGATCGAGAACAATGACGGCTGGCCTGCCGTCCTGATCACTGAGAAAAGTATAAACAGGCAAGGCAGCAATGAGTGACTCAAAAGTCAAACAGAGTGAAGATTTGATTGTTATCAGAAAACTGACTTGTCCCTTGGGACAGTTCTCCTAATTTTAGTTTCGCCTCATATTTTAGTCGTGTCAAAGATTATTTGCTGCATTGTAGTCAAAACTGCTCATATTTGATGAAGAGCCTTTTCTCTACCACAAATTTTTATTTTGTTCTTACAGAACTGGAAGGAAAACATTAAATGAAGAAACTAACTATAATCAGATTTTTAGTGATTTCTCTAAAATGCTAGCCACTGTCACCACTTTCTGTCACTAGTAGGGTTGTTTTTTGACAGAACTCAACCATCATTTAAACGTTTTTATAGCAACAAATACGTTTTTTTGGCTATTTATAGTAACACTAAAAAAAAAGGTGACAATGCCCCTTTAAGCTCAGCAACACAGCACAATGATGTGACAGTATTATTTTTTTTTTGTCTCAACACCATTAGAGTGCAAAGAACTCAACTGGGGCCACCAAAAAAACCGACACTTTGAAATTAAAAGAAATGTTCTCGTTTTTGATTGGTTTACAAACTACCAAAGCCAGACTCCTTTGTTGGAAATATGACCTGTGATTGGGTGATCAATGTTGGGTGGCCCCGGTTGAGTTCGTTACACTGTAAATCTACTGGAAACATTTTTGACATTTACAGTTATAGGGCAACAGTACCTTGAGATGCCGCTTTGCATGAGACAAGAAAGATTTTGTTTCAGTTCCTGTAAGAGCAATCCACAAAAGATCAATCATGAGTTGTATTCCTTGCACTGATCTAGCCTGACCAGCCGAGAATTAGGGCTGGGCTTAATAAAACAATTAAAACAACTTAAGTTAAGTGGAGCTTCTCTGCAAACATTTCCTGCACTCTGACTGTCAAGACAGTCAAGAACGTGTTTCTGATGACTACGCAAATTAATAGCACACTATTATGCAGACTTTCAATTTCTCTACATTCAGCGAATTTGGCTCCTATGACACTTCTATAGGCAACACAATTACTCAATCAAACCTATACCTAGATCTTAAGATGCAGTTTTGATCAAACCAAGTGATTAGATTATTACACTGTTTGTAACAAATTACAGAACTGTCACTTCTCAAGTGAATCAATGTCTTACTTACTTTTCGAGTTGCTTGGGCAACATTGAAAGTTACCACTGCCGGTGAACTCTTCCATCCAATTCTGATACAAAGCAATAATAGTGAAAGATAAGGACAATGTTGAACCGAGAATTAAAAACCAAAGGCCACGTAGGGGCAGGGAAGGGGTGGCAAACGTGCTTCATGCTCACACCCAAGTTAAAACAAATAAACCCTTTTTACAATAACTGTCAAAATTCCCGTGCGCTTATTTAACTCATTACTATTGTCTATTATTAAGAGTACAGACAAAAAAAATGACATCAGATGTAACGTGTACGCTTCCTCAATGGAAAATAAAGCCAATTCCCCTTGTACTTTTTCCAAGTTATTGTAAAAAAAATTGATAGCAGTTTTTCTATGGTCTATACTGTTACAGACTAGAAAATGCCGTCATTAAATAGTCAAAACTTGGCAGTGAAACCACTTGCTTGCAGTTAGTGGCCCTACTTGAGTTTTGAATATTTTATGATGTTATTTTATGGTATATTTAACAATTATTCCCAAGCGCGCAATGGATATGAGATGATAGATAGCCAACGAGGCGCATAGCGCCGAGTTGGCTATAATCATCTCATATCCAACAAAAACAATCTGGAAATATTGCTAGATTGCGCTGATTTCGCCCTGCAAAAACAACCAGAAGACAATTTAATGATTGCCTTTTCTCGGGCATGGTATAATGGCTGATATACCATGGGCGCTAAACCAATCAAATCCCTGGAATTGCATTATACAATGATCCAGTAAGAGTATAGACCATAGAAAACTGCCATCAGTTTGTTAAATAACACCAGGGTGATGAGAGCTAATGTGGAATAAAATTTGCTGTCTAATGGAACAACAATATGGCAGAAGCTAGGCCTTGCATGACTGACCTTCAGATCAGACACCCAGTGAGCTAAGCAATACACCACAGCACCTGGACTGCAAGCAGTTGGAAATTCTAATTTGATCTGGATTATTGTCAAGCACTTTATCATGAGCCTCTGGCTCGGGAGATTGCAGAAGCACTCCCCATGTTATTGACATTAAATAAATTAATTTACTCTACTTTACTTTAAAGGAAATCCCAACAATTCAGTTCACAGGCTATTAACGACTTCTCACCTTTGAACAACATGTTCTGCTAACTTCGCAGCCAGATATGACTTTCCTAATCCTTGCTCTCCACAAAGGACAATGTATCTATGTTCCAGCAGCTGCTCAACATATTTCTGTCAAGATCAGAGCAATTTTCTCAGTCATAATCATCACAATATTGAATAATTAACCCTTCAGCAATCAACAATAAAATTCTGATTTATACATCATTTTACTGATTAATACATCATTCTCATTTATTCACCAGGCTTAACATATTCCATTACATTATTTCCATTGTGCAAATGCCACACATTGACATTCCAATCCTGGCAGTGTGCAGGATGTTTGTCCCATGAACCTAGTTTAATGGCCTTAGCTCCCCACGAGTCTCCTGTAGCTCAGTGGTAGAGCATCCAAACTAGTAATTGGAAGGCCTTAGTTTCGACTCCTGATAGGAGCACTCTGATTTTTTTCCGAGAATGCCTGTGTCATTTACTGAGTAATACGTCATTCTCAAAATTTTGAATATGGTATAGTGAACTTTGGAGTAACGCTATTGGTGGAAGCACGGTGTTGTGAAAAAAAAGAGAATAAATTAGTTGCATGAAAAGCTGTGGGGAAAAATGCATGGGGAGAAAATGTTTGCAACAAGCAGGCCTTCTATCAACACTTATTCAAGAAATCCATTCCAGTATATTACAAGGCCTCAAGGACCTTTCATGATAATTTACTGTCACAATAATAAATTATAGAAGAGCTTTTCACAATTGCATGGACCGTACCTGCTCTTTGTAAGTTAATAAAATTAAGGGTAATGAATTATACAACAAACTTTTCTCACCTCTATTGTTTCTTTTGGTAGCAATGTGTCATAAACAAGTGAATCACATGAAAAATGGCTTCCGTCTAAAAGAACAAGTATGGATATATTTCAGACAAAAATACTGCAAAATCCTCTGAAAAGAACCAGGGCTTATTTATTTCTGGTGTTGAGAAGGTGGCAAGTTGTTACAGGGGAGGAGAGGGAGGTAGGTACAATACAAGGGAATAGTTCTTTTTGAACTTAAATTCCTGGCACAAAATTACCATGCATGGATCAGTGTGAACAATCCTGCTATGCCAGTAACAGCTTTTTTTTATTTATTTTTTATTTGGGATACCTGTTTTGGAAAAAAGGTTAAGGGTTGACTCTATGGGTAGAGCCTCTCAATCCCGCCCCCACCCACCCCCCTCCCTCCCAACCCAGAGATTTGGTACTGTCAAGCTAGTCACAAAACAATGTAGCATGCTCCTCTTTCAGCCATCCTGTTGGATAAGCCAGCTACTGGCATTACTGGACAATGAACAGTCAGAAAAAATTAATAACTTCTGATGGCTCCATAATATAAACAAAGACCACTGACTCACCTTTAAGTTGGATAACACAAGGGTTGCTCTTCTGTGACAGTTCTACACGAGGGGACTGTCGCTTCAGTGAATCTGGGAAAAAAAGCAACAATTTGATAAATATTGTCTCGCGGAGAAAATCACCTTTCAGACCAGTAACGTCCGTATTTTGTCACATTGTTCCCTCAGACAGAAATCTTATTTTACCTTGCCTCCTTTACCCCAGGTGTTTAAAGGGGTACAAGAGGACTAACAAAATTATGGGGGATAATAGCCTTGCAATACACAAGCACCTTATCCAGAGAAAAGGGGAAGGAGTTATGATACAGATCTGGCCTCCACACAGACTTTACCTTGTAGACCAGTAGAATACCAAGGGTACTGTTAAGACCTTTTTTGCAAGACTTTTGGACCATTGTATTCAACACACAACCTTCTTCTTCCTGCCTATAGTAGCAAGTTCCAGGGGTAACCCCAGTAGTCTGTTTATGCTGATATTAACTATAAGATACATACTTGGACTCCAGACAATGACTCCTGTTTGAACACCTTGAATGCTGTGTGCTCCTAGACCCAGGTAATTGTCTGGATCGATTTTCTTGACATGTTCCTACAACAAGTGTGTTAAAAAGCAATGTTAGAAAACAAAGTTATCCACCAGTCAGAGCACACAATCTCTATTGATGAGTAAACTATCTCCTATTAACCCTCTATGCCCCAAAATCAACATACATATTTAGACATCAAGAGGAAATAAGATGCTTGTCACTACTGCGGCTTAAAGGGGCACTGTCATGGCGATTTCTCTGCATGTTAATCAAAACCACTCAAATATTTGACCACATACCTTTTAGAACTCTAATATGAAATTGCTCTTAGAGCACCGAGAATATGACAGTAAGGAATGTCTCCTGGGAAGACCAAACTATCATCAGTTCTTTGGCGATTTCTCCAAAATGCACAGGAAAAAACTTGAAATCATTGGCCATTTTTTTTCGAGTTTTAATCCACTTCAATCCTGGCCATCCTCAGCAAGAGATAATGAAAACTAGTTTCTGTGCACTAGTAGGGTAATAATTATTACTGTAAACAAAACTGAACCATTATTTTAACGTTTCCGTCAATACAGATATGATTTTTGGGTATTCATAGTGACACTAAACATAGGTGGCACTTATTTTGTTGTTGCTTTCCCTGAGGCAACATTTGG
The DNA here is from genome assembly GCF_977016875.1 of Pavona decussata. NCBI lineage: Eukaryota > Metazoa > Cnidaria > Anthozoa > Scleractinia > Agariciidae > Pavona > Pavona decussata. The sequence continues at coordinate 3,110,771 of NW_028145528.1, read as the reverse complement.
TTGATTTAGGAAGTGCATAGTTGAACAGTGTTAAAAATGTTCACTGATTTTCAGCCGCACATGAAATTGTCATCGTAATAATGTTACTGCTCACCACAAATGCTCTCCTTGCAGCTTCCATGACGCCATTCCAGTCAGCGCCCTTCACAGTCACTGTTCCCAAGTGGATGTCTTTTTTCTGTCAGAACAGAACAAAATTTATTTGAGGTGTTTGCAAAACTTACCGACCAACACAAAGATATAAATTATTATGGATACTCTGTAGAGTTTGTTTAAGAGCTAAGCGAGGGCTAATGCTCAGTAAGAATTTCATGGGTTAGCAGGGAAATGGGAGACCACACGTGGCCAAGAGAATAATCTTTGGCCTGGGCTATACATGTATACAGTTGCTATTATGGCAAAGAAATAGCTCCTCTTATCTTAAATGCCTCTCTGGAATTATGCCTCCTTAAACATCTACGACACAGACATTTAATGGAGAGGTGGTTTTTATTTGGTAGATTGACAAGCAGTCTAGAATGCCAGAAAACAACTGAATTTTTGTACTGCCAGTGCAGTTCCTGGTAGATCAAATGCATTTGGAATCCAAGTTTGTGGCTCAAAGCCCTGGAAGACAACATTGGTTTCCAGGCTTATTTATGTTCTTTTTACATAAATTAAAACCTCTGTGAGTCTGAAGAATAATACCCCATCAATTTCTTTCACATCACGAAAGCAGTTACGACATGGAACACACAATAATTACATGTACTAAAATATAAAGAAAAAGCTGTGAGGAGACCTGGAAGAAACTATAAACTTAAGCTTAGAAGTGATTAGGCCTCCTTGATGCTTCCCCTGAAAAAACATACCCTCCCAGGTACTGACTTTACAATAACCACCACATGCTCTTATTCAAGTAAATGTAAAGTGAAGTGAAGTTTGTGTAAGGTAGGTGAATACAAGTTGGTGTGAAAAAAGCCAAAAAGTCATTCAGGTATGGCATTTCATGGTGATTTTGGACCACAGGCTGGGGTAGCCCTTACCCACCCCAATGATTTAAATGTCCATTGTCCTGTCAGCACCTGCTTTCCTTAATGTGTGAATGCACATGTCTGCATGTGTGCAGAAAATCATATAAGTATGTCCGATTGTAGTTGGGTAAACAGGATTTGCCAGCCATGGAGGTTCCTCCATCTGAGCTGGCTCCTCAAAAAGAGTCATCTCCTGGATGACATCTTAAAAGTGTATAATTATACCTTAGCAGGAAGGTGGCTAAGAGGTACCATGGAAAATCCTCTGAGACAAACATCAACTTCCACTGTTTCCTCTTCATCATCTGTATCAACTGCAACCAAAAGAAAAAAGTGATTAATTTCTTCTTGAGTGTTGATACATGTATATTATGCACTCAGTCTGTAACCTTGACTCACCAGTTTTAGGTTTGTACAGTTTGTAGACATTTTCAAGTCTCTCCGAGGACTCTGTGCTGCTGTTTTCTGTTACCTCTCCATTTGTTTGCTGATTGGCCAGGCTAACGACTTGTTCCCGAAGCATATCATTCTCATCATGGAGTAGTTTGAGCTCTCCCTGGAGGTGCAAGCATTGATAAACAATGATAAGTGACCAATACAGTGTATTTAACCCTTGAAATCTGAAGCGGCGACATACTTGCACACCTGAGAACTATAAAAGTTACAGGTGTACAACATTCAAAAACATGCATCTAAAAATATTGATCTCAAGAATACTTGCAAGATTAATAATTTCTGTTATCAACTATTTTGAAATGGACACGTCATGGCAAATTCTCATCTCTGAAATCTTCTGGATTAGAGGTAAACTCCATCCTATAAGCTTCTTGAAACACTCAATCAATCAACCTTTGTTAAATTACAATATTATTTCAGAAATAATCAACATCTACATTCAATTCAAATTTCCACAAACTAGCAGGAACAGGAAAAATTTGATCCCATCTTTGCTACTTAATCAAATTATTAACAAATGGTTCCTTTTCCGTCTGCCAAAGTAACTACATGTACCATAGTTTGTCTGAACAATACATGTACTAAAAGATAATAACTATTTCTCTTAAGTATGAGAATAATCTGAAAGCTGTATCACCATGCCCCAGCAACACCTTTGCACTCTGCAAAAAGATTGGCATTTTAACTCCCAAACAACATGTTTTTCAACCTTGATTTCGCCAATGATTCCCTGTAGTTCATCTGCTTGATGAAGTGCGACATAGGCTTCCATGCTTAGTTCACCAGAAAGAACCTGTGGAATGAGACAAACTTTGTCTTAATCAATGGATCATGGACTTTTGCACTCAAATTGCTTTTAAACAAAAATTTTTAATAAGCATGATTAAAGTCTATTGCTATCTTAAGCTTACTGTATTTCACAAAAGTAACAAATTATACCAAAAAACAACCATGCCAAGCATTTTAGAACAATATTATTTCCCTCACACAAAAACCTCAGTTTGACCTGAGAAACAAATGGAGGGAACTTTGCAATCTTATACCAAGTCCTCAGGCTCTTCGGCCAGTGGTTGGTCACCTGGATGGACTCTGGCGAAATTAAAAAAATAAATCATTTGATTGGCCACTCTGTTAACAGTTCTGTATTTTTACTGTGGGATTCCTGCAGTGTTAAAATTCCAGTACCCAGTCTCTCCTTGCAACCAACCACTAGCCAAAGAGCGTGAGGACTCTGGACACAAGATTGGAAAATTCAAGACTATGAGAAGGTGGCACTAGCAGCCCAAGACTTTCTTCAATCACCTTGCTGGAAAGAAACTGACTCAGAGAACATTTGCCACTTCTTGATTTGGCGTTTTCAAAACACCAGCATCTCTAACAGTAACTCATCATGCAAATCACTCTCAACTCTCAAATCAACTTTTATATAATCCTTGCACTGCTAAAAACCTGGCTAATAATAAAATAAGTGAGCATCACGTAGTCTTCAAATGGTCTCACTTTTACACACTTTCACTGTGCCAAGAGAGGTACAAAAAATGCAATAATGGCAGGCTACTCAGTTTTAATTACAAATGCACATGTAGTGGTTGCCATTAGCTTTGTAATTAAAATGCCAATTATAACAGTTTTATGGCATTTAAGGGATCAATGCATTATATCAAGATCACAAGCCAAATGGCTGATTATTTTTTACATCATGCAAGCTGAAGATACTAACTAACTCAGAATTTCATGCACTATATATGAATTGAGCCTTTAAAACTTTGTAAGCTATATTTCTAAAACAGTTTGTTTCTTTGTTACTAAAAGACCTGTCAACGAACACACTTAATGCTTTAAATTACTAACTGTGGTGCAACCTTTGCTTGTACATGTATATCAACTCCGTCAAATATTCTTTAGGGATAAAGATAAACAAAGCCTGTTTCAATAAAGATAATGTAGCATTCAAACAAAATCCGGTCATGATCCTAAATAATCTCAGCACTACCAAGCAAATCACAAAAAGTTATTTAAATTTTAGTAATTCTTAAATCAACAACGATAACAACAATAACAACATATAATTCCCATAACTGTGAAAATGATTATAATAATTTATTTTCTATTTTATTCAAATGAGGGTCAGAAAAAAAATTTCTTGCATTGATTGTTTGCCAGACTAATAGCTGACTAATTTTGTCGTGAAAAACATTAAAAATTCAAGCACCAGTCACGTGTAGAAAAGTCCTGTTCATTACCCTTAGTTTGAATAGGATTTTACCCAGGCTAAAGATTTGTAACTAAAATTTCATCCACTTTGAAACAGATTTGTTGGTCAACATATTCTTTGGTTGGCAGCTCTCTGCATAACATTACCACTAAGTCTTTAAGTGGAATTTACAATATTATATGTCGTAACACTCTCGGGTTATATCACAAATAATGCCATTATTTTCTCATTTTAATATAGAATGGCATAAAGGTAGTTGTTAGGATGTCAATATTAGTTCAAGCTCATACAAGGTAGAAAAACAAATTGAAATGGCAGCTTGAGTATGAGGCAAATTTCTACTGTCACTTGTGCAGTTCAGAACAACATCAAAGGTACGTACCAGACTGCAAATCATTACTTTTATGCTTGATATCATAACAACAAACTCAAATGAGTAATCATTAGAGTACGCATTTAAATAAAAGAAAATTAAAAAATTAAGTTAAATTTCTTCTTAGAAAGAAATTTATATAATCAGCATTTGCTTGCAGACTCTTCAAAAGAAAGTTGGCTGCCAATTAAGTAGCTTTCGCTTCAATGCAAGATAACCCTATAAACAGATTTCATCCACAGGCTCAAGACCATAGATTGAGCAACAATCTGTGGAAACATTATTTTGGCTTGGGACTCTGGCCTTCAGTTTTACACTTACATTTGGACAAAAACATTTTATTGCTGTTTATAACACATAATTGTAAATAGAGCTTAAACAATTGCAAGAAAATTTGTTTATTTGTAGGCAAGAAAATTCCTTCAACCCAGATTAGAAAGTACATGTATCAATCAGTTGAAAGCATGCCATGAGTAGAAGACCATTGGAAAAAGATTACGAAGATTTGTACAAAACTAAATCAGTTTTCAACTTGCCAATTACATAAAACAACTTCAGTACAATACCTGATTGAATTACAACAAAGACAGCACACCACACCACAAATGAACTGTCAGTTTCTGATCCAGATATTGTAAAATACAATGCCAGCACACGGCCCTGAACTGGTTCCCCTTGTGTTACATATTGCACATGTTAACTTGATTTTAATCACCATTTTGACAAGTGGTTTATATTAAGGGCAGTGACAAAAAACACAACTTTAGCAGATCATGTTACACAGTCAATGTCTCATTAACCTACAGTGAAATGGAGAAACTACTTGCATGCAATTATTCAGTGGAAAATTGAATTGAATAATGAAAAAAGGCAATGTCTACAAGGTACCCCCCAACAAATTCCTCAAAATGAAATAATTTGGGATTGTTTCACTACCTTTAAAGATACACTACACATAGGGAAAACATGCCTTTGTCTTATGTTGTTTACTGTACAAATACACATGCTTGTACATCATAGTACATGTAACTGAAATGAACAGATCAATAGCCAATTGGCAAGAGATACCTGTACATGCACTTTAAGAAGATACAAAATTTTGTCCACAAATGTAGAGACTTGTACAGAGAATTTTGTATCAAGAGCTCGAGAAAACAGGTCAAATTAATCTGACTCCTGATTGTCTAAATGCTGCTGAGTGAGGTAAGTAATTAATCTGCTGATGAATCATCATGAGAAGCAAGATAACCACTTATCAGCAGGTTAACATTTATACAGGGACAAATTAAAATAACTGAATAAAATAACTGCACATGCATGATCAAGATCAAAGCTTGTGGGCTAAGCCAGAAAACTTTAGGGAAACTGGTTCGCTCACTACTGCTGCTCATATTGCTTCTGATAAATGGTTTAGATATCCTGACCAGCTGACAGTTGGACATTTTCAGTTTGGCTTTTCGTATTCGACAAACAGTGAAAACATTGAAATGATCTCTTATATTTGGCATTTTATACACGTAAGAGAGTCTATAAATGGTTTTTCTATTTCTTGTCAAAACTAACTTTTTGTTCTTGTTTGCATGTTCTTTTTTAATGTTTAGCGCCTCTATATCAAAACGAACTTTCATGTATTAATTGTATACTTGTCTCATGTCCATGTTAATCATTTTATGTGATAATAAGCCCCCCCCCCCCACCCCACTGAGTTTTGGGCAAACATGTATCCAAATCACTTATGATGAAATAAGAAAAAATAAATACTTAAACAAAAATAAAAATAAAAAGGGGAATCAATAAACTCTGCTACTTCCTTCCTTTGACCAGGCTAAAGATAGAGCCTTGTTCACACAGCCCATCATTTTTCTTCAGCATATAGTCTGTGGATATCACGAATGGAAAATGGTTCCTTATTATATCCAATTCAACTGAATATTTAATGTTCAAACAACATGCAAAACAAGTACATTTGTACAGAGCAAAACAGTTTTTCTAACACATGCATGCATGTTGGTCTTGCTTCAGTTTTTCCTCAAAGTTTTCTTAATAATAATAATTATTATTATTGCTACTTATCAGAAAAAGCTTTCATATAAGTTGGATAATAAATCTCTTATTAGATGTTTTAGCAAGCAGTATGGCTGTAGTGTACATGTTTCAAATTAAACTTGTATTTTGCACAACTCATAAAAAAAAAATAGCAACACTAGACACCAGAACTTCTAAATTATAATTAGATATGATTATATATTTTTTTGGCATAATTAGGAGGCTTAATTCAAAGAATTATGCAGGCATGTAAATATTACAAAGCAACAGAGGAGGTAATTCCTTGTTAATTTCCATTGTTTGGTTCAAAGGGCTAAAGAACAAAAGATATTAATCCTGCTTGGCTTAAGTTGCTTTGGCTGTAAGGAAAAATGCAAACATGTAACCAAAACTATTTTAACATTCAAGCAAATGGAATTAACCAGAAGGTTTTGATGGGTGATTACATGAAAATAAATATTTACAGCAATTGAATTTTAACATAAAATCAACCTTTTTGAAGCAAAATCTGCTACTTGGAAACTTTCAAGCAAATGTGGCATGACAAAACAGTGTCTTTTTTTTTATTTTTACATACAAACAGTTTTTTGTGCCATGTTTTGTGCATTTCATAAATGAAATGTTATGGATATTTTTGGAACCACACCAAATGCCAAATGTAGCTACCGCGAGAAACCGTGAGAGTCACGGCATTTGTTTATATTGTTAACGTTTTATCAAGTTGTTATTTGTTTAAGAAAGGCCGGTAATTTATCTTAGGAATCGGCTTATTTAAGTAATGGTTTTCCGTAAGTAATGCTTTTAGTCTTTCGTAGAACTATCTAGAAGTTTCTAGAAAGCGCGTAATTTAAATAGCGCGCGCTCTTGCCGATCACGACACGATCACGACAGGGCACGCGACAGCGCAAGTTAAGTAAAAAGTCAAACTGTTTCAGTTTTTTCGTCACAAGTCACAAGTCGTAAGCAAGTTCAAGAAGTTAGTAAAAGTCCAAGTTAAGTTAAGGTTTTTAAGTGCAACAAAGTGCAAGAAAGTTCAAGTTAAAGTCTACCAAGCTAAAGTAGAAACTATCGTTCCAGTTATTCGAAGGCAGCACCAAGGTAAATATTTTCGCTGCTTATGTTATTACGAGTTAATGTTTCAATTAGCGTACGCGTACTTAGCGACGCTTGTAACTTAAGTTTTGTTGCTTTGTATTGTTTTCTAATTTTCATTTATATTAACGCAAGTCAATGTCACTGTACTTAGCGTTTTCATTTAGTTGTTTTTATCCATTTGCGTAAATTGTAATTTTTACCTTTTGTTTAGCGCAACAATTATTTTTCATCCGCGTAATCTTGTACAGTTGAGTAATTTGTAAACATTTTAATCTTTAGTTCTCACGGTGTTGAGAGACAAGTTCAACCTTATTAAAGTCTGGAAACATCAGTAAAAGAGACTGTGTTCTTTGCGAATCGCTGGAGCGACACCAAATAAAGTGAAATGCGTAACCACTAGGATTAACGTGTTAAAATTTACAATTTACGATCTCCTTGAGTCTTAAATTTGTAGTTCCTGTACAGGTTTGTAAATTGTCAGGAAGAGAATTCCACAGTTCTGCAGAGAGATATTTAAAAGAGTTCAACCCATGGGTTGTGGTCCTAGGTTTACGCAGGGCAAGAATGTTGTTTCCCCGAAGGTTGTAGTTAACAGAGTGGAGGCTAAACATTTTGCTTCATGTAGTTTAGATACTCTGATAGAAACAGGCTCTTATAAAGTAAAAATAGCATAGCCTGAAAACATCTATCACTCAACAAAGTCTACAGTACAGTGCAATTTACCACAAACTGGTCTATCACTGCATATGTCTATCTTTAATCAAACACTTAAAGTGCACCTAACAGCAGATCTTTTTATTCGGCGAAATAAATGTACTTTCTTTCTAAACTGTTCCAGCGAAAAAATTTTTTGAATTGGTTGAATCCTCGATTTTCTATGCGCTTTTGAAGTTGGGACTGTGTTGTTGCACCACCGCGTTTTAGGAAGCCTGGGACGAGCGATGGTTGTGACGTCACCCCAGGGACCACACGATATCGAATGCGTCTCTTTTTCGGTTTATTTCTTTGCGATTTACTCCACATAGTCCGTTTCAGAATGTGTTTGTCTTCTTCTTTACGGTTATCAGAAGAGTCCAAGGAGCCCGAGGAGTCTGACGAGATCGAGGAGGATTTAGAAGATTCGGATGACTCCAAAATGATTTACATCTCCGAAATCGAAATGGACGCTTATCGACAAGAAGCTTCAGCAAGCGCAAACCCATTCGATAACAGCGACCTCGAACAAGACCTGTTTTAATGCGGATGAGCCGCGTGCCGACCCGGAATAGACAGCCAGATACAAAACACTTTATACTGCGCATCATCGGCTCCTGACTTTTCTGAATACTACAATTGTTAAGCTTTCGAAAGAGATCAAAATGAACCATTTGGACACGAATTCGCAGATATGAATTCTCGAGTGTGATAGTTCTGTTTGTTGTGAATTAATTTTGCGTTCGCGAGGGACGGACACAAACAGCGCGCTCTACTTCGATTCTATTTTCGATTATTTTCGATTCTACTTCGCTAAGACTGTTTGATCTGTATACTAGAACAGTGAAGTTATTTACTGGGTGATTTCTTTTTACTCGGCGAAAGAAATTGAAGTCAAAATAATACTTCAAAGTTACGAAGTCTTGAGCGCTTTCGAAAAATTCACCCGTTGTGTCATTTCCTCTTGTGTTTACAAGGTTAAAAGCAGTTTTCTTTTATACATCGCATCAGGAATATTCCTTTTTCTATCCAGTACATGTCTTAAGCTTTCGAAAGAGACCAAAATGAAACCATTTGAACACGAATTCGCAGAGATATGAATTTTCGAGTGTGATAATTCTGTTTGTTGTGAATTAATTTTGCCTTAGCGAGGCGCGGATACATTAACAGCGCGCTCGGCGATTTCTTTTATAATTCCGATTCTATTTCGCTAACACTGTTTGATCTGTATACTAGAACAATTTAGTTAATTGCTGGATGCTTTCTTTTTATTCTGTCAAGCGAATTGAAGTCAAAATAATTTTTCAAATTTATGAAGTCTTTAAGCGCTCTCGAAAAATTCGCCCACAGCGACATTTCCTCTGAATGTTTTGAAGCTTAAAAACGTTTTTTTATATACAGCGCATCAGCAATACATCTTTTTCTAAACACTACAAGTGTTTTAAGACCTATAGAAACGAAAGTAAGACGAAACGTTCGAATAAAGGGAAGAAATCGGTTTCACAACATTGGATAATATACAAAGAATCGAAGATTTTCTCACCTTCCCATTGCTTCGGTCAGACTGAGGCACATCGACTGGGGCTCCAACGGCATGAATTTTTGGCCAGACAGTGAATCCCATCTCATCTGTTATTAAATGTGGCCAGAATGGTTTTACTTGGCCAAGTAAATTGTGGAACTGTCTTGTGAAACAGTCCTTCTCAAAATGAGCCGAGCAAATGTGAGAATATTCCGTCGGTTCCCACTTCGCTCGCTTGAGTTTTGCAAAATCCACCCATCGTTTCCGTCTCTTCAAGGCAACGGGACGATGGTCACCATAATATGGTAGTAAATGGAGACCTTTCCCCTTTTCTAGATTTGGTACGTTACCACAGCCTCCAACAACACATCGGGAAGGCATATTAGGTCATGTAATCACTGATGTAATTGCAAAACATGAGTAGAAAGACTGGAAAGCGAAAGATCCTGCGTCCCTGGCGTGACGTCACAGCAGCTCGATCCATTCCCCGCCAAAACACGGCCGTGCAACAAAAATGGCCCGATTTTCAAACCTTCGCTGAAGCACCAAAAATCGAGGATTCAACCAAATCAAAAAATTTTTTCGCTGGAACACTTTAGAAAGAAAGTAGATTTATTTCGTCGAATAAAAAGATCTACTGTTAGGTGCACTTTAATCAGTTATTATCAACACCTACCTTATTTTCCGACCTTGGGGACACACGCTGTTTGAACCTTTCAATGGCTTTGTCCAAGATGTCTGAGTCCACAAATTCCAAGTTAAGTGATCTGCGTACTTCTCCTAACAAGACGTCAAGTCTGCCCTCATCTTTCTCGTCTTCATCACTATCAATCGATAACAGATTGCTGCTGCTAACAAGTTTCAGGTCCAATGAATCTAGATCAGGTACAAGTGAAATTCCAGAGCTAGGCTCGGTGTCAACAAATACAACAGTGTCTGTACTCCCAAAAAATTCTCCAAACCGATCGTCATCAGAGGAGTAAGACGATGATGAAGCATCACCTTGGGATTCCAAGTCTGTCTGAACTTCTTCTGTTGCTCCACCACTGACTGGCTTACTAGCATTTAAGCTGTCTGGGGACAGTTTGTCTATGTTTGTTTTACCCACCCCACCTTCCCTACGAAGTAAACTCTTGTCGGGGTAGGGTGGGGGTTTTGGAGTACTTGTGATGTGCATTCCATTCCTCTTTCTGTAATCAATGAACACATCGACACCTTCTGGGCTAGCTACTTCATGGGTCTGAGATTCATTGGTAGCATTCTGAAGCATTTCTACAACAAGAGAGTCTGAAGTCATTTCCAATTTACTCTCTTCTGCTTCAGAACTCGTGAGGGAATCTTTGACTTCTTCTGTGCTTTTTTCGCTGCCTTTACTTTTTTTGCCATCAGGTGTTTCAGTCACTGTGGGAAATGAAATCCGTTGTTTTTCATCAAAGCTGCTAGCTACAGGCTCATTTCTTTCTTTCTGAGAAAAAGCCCTGTCTTTTCGTGGTCTTTTCAGACTGTGAGTTCTTGTTAACTTGCTCTCAGTTTCAATGCTTTCTGTAGATTGACTTCCATCATAGGAAACGTTCAAAACTTTCTCTCCATTGGCTTTCAACAACTTGCGTTTCTCCTCCAGGCACTCAACTTCTTCTTCAAAGAGCTGCGATCTTACGTGCCATTCCTTGAGCTTTCGTCGAATGTTTTCGTTACTATCTCTGTTCCCGACAGCCTGAGCTTGAATCACACGACTTCTCTTGTCTTTGTTAACAATTCCCCGCCTTAAACAGTCATAACTCTTTGAAGACCTTGGTGGAATACCACTAGGTTGTTTGAAATCCCCACTACCATCCTGTTTACCGGCAGCAGGGCTATCTAAATGATGCCAGCTGCTTGGAAGGCTGTTGGTGCTGGTTCTGCTGCTAACATTCTGAGCGGGTGAAGAGTTATATTTCTGCACCGAGACAGGTCTTCGTTTCGGTGCTTCTTCCGGAGGGCCTACCCTCATATTGGCAAGGATCTGAAGAAGTTCTTCCACAGACACAGCTTTGTCACTATTCTGAAGAGACAAGAGCATGTCTGTATCTGCAAATGGAGCGGAGGCAGGGGAGACTGCTCGAAAATGCTCCAGTGAAGACGACTGCTTTTCTTGCAGTGTAGGTGCAGGGGTTTGCAAATCTTTTTGCAGCTCTTTCAAAAGCGATGGTGGAAGCAACTCTTGAGACAATGACAAAGGAGGAGTTTGAGTGCCAACTGATGATGGTGGAGACAGAGCTCTGAAAACTTCAGCAGGTGGGGTTTGAGTTCCTCTGTGATGTCTACAACATTCCCCACATAATTGAGGCTCATAACTGGTTGTGTCAATTGTGTCACCATTGAATGACACATCCTGAACATCCGGGGTTTCCAGATCTTCTGACTGAGGTGGTAACACCTGTCTTTTAGTCACAGACATCACCACAGACTCAATATCAGGATCAGGTAGAACTGTTTGTGGCGACTGCAGAAGCTTTTTAATGCTCAATGCTTCAGCGGTAATGATGCTCTGCTTGTCCTCGCAACGAGTGTAAAACTCACTGTAGTCAGTGTCGTCAAATTCTAAACCTGGCTCCCAAATCTCTTTTTGCTCCGTTTCGTCAAACTCTATTGATTCTTCTGCCAGTTCTTCAGGCAATAAATCATCCTCATGGTGCTGAGATGAAATTTTAGAAAACCTCTCCGAAACAGTTTTCTGTCTGGATTGTTCAGAGTCAGAGCTCAATACACTACATGTTTTTCTAGAAGACTGATGGCCAAACAGTGCTTCCATTGCACTCACTTTGCGCTTGGAGACAGCACCCACTAGACCATCATGAATTTTGGGCTTGGGAAATTGTGGATAAACAGGACCTGCAGCTTCTGAACGACTGAAGATCCTCTCAACTTCCGAATCACTTGAGGAGCTAGCAGTTGACCAAGTTCGCCGTAGGTTTTGAATTTGAGGAACCTGGACATGACTTACTGGTTGAAAATGAGGTGAGTCCTTACCAAATTCAGCAGGTTGTCTTCTCAGGGCATGAACAGGATCCTTGCTCCCTAGGGAATGTCGAAATCGTTTTCCTTTCACCTTAGCTAAAGAGGGCATCAGAGTGTCCACTGTGGAGATGCTAGAATCATAAGACACGCTTTTGAAAATGTGGCCATTGTTAAGACTTTGAGGTCGGCACCTCATTGGCTGAAACAAAGGTTCTGAATGAACACTGCTGTCATCAGACGTATACCCCGAGTGCTCAAACGATGTCAGCCCTGGTCTATGCTGAGAACCCAACCCAATCCTTTCCTGGGAAACACTTGGTGTGCCATACACTGGTCTGTTTTGGTGAAGAGAACGAACAAATGGTGATGAAAGCCCATCCTCTGATTGCCAAGATGATGTGGTGAGTTTGGGTGCAGGAACATGGTGAACTTGCCGCACAAAAGGTGAGCTAGACTCTGCTGGCTGTGGCTCACTAAAAGACCAAGATCTTCTTTTCATTTGAGAACTAAAATCTTTCTCAAGGTTAGAGATACCAGCAATTGATCCTGGACGTCTTTGCTTGCCATTTCCTTCCCGTCGTCTTGAACTCCTTAACAATTCTTGTCTGATTTCGTTCACTCGAGGGTTCATAAGATTTCCTGTAAAACCTCTCCCCTGTACACTTTCAAGATAAGGTGTAGTGTTGTTACAATCGTTGACTTGTTTCAGTTCTCCAAAAGAAGAATGTATTTCTGCCACAGCTGCTCGGTGGTCATCTTCTGACCTCAAGACATCAAAAGATTTGAGTCCAGTGCAATTATTCTCAGCAACATCACCACACGCATCTACTTTTTTCTCATCAGTCACCATTTGATCAAAGTGTTTATCACTTTTGTGAATAGTAATGTCGCCTCCATTTTCATTTTCATCACTAACAACAATGTCAGGAGCCTCAATTTCATCAATTCCATTAACAAAGCCAAGGTTATCTCTCTCAGCATTGCTGCTGTGACAGTTTCCATCTACAGTATCACAATTAACTATAGATTGGCCTAAGATGCTTCCATCAACTGTAAACTCATCTTCTTCCACAAGTGGAGCACTGTATTCTTGTACTTCACCACTGAGATTAAAAGACTCAGAATTGCTGCTACTTTTGAAAGAAAATGTCTTACTGTCTGCTAGAGGAGCTGCTTTTTCTAATTCATTTTGTTCATCAAGAACAATGTTCCATCCATTCTCAGACTGTGATGCTTTTCTTGCTTCTGTATAGTTACCCGTTGTCTTTTTCAATGCTGATGATTGCACATTATTGACTGAGCTTTCAACCAAACCATTTTTGGCAAATGCTTCAAACAGGAGGATCCGCTCTTCAACAGATTTTCTTTTCTCACGTTCTTCACAGTTCTCAAGAGAGAGCTTTGAGTTCTCACTATGACATTCATTGTAAGACAAACGCTTTGTGATGTCTTTATTTCGCAGACAAACGCTTTCAAGGTTATTGAAGCTGGATGGAGGGGCACTGCCCCGCCTAGTCTTTGGTTTGGGAGGAACTGGGGGTTTACTTTTCACTTTAACAACTTTGCTCTTTGTCAATGTACCCTCAGGTGATGCACTGTAATACAAGCAATAGAAATCGCTGGCGCGTCGAGTTTTCTCGACAATGTCACAAACTTTGTCCGTTTTTTCTGTACTGGTGCTTTCATTCTCGTCATCTGTACCTCTATTCTCATTCATGGCATTTTCTTTACCATTAAGAGCACTTTTCAGTGCATTTCCATGAACAATTGTTGGTTCAGGAGAAGACACTGGAGTCACACTATCAATTTTTCTATCTATAGCTTTGACCTTTTTAGAATCCGTTTCCTTTACTGGTGATGAACTGATCGATCCTTGCGAGCTGTCACTGCTGCCATTTCTTTCAAGTTCCTCGTCGACAAAACATCCAGAATCAGTTTTACTTTTGCTGTCTTGTGTGCCTCTTCCACGGTTCAGTCGGCGAGTCACTCCCGGCTTGTCCTTACCACTCATGTCAGTAAGTCACCTTGCCATAAGACTGTCATTCTAGCCTACTGCTGCAAGCTGATCACTGAAATACAGAAGTACATACATTACGTATAGCTGCTGTGGGCGATTACACATGGCTATACTGACAGAGCTGTAATTAAGGACGGTACCTCCTAACAGTGTAATATTTTTGTACCATTTATGACTAGGCCAGAAAAGCAGAGCTTAGCCAGAGCTGTTGAAATCCAAAAAGAATTATGAGATAATAATTATTAAGCAGTTCAATAATTCTCAAATGCACTAAAATACATAAAATGTATAGCATTGTTTCCAAATTGAACCTTTATTATCTCTGAAAAATGCATGGCTACCCTCAATTTTCTTTTTGGTTTTAAAAAGGCCTTGTTAAGACCTTCTTTTCATGCAAGCATAAATTGCACAAAAAACATGGATCTTTGATTATTAGAAGGCATCTTTCTTTATGAGAAGATGTTGCAGGTGATCTTGAATGTTGTGCATTCACTTCACTCCTAAAGCAATAAAGCTCAATGTAACATGTGCTGAAAAGTTTTACGACAGCGCTGACCACTACATAAACTTTTAATTACAAACATGTACTGTGTTTGCTTCCCCCTCCCCCCCTCCCCCCCAAACCTTCGCGGGAGCATCCACCATCTTCTCAGTCTCTTTTCATTGTACATTCGTGTCCAAGTAATAACACTTGTGAACTGAGCAAACATCTGATTTCAGATGTTTACTCAGTTCAGAGGTGTTCTTACTTGCCCCCCTCTCCCCCCCCCACCCCCTTCCATACTGGTCCTGAAGTTGTGATAACCACACGACCAGGAAACCCTGCTGCATTGCACCAAGAGATGATTAATAAAAGTGCCTCAAGGTGTGGGCCTTTTGGAAAGTTTTCTTTCAACTGAAGGTCTGCAAGACACATTGTCAACTTAAAATGTTACAAAGGAGCAATCGGCAACACCCGTTAATTTAATTAACTAGATAAACATGGTTGTTAAAGCTGTTTGTGCTAGGACAACCGCGAAATATCATAGTTAATAATTAGAAATTGATACAAACATCATATTATATGAAGTAGTTTGGATGAGCTTCATCAATTGCTTGCAATGTTTGTGTAAAAAAATAGCATCGCAAACAAGCAATTGTTATTTACAGTAATGTTATTTACATCCCAACTCATGCTTCAACAAGATTACAGTGTATCTTTACTATTTATTAATTGACACACAATCAAATCAAAGTTCATGAAGGTTAGATTTTACAACATAATCAGCCCAACGCCAGCTAAATGCTAATAATATTATGTTTACTAAATGACAGCATTAAGATTTTTCGCACCTTATCAAACTGAGCCACAGATTGACTTCTTGAACTCAAATTTTAAACCTCTGCATATACATCATGAACACATTTACAACCAAGAAGAATTATTGAATTCTTGCCATAGCATTGTCTTGAAGGTTTTACTCCAATCCTTACACTGGATCCCACACGTACACGTACATGTATGGTATATGAATTAAGTCTGCAATGCAGACTTAATTCCATTAATGAAAATACACACCTTGTATGTTCCTTAGCAAACCATGTGCATCTGAGTCAAGATACAGTACAACTGAATAAAAGATCTATGAAATCTTACACTTGTTTGTGAATCTACTCTGGGTTGTAAACTTTTTACGATGTCATTTTGACAACAGAAATTTTACTTAATGCAAAAAGTATCATCTTACCGGGTTAAAGAATAACAATTATCATAACTTCTTCATGTAGATAGCCTATGCACAACAAGAGTCACAAAGAGAACCTCCTTCTTTTGTCTCAATGAACAATGCAGAATAACTTTAGATCAATCATCAAAAATATGGCTATTTTAACTTCAAAAGAGAGGTAAAGTAAAACAAACCTGATCTCTTAATTGTAACCTTACGTAACCTTAACACCGTTTTCAATTCAGACACCATGTGAAACTTAATACATGCACATTTAACTGTTTCTAAAGGGGAAGAGAAGAACATGCTAGAAGAATGCAAAACATGTCATTTACATATTGCTTCTGACACAGGTGACCTTTAACAAAGCGTCTATGAAACAAATAAATAAATCACTGCAATAATCTAATTGCCCTTGATGACATGACAACTACACAATACCTGTAGAGGGCCAGTCAGCTGTAAAGGAATTTGTCTTAATTTATCTCTGCTAGCATGCTATGTACTCTACTTGAAGAACAGGAAATTCAGTTCATTTCTGAAACTGATAAGGTATGCATAATTACAAAGTGACTAATTCTGATGGCCAAAATAATTGAACACACAAAAATACCACTGTCAACCACTCCCAAGGAAGAAATCTTCAGCCCATATCATATCAAATTTGTACAGAAGTTGTCAATATCCATCAATCCAGAATTCTCATTTCACACGACACTCAACCAACCATGACAACAAAAAATTGAGTGCACGTTTGTGACAGGGAAAAGTTCAAAATGAGCAGGAAAATTTGCAGAAGAGTACTACTGAGTAATCAGACAGACAGCAAGTCAATGCTATCACATTTTTGTTAGACTCAAAACTGAAAATGCACACACAACTCAATAATGGAAGAACATTAATTTTAAATATTAGAAAGCAAAATTAGCTTTCATTCATGACCGAAAAAATTTAAAGCCTTACAAGCTTTCAATCTTTTTCAAGTAAGTGAGAGGTTCAATTATGTCCTGAGCATGACTCACACCACCTCAAGTCAGGTGACATAAATAATATTAATTAACCTCTCACTCACTTGAAAAAAATTCCATGAAGGAATCAAAAGCTTGTCAGGCTTTAAATTTCTTAGATCATGAATGAAAGCTAATTTTGTTTTCCAATCTTTATATGACAGGATCAGGTAACAATTATTATTTTATTTTCTCACATATTTTTTTGATATTGTTATTATATTCCAAATATAAGCCTCTCCCCACCCCCCCCCCCCCCCAACGTTAAAACCCTTCATTATCTTTGTTTAATAATACAGTGGAACCTCTCCTTACCGACACCTTTTCAAGGACATCTCTAATTTCCAACTAATTTCTTCCAGTAATAACCTCTTCCCAGTAAATATAAAAAAATATCGACCTTTTAACAAATACAAGCACAGGGCTTACATTGTGTAGCATATTTACAGAATGTAAATTTACTGTAACGTAAGATGGTAAAAGAAAGTTGATGTTGCTGATAGACATAAAAAACTTTCCACACTATCCAAAGCTCTCAAAGGCTACACTAATCTCAGTTCAAATTCACTGTTGTAAGATGAAATTGATCATCTCTTGGCTATCCCTAATAATTATTATTATGGATCATTGGATATAATTTTCCAGAGTTTTGATTAGCTAAGTGCCCATGGGATATCAGTCATTATATCATGCCCAAGAAAAGTGGCCATTAAAGCTGACTTTCTTGAAACATGAAACATCACAAACATCTATCTATCATCTCATATCCAACAAGGGCTCTTGGAACAACTGATAATTATACATCTGTCATCAAAATAAAAATAAAAAAAGATGGAAGAATAATGCAGCTAGTGATTTTTCAACACGGTGGATAAAAAGGAGATATCAGCCAGCAAACTTCATCACTCTAATTATTAATACTGACCAGGGGTAAGGTCCAGTGGAAAAATACCACACAGTTTCGTTTTCTTTTAGTTCTCTCATCATCTCATTGACAGTATCACCATCAACTCCTAAGGGTCATATAAACGGTGAAGACAATATGGACATATATTTCCAGATACATCTAGGTATGGACTGAAAAAGCATGGTCAATAAGAGTTCAATATTTTTCACACTGAGAAAATGCCATCTGAAATTATTGTAGGGAGCTTTTGGTCCGAATGAAAAGCAAAGCATCCCAATGTACACAAAATAATGATCTGGACTTCTTGGGCTATAGCATATTACTCATTTGAACGCAGAAAAAATAAAAAAAAACACATTCTTAATTATAGTACAAATCATGTCAAGCATTTTGTTTTTTGAAAAATGAACTTCGATCAAGCTACACATGTTGCTTAGCAACTGCTCTCCATCTCCTTTAGTACACCTAAACTGCACATGTTACCAAAACATCTTTGACGCTTTGCTTTGTAAGTGCAAATCAAAACTATAACCAGTCTATTTACTTTTTGGCATGAAATTTCTAAGTAGTAATTAAAAGAAGAAAAACACCTGTTAAAAGCATTGCACAGTTACTATCCAGTTGTTTCTATGCAACTGGGTTTTCCCAGGCTAATTGATCAGTTTACTATAAATAAACGAATGCTCAATTTGTACAATGTAATTTCCACAATTCTTGGCCACACAACTGCAGATGTCAAGATATTTTGTTCTTTTAGTTTTGAAAATCTATCATATTTTAATATACAACTGTTTTTTTTCCCAGGCCAATTGATCAGTTTACTATAAATAAACGAATGCTCAATTTGAAAATACAAATTCTTGAACACACAACTGCAGATGTCAAGGCATTTGTTCTTTTAGTTATTGAAAATCTATCATATCTGATAGTAATATACAACTGGGTTTTTCCCAGGCCAATTGATCAATGAAAATACAATGTATAAATTTGCACAATTCTTGACCACATAACTGCAGATGTCAAGACATTTGTTCTTTTAGTTATTGAGAATCTATAATAACTGAAATTAATAATTATTAATTAAAGGTAAGGAAAATTCACTAATGGGATGCCAAATGAAAGTAACAAAAAGCAATCAAACCGCTGTTTGCATTTCTACATTTACGATGGATTAACAAAAAGCCCCGCGTTCCTTTATTAAGCAGTAGCTTTAGATACCGTCTTTACGAGTGAAGCTAGCTGGCTGTTTTTCAAGAGCGAAAAGTATCATGGAATTTTAAAACCACCACAGACTATTTAAAAAGAGATTTTTTCTTCATGTAAAAAGGTGACACTTTCAAGTGCATTATGTATCTAAAGACGACAAAGCAAACAACGCAAACATTAAAGCATATGCACAAAACTACGACGACTAGATTAACTTATTCGACCTCACAAGGTGGTTTTCCTGCGATCTATTCAACACGCCGTGCTTGGCATGCCTCACGGCATGAAGCAATAATTTACAACACAAAGATTTTGGAAAGAGTGAATGATCTTGAACTAATAATGAATAAAATCAACATACAACAGCGCCTGCAGATAACGCACTTCACTAAAGTACTGGCGCATAAAACCGCAAGCGCTTACAAACACCAAGTTATGCCATGATATTCTGGAGGAAAAAACCTTGAGTTGTCGTTTATTGGTAGCACAGCACAACATACAGATTTGCGTATTTTATACACAATGAAATCGACCAATTGTTTGTTAAGCTTACATCTAAAAGAAGACCGTTTAAAGAAATTGTAAGTTAAATAGAATGCGTAAGGTCGGCCAATACGAACTAACAGTCATTTAGCATCTCGCCATACAGAAGAGAAAGAAAGAATTGGCGAGTTCTAATCGAGCCATTTCCTCTCGTAAGGCGTGATTTAATGTGCTAACGAGTGCCAATCCAGGAACGTAATTACGTTTTCACGTTATTCTTGAGTTAAGTTTAATTCATTCAAAAATAAAAACGTTTAATCATGATAACGTAAAAACTAAGTAAACTTATATCCTTCATTGAAAGGTAACAGCCAAGATAAGATGAACCTCAACTCTTTAGAAAATGTCTGTGCGTGATTTCTCAACGAGTTGTATGAAGCGGATCCAAGGTTGATATAAGTTTCTAAATTTAACCGGGTACCTTTCAACCGACGCCGTACCTCAATGGTAAACAATGCCTGTATTAGTGGAAAACGATCTCTACCGCTGCAAATATTATTCGGTCGACCTCTTTATACATTCAGATTGATCAACAATTTGATACCAGTAAACCTTGACTGGAGTAAAAGAATAAGAACATTAACGTGTACAGTGACGGCATCGAAATTTCGATTCATTTTAATTTACATTCGATTCATTCCCTTTAGCGTTTACAATTTTAACACTGACTGATTGATCACGAGCGGGCTTTCCATTATTTAGGCTGAGGAAACCACGAAAGTTAAGACTAAGCTATCGCTGTTTGTAGAGCTGCACTCAGGCTTTCCAGAGGAAACATGAAAGCTAAATCGAGTGAAGTTACTATAGACGATTTCTGGTCCATTGGTCAAAGTGCATTTCCTTCTACAATCACGTCGGCCGAAAATAATGAGGCAATACACACCACCAATAATAATCCAAAAGAACCGAGCCACGTGTTCGAAAAGAGCGTAATAGTAGAATCACAACATCTCCGCGGTCAAACCACGCTGAAATCGCTCAATACGTAGCTCAATTCAACTGGATCTCAAACATTGCACTGTCAACTCAGTAATCGCTCTCTCCTTCTCACTTACCATTTCTAAACAAGATTCGTGTCATCGAAGGTTTATCCATATTTCTTGCGGGTCTTTGCTCTCAAGAGAAGCGTGCTTTATCCCTGACCTCAGCAAGGCGTTATCTCGTAGCGATGTCAATCTTTTATAACACCAGCGTAATGAACGAAAACTGTACCACAGAGATTCAACTGCCAAGCTCTTGAAAACTGACGGAAACCGCCGTTGTGTGACGTCACGAGCCTCTTTACGATGCAGAACATCAACATTATTATCATCTTTGTATGCAAATAATACCGTACTCCTTGATTCTTTTAATTCGTTGACAAAAGACCTCATTCGTTAACATTGAAAACCGGATATTTAGTTCAAAAAGAAAGTTTGAAAAGCACCTGTAAGCTATAAAGAAAAACTACAAGAGGGAGAGTATGGAGTTAATCTATTGCGGAAAAAAATGTTTTTTTTTCCTGTGAAAGCAATTTCCTTTTTAAAAATACAATTTCCCGTTTCCTGTTTGAATGAGAATCGTGCTTGATGAACAAAGAACTAGCGTGACTAGCTTTCATTCTAAGAAGGAAAAAAGGATATCAACCAGACCTTCTACTTCAAAGATTCCGAACATTTAAACCACTTTTTATCTTGATTCAAATCTTTGTATCAAATTATCCCTGGTCTAAACAGGAAAACTACAACTATGCTCTGTTCTCGAATTGTTTTCGTAGCAGAGTACAAGGAAGACCCAGCGCCTTCTCGCAATCATGGTCAAGTCTTTTCCTTTGGTAAACACATGTGCTGGCTTATATATATATATATCTTTTTTTTTTCTCAAAATTCTTTAAAAATTAAATTAGGCTAGATTTCAGTGAGATTTCATGTCATAAAATATGTTTCCATTTCATAAATATCCCCAATTCTCGATCATGTGTATTTCTGTTATAATTTACCTGTAGCCTGCCTCGCAGTGCAAACCGTGTTGGACGGGAAAAAAGAGAAAGTGTTCTTCTTTTTTCTAGCGCGTCCCAACAACGCGTCTGCTCTGCATTTTTTTTTTTTTTCATTTTTTGTGTGTCTGAAATACTAAAAATTATTATTGCGCATTTTAATGCGCTTATTATTAATCTAAGCAGATTTAGGTTAATTCGATACAGGTGTGTCAAAAAGGTAAACTGATTTAATTTAAAGACCCGATTAGGTAACAGAAATAACAAGAACGACATCCAATTATATATAACCTTTCACCTTTTTTTTTTCCTTTTCAAAATTTCGAGGTACAAAGCAAAGCTTATTTCCGAAGAGCCCCCTGTATTTTCACATATCAGAGGTGGGCGAGGTTCATAATTCTAACTCGGCAATTTGTCGGACATCATTTTCAGTTTATATACATGCAGTTTGACCGAAGTTACGCGACGCTTCATGCAGCCAGTTCTTCCAGCTATCACTTAGCCCTTTCAAGACTTCCTGGGGTGAAACTTCAAATTACGACGCATTCTTTCCCGTGCTCTGATTCAAATGAAAACAAAAAAGAAAACTGTTTTTACCACTGGGTGCCAGAGCTTTTTATTTTTAGTGATTCTCGTGTGTTAGAGGCCTAGCCACGACAGCGAACCGCAAGGCGGCGTCGCATCCCGAGTCGTATCTTTTAGATAGGGTTTGGCTGATTTGTGATCTGATGGCTAAACGGCAGATTCAAAGCTAAAAAAATGCTGTCAACTCAGATTTCAGCAATAAATGGACGTTTTTTGAGGTTTGCCGCGTAAACGCACAGGTTTGGAAAGCTTTAGCAATTTGACAAGTCGCGTTTGGTGACGGACGAGTTTAATTTTGAAATGCGACACGAAGTACGAAATGAATGTCGCGCAAAAATAGCCGGTAGAATGTTCGCGACCGATCGATGAGTCTCATACAAGGGCTGAGAACAAAGGATTCGCTTAAAGAGGTTGCATGTTTATTGAAAATAACGAAAATAAAACCCGTGCATACAGTACAGGTTATTTGCTTAACGCAGAAGAATGTCAACAAACAGTGTGCTTTTTTCATTGTTTATTTTCCGTTTTCCGTTGGACGGACCAAAAACAACGTTTACTAACATTCGCAAACTGTGAAAATACCAGATAAAGGCGTAAACCTATATGTATAAATATAATTATTTTCAATCAGCTATTTTCAAAAGCTTTCATTTCCTGTAAATGACAGGTTCGTACAAATACATATTCAAGAAAATGTCGACAATGAAGCTTTTTGTGGATTAAATAAAGGACCTTAAAAACCGTTCTCTCTTAGAATAAAATTAAACTTGCCCTTATATTTGTTTCCGTCAATATCAACAGCTACCATTCCTAATTACTCTTCTTAAGTTTATAATTTTTGTTATTGCATGGGTGCATTTAGAAAAAGTCAGGCCAGGATCCAGACAGGTTTCCATCGTTTTACGGAAAACGGTCAGATTTTTGACAATAAATAGATATTTTTAGAATAGAAAAATTCCCAGGTTTAAGTATGGAAGATGTCTGTCACAATGATTTGAAAACCCAGACAATAGCACTTTAAAGAGTTAAATTTAAATTTTCCAAGGGGAACTTGTCACCGGATGGATCCGCGCCTGAAAGTTGTTGCGTGTTGACGTTGCCGTTGCAGGTGGGCTGAGGTCGATACCAAATACTCGATATAATCGATACTGGGGTTTCCTTGAAAAATATCGATACTTGAGTGTAATATCGGCCGTTTTTATCCCTTTCGATACTGATCACGTGATCACTTACTGGAATATCGAAGGCTGTTTTAGTGCCAAAAACCAATAATTTAACATCTGAGTATGTGCTGTTGAACTGTGTTCGAAGGAAGTATAACAAAAATGAAAGTTGAAACACTGTTGCTATGGCTGTGTTTTTGCTGTTACCGTCCAACTGTTACGCAAGCTATCAAAATGGACTTTTCAGCTCGTTAACCAGAAATGTTTTGGAGGAACGGGACGTTGAACGCCTTGCCAACAGCAACTGACTTAGAGAGTTAAACCTACTCTCCCCTCGTCTGGCATGAACTTCTCATGGGCTCTTTTCTCAAACTCTATAATCGGATTTCAGCAGAAGTCTTTTCCTTGGGACAACAACTACGGCTTTCATTTGTCCAAGTAACACCCTAACACACTTCCTTCTGGTACGGCACGCTCAAATTTATATTAATTTCTAATGCTCGCAATCCTCTAAGAATTAAAGCAGACACTGGATCCACTCAATGCATATTTGACTGAATGTGTTTCTGCTGAGCCATTCTGTATAGCTCTAGATCGCTTGGCTGCGTTACAATCTCTCCTATTTTGGTTTGAAGCTGTCAATGAAGAGCTGGAAAGAGGTTGTCTTGAAGTAATATTTGGTTGAACAAGTCACCAGCTTTCAGAAGTCTTGTACTACCGATTAAAAGCTGCAAAGGAATGGAAAATTAAGAATTCAGGTGGGCAGTTTCTTGAAAATTGAACAGTTGTACCCCGAAGTTCTCTGAGCAAAATTGCTTCCTGCAATGTGTGTGACCTGGAGCGCCCCCACCCCCCTCTCCCCAACAAACTCTCTCACCTTTAGAAATTTGGTGGAGTGTATGGACCAGGGGCTAGATTAACGAAGGCCTCCGAAGTATCGCTCGTTTTCAAACAATAGGCTCTTGTAAACAAACAATACTTGGGTTGCATCTTAACTTACGAGGCCTTCGTGAATATGGTCCTAGGGCTGTCCCAAAAAGACAATCCTTTTTTCTTCTTCTTGTTTTTGTTTTTGTTTATGTTTTTTAGATTGTTAGGAAAAGAAAGTGCTTTTCCAGACCACAATCCCCACAGTCCCCGTCGCGATCTCGAGGGTGTCCGCAATAAAGGGAGTTGACTGTGGAAGTCGCACTCACCAAACCCCAGTAACACAGTCAGCCATATTGGACAGCGTAATGAGCAGTGCCGGGGCATGTGGTTTCACAAAGCTATTTTAGCAGAACAACGCGTGTGTGTGTTTGAATAAACCAAACAGTGTTGAATTTAACAACAAGATCTGCTTTACTCGTGCCCACACACCACGTGAAGACATAGTTCGCATTCTTCTTCTCTAAAACCCTGATTTAATGATTTGTAGAAATCATTGTGCCGAAATAAATCAGAAGCCATAATCCTGAATAAACCCAATCGATCGCATCACTAAATACTTTTTTTTAGGATTAAGGTGTCTGCGGGTTATAGAGCGGTTTGTGGCGCGGCCTAAATGATAAACTGTCCTAAAATGCCACGAAATCTGGAGTGTAATAACTCACCTGCGTGTTGGGGTGGTACGCCGCAAGCGCTTCCCTTATTTGGTGAACTTCTGAGCACGTGATTCCTCCAACGATAAACAGCACCAGCAATGGATGGTCATTGGGCCGAGGCTTGCTCACATTCATAAATAAACTGAACCAACAATAAAACAAGTCAACGTCAAACTCCCTATAGTGGGTTATTAGGTGGAGTGAGGACTTTGACCAAAAAGGCTACCTATCACCGAGTGTTGTGAGGTATCAATGCGGGGTGGGGCATTTGGGAAAATAGTCAAAACCACGTCGAATGAAACCGCCGACAACCACAGGGAGAATAGAAATGCACGTGTCACGTAGCCTCCCGACTAATCGCCTGAAAGGTTCCGATCCACACGAAAGTCTAACAACTTTTAGCATGACACCTCAACACTCTTCTTATCTCTCTCTCTCTCTCTCCCTGTCTTTCTCTGCGATTCATTTCTGAACTTACGAATACTTGTTGATTTAAGGCTATTTTAGAAGTGGAAAGGCTAATCGGAATGCACTGTAAAGAGGAAGAGACAAAAACTTAATTCAAGCATAAGAAAGAACGTTTGATAAAATTACAGCGCAACGATGAGCCTCTCAAGGATTTAAGAGTTAATTGGCAAAGCTATCCAACAGCTGTTTAAACGCTTTAAACGGGAGATTATCTACTGTTTTAGGCCCCCAGGGTTGAAACCGATCTTTGAGGCATAAAAAAAGGGAGGAAATTTCGTTTTAAATATACGGAACGGGTACCATTACATGCAAAAGAAAAAAAAACTAATGCCGGAATGAAAGGATATTAAGTAGCCTGCCGTACTCCTGGAATGCCTTTCGTCTCTTAACGTACGTTTTTTGCTTAGGTACAACGCGAGAGCTTTTGTGCAAAAAGCTGTAATGAAGAAGAGTCATGCGATTGACAGCCTTTGAGGGTAGATGAAGCAAGAAAGTTTAAAAGAAGACTATCGGTTAAGTGGAAGAAGTTTTTTTATTAGCTGTTGACCAAACACAAAGATAAAGCGAGTATCAGCCTTGAATGTAAACTTCACAACTGTGATGCAACTAAAACCTGGTGTCCAAATAAAAGCACAGAAAAAAAAGCCGGTTAAACTGGTATTCAATCTCTTTGTCTTCTTGGCGTTCCAGGAGCTTTTCGTGTCCCAGAAAAGGTACTTAATTTCAATTATGCGCAGTTTTGACAAATAAAACGTAGAAAACTCCATGATCAAAGCCCCTTTGCAATGTGCCCGCATGCCGCATAGATCGGGCCAAAAGGAAAACCTGCCACAAAGTCAGTCAATCACGAATCTGTATGCGCAGCACAAACTCTTATTACAGTCACTTTGCATGCTTACCTAAATCCAGTTTTGATGAAATCTTTTAATCCGTGCGACTTGAACTCCACATCTGGGAGATCAGGCGACTCGGGACTAAATACACCATCAATGATCTGACAAGGGAAAGAAAGGAGGGCCAGTTTTGCCACATTTGATCGAATGCATTCAGACATAAGAAGACGAGCGGAAGCACAAAAGTCTCCGCAGTATAAGCAAGGTGGTTAGTTTCAGATGTGGCGTTATTTTGCGAGGTCAACGGAAACTTGCTTCCGTGGAACCACAACCTCGGACAAAAAACTACTTGAGCAAAATGCTTATTGTAAGCGTTGATCTCCATCTCCCTTGAAGAAAACACCGACAGGAGAGTATTTAATCTTCACTCCCCCCTCCCATAGATACTAACCATGCCTCTCCCTCTCACTCAATGTTGTTTGGCTAATTGTCGATGTATGAATCTAACGGTGAAATTTGTAGTTCCACAAAACGTTTTGTCCACAATTGCAGCCAAAGCAAGAGCCGTAAACATAAGAAAAAAGAATTGATATTTTTTTCACGTTCACCATGGTAACAATTTATCTCAAAACACGAACCTGTTTAACAAGTGGTTGGTATTGTGCAGGCTTAAGAGCTGTTCCTCCCTGAAATACATTTCTGTAGAAACAGAATAAAAAAGACAACCCTACTGGTTACAACAACATACGTTGCAACACTGTTATGACAAACTTTCAACGCGTTGTTATAAAAGTTGTAACACTGTAATGACATAACTAGAACATTGTTTTAAAAGTGCCCCTGGTTTAACAAGGTTGGATTCCAAATTAAAATGACAGGGTTGTTTGTTGAACCTTGTAGAGGTTAGAGCGGTTTTTAGTTGACTGTTGTAAAACCAAAACCAACGCTGACCAATCACAACAGGCGTAAACACAACGAACCAATCAACTCGGAACAAATGTATGTAACCGGCGCCAAACGCGGGGAAACGCCTGCGATCTCATTGGTTAGAAAGAGGTGTGAGTTTTCAAACCAATCACAGAGCGTGTTAAACCAAAACCAAAGCAAATGTAAATAACTTTCGATATTTAACAGAAAACCACCCCCAGACTTGTGGTTTGGTATGTTAATCTAAAATGACTATCACTGGAGTTATTCTGGTATCTTTAATTAAGGTTAATAGCTTAAAAAAATGAGGCAGGAAATAGGGTCATCTTAGCAGAACCGTTACCTCTTAGGGGTGAAAATGAACTCGAGACACCCATAAACAGGTTTCTGACTCTCTTCAGGGTTTTTTCTTCAAACTTTCTTATGAAAACCATCTTCACTTGAGAGCCCCCCCCCCCCCCCCCCACTTCTCCATTTGTTTTCTCCATTGCTTGAGTCCCAAAACAGCAGATATGGAAGTCATCTTGCAGAGCACACATTATCTGTTCTTGTAACACTCTCTCTTCTGTGACATACCCAGACTACTAACCAACTGGTAAGATCACGCTAGCAGTGCACAAATAATTTTTCCTTTAGCCCTTGAAAGTGATCATGTTCTCGGGCAACCAGACATAAGGTTGCTTTTTTTTTTTCATGAAATGTGTAGTGCAGAGCCATCTGGCCACAGTTGCTTAAAGAGTGGTGAAGTCGCTATCCAGCCGATAAAATGTATTGGTTGGAGTAAGTTTCATCCACTGGATAACGATTTATCCACTGGATAGAGTTATCCGCTCTTTGAACAACCAGGGCCTGAGTTTTTACATAAAAGAGAAAGACAATTTCAGGAGGAAACGTTGGAGGGTACTTGAATGCAGTTTGTAAGTACCGGTAATTATGATACAAAACTTTGCTCAATTTTATTGCATCTCTGTTACAACATTGCACCAAATATGATGCAACACTCACCCAACAGCATCGTGACCATGTTGCAGCAAATGCTATTCTTTTTTTCTAAATGTACCTGAACATTTGAAGTTCCTGCCTTGCCAAATTCACCCCTCGTACTTTCTCGAACGCATCTGAAATTCTGCTTCTTACAGTCTTCTCTGACAGCTCTGAACCTAGAAGAATGCAACTGAAATTAAATTCACTCCCAACTATGACTTTGGAGTAATATGGAAGCTAAGGAATCCATTTATCAGAGGAGAAAACAAGGAATATCAACCGTTTTCAAAAACTAAGGCCCGGTTCCTACGTCCAACCTCACATGAGCCGAACCTAATCATTTGGTTCGGCGCATGTAAAGATCGACGTATGAATCAGTTAGGATCGACAGATTTGCATTTGAGTCGACCCGCCGTTCTATTCGACTACGCCAGTCGAATAGAACGGCAAAAGTTCGACTTCGATTCATACGTCGAACTTTACATCTGCCGAACCAAATGCATACGTTACGAATAAATTATATAAATTATATCTATCCCAGAGGTCTGCGCGTTCCATCGACTTGCCATGTGCAAAGGACTTCATTCTGAACAAGATGGCGGGAAAAGAGGAATGTGCTTGTTCTTCTTGTCTCAAAACGACTAAATATACTTGTCTGATATGAGAAAGATTTAAAAAAAAAAGAATCTATTCTTGATGTGCGCACGCACTTCAAACCGACAGCCAATACAGGCTATCTCAAAGGCGAAGCGTCAAGACTTCTCAGAACAAAATCTTTAAAAACAACATTTGAAGAAAACATTACTCTATTCAAACAGAGATTACGCTACAGAGGTTACCTCGATAACCTCATGGATAAAACTCTCTCAGAAGTCAATTTCAGCGAAAGAATGTCGGCACTACAAAACAAACAAAAAACGCGCAAAAACATTTTGGCGTTTGTTAAGGAATATCACCCTTCTGTGCCTAACCTAAAACCATTCAGATGAATAAATGACACTTGATAGAAAATCAGCCTCTGCTAAGAGAGATCTATAAAGACCCTTCCCTACTTTCCTACAGAAAAGGGAGATCTTTGAAAGACGTACTCGTAAGAACAAATTAGTATTGAAGGTCATATTCTTCCTATCTCAACCAATAGGAGCCGTGTTTGGCCTGTCTTCATTATAATAATCATAATAATAATAATAATAATAATAATAATAATAATAATAATATATTCACCTAATATAGCGCCTTTTAACATTAAAATGATCAAAAGCGCTTTACATGAATTTAAAAATGTTATATAAAAATATAACTATAAAGAATTATAAGAAATATCAATAAAAACTAATACTAAAATAAACTTTTGACCACCCCCAATTCCATTTTACCAAACAAGCTTTTCCATGTCAGAACTCATCTTTCCCGCCATTTTGAATCTTGTTGAGAAAAAACAACAGCCGCTGACCACGAAAATCTACTTTCTCAAATGAGCTTTAATTAAGTTTGACTTCAGTTAGGTTCGACGTCTGAATCAACTGCCGAACTTAATTATTTGGGTTGACCTTAATAGGTATTAGGTTCGGCTCATGTAAAGTTCGACGTACGAACCGGGCCTAAATCTGCAAAAGAACTCTTTTAACTGGATTTCCTCGTTAAAATGCAGTGACTTAGCGGGTGGCATTAGCCTGAGGAGTTGTTAAGCAGGGTCAAACCAGCGTAATATTCACACATCCATAAGGTATGGGAAATTATTAAAAACTGCATCATTGTATAATGCAATTCGAGGGATTTGATTGGCTTAGCGGCCATGGTATATGAGCAATTATACCATGGTCGAGAAATGGCGACCATTAAATTGCCTTCTGGTCGTTCTTGCACAGCGAAATCAGTAAGATCTAGCAATATTTCTCGGTTGTTTTTAATAAAACAATTATTCCACTTGCGCTTGTTGGATATGAGGTGATTATAGCCAACTCGGCGCTACGCGCCTCGTTGGCTATCTATCATCTCATATCCAACGCGCGCTCGTGGAATAATTGTTAATTAACAGAGGTGTTCACTGTGGTCTAAGGTAGAATAAAACAGGTCTTTACTGGGACAAAGTAAAATGGGAAAATAGTGGCCTATGATCAATTCCCAAACCCAGCATCGCATGTAAGAGGAGTTTGCTCTCTGCACTTGTACTTTCGGAAAATGATTTAGTAAAGTCACAGATTCAGAAATACTTATCAGCCTTGACCTCTCGAGGTAAACTGACTTTACCTTCAACTAACTTTTCTTACTTTTTTTTTTACATTTGACCGTTGTTAAGCTTTGCACATTGTTATTATAACTGACAAGATGTCACTGACCTAAGAATGCTTCATTACTGCATTTGAGATCTCCACTGAGTATGCTGTTCACCAACATGTTCTATGAGAGATTTAACAAATCAACATCAGAGTTTAGGCCTCGGCGATAGTGTCCTTGTAAGAATGCAGCTATCCTTCTACTAATGTGGCTCGAGTTCATTAAAGTGGCCCGAGTTCATGTTGTGGACTAAGGGAACCTTCTATTTGTCAACACTGTCTGGCCAGACCAATCAGTTCATCAACGGTTTGTACCAATAGCTATTTGAAGGATAAGTATTATCCTAGTCATTCAAAATAGCACTAGTGATTATTTCTCAAGATTTTGCAGCATCAACCGTTCAAAATGACGCATTCAATTTACAGACTGGCTGGTCTGGCCGGCAAGTTCTGACAAATGGAAAACGCCCTAAGTGTCATACATGGCTTGAGGTTCTTACTAATCAACCCTCTCAAAATGTTCTTTAGCGGTTGGCAACATAACAGGAAGGAGCATAACCGACGTCCTTGAGGTGTTCACCCACCGCAGTTAACAGTGTCCTTCTAATGTTGTTATGCCCTGGTTTCAACGGTAACAGGTTCAAGGCCAAGTGGTATGTATGTCTGTCATCACGTTTTTTCCTTAGACAAGAAACTTCTCTTCAAATGATGTATAAAATTAATGCAGTGATAATGTGCTGGGGCCTGTCTCCCTGCAACAGACTTGCATCTCATTGAAGGGGGGGGGGGGGTTGTTAAACTGGCTGTGTGGGCCTTGGACATTTGAAGTATGACTTCACCTTACTTTCTGTTTTGATGTAACTGCCTTTGAAACAAGACTAGTCGATCAGGGAGAAGTGGTGTCAAAGCAAACTGCTGCTATTCGAATTAAAATTATTGCTCACTTTAATCTGCTCCTCCTCCATGGGGGAGTTGTAACATTCTTGTCCAGTAAGGGAGTACAGGAATACCAAGACAAGAAGAATGTCCTCTACATCAACAAACCTGCAGGAAAATCACCAAAGAAATCATTTTACAGCTGACACTTTAATTCAAAAAAATCCTGACTTCAGGACTTTAAACGAACGTTGTACTAACTGGGCCACAAGCACCCAGACAGTGATGTACTTTGATACACACCTTTGTTGACTGTCAGCTTGTAGGGCAGTTATTAACTCAGATAAAGCACTTTGTGAACCATGTTCCCCAATGTGAAGAATTAAACCCTAAAGAATTAACAATTAGTTGTTTGAAGAGCATGTCATATGAATGGAAAATTCTTTAGCGAGTACATTGTTGTTGAAAATAATGTATTGTTCAGTAAGTGACACAGGCATACTCGGAAAAAAAATCCGAGTGCTCCTATCAGGAGTCGAACCTAAGACCTCCTGATTACTAGTTCGGATGCTCTACCACTGAGCTACAGGAGACTCGTGGGAGCTGAGGCCACTAAACTAGGTTCATGGGCATTGTTGTTGTTTAACGCTTTAAACCCCAAGAGTGACAAGCACCTAATCTGTCCTTGCAGCGTTACTAATTGATCAAATATACAAGTTATGGGAATGAAGGAGATGATCACCAAAGACAAGAAGTCTTCTTATTCTAAACAAATTCTACCAACTTATAATAAGTTGCATAAGAAATATATATAGAGAGAGAACATTACGGAGAATAATACAGAGTAAATTTGCATGTTAATGTAAAAATAAAGCCTGTCGGTGTAGCAGGTGTAATCAGTCCAGGAGCCCAGCTTCTCACTTCTTCTTCCTCTTCTCCTTCCTCTCAGAAACAGCGTGAATATTCTAAGTCCCCTTGATGATATGCAATTTACAGACTGTAATCTCCCTCTCACGGTGACCTGTATTTCATGATCATGGTCTGAACAAACTGTACAGACAGTCAAAACAAATGACCTCTCTCAGATTCACAACGGACTGAAAACTGTACAGGCTGTCAAAACAAATAAATCACCTCAGAAAAAGAGTGAAATATGCTGTAAAGTCCCCTTGATGAGAAGCAATTTACCTACCGTCATCTTCCCCTTACGGTTCGTGTTTCAAGATCACAGTCCGAACAAACTGAACAGACAGTCAAATCCAATGACCCCTCTCAAAATCATGAGAGGCGGAACTTAAGTTTCATGGACATTACATTGCGGGTGTATTGGGCAACCCTCCGTTTGAGTTTGCTATTCTTGTTGTTAGTTAATCTTAGCTAAATGAATGTAAATATGTGAAACATATATTTTGAACTGCGGATGAAAGATAAGTAGAAGAAAGATCCTCGCAGTAAGTATGCAATTAACTTAAACAGTTGTGAAAAGAAAGCCTGAAAAAAATCAGGCTTTCTTTTTGCAACTGTTTAAGTTGCGTAATAACTGTGACAATCTTTCTTATATTAGATAATCTTATATTAGATAATCTGACCACCCTAACAACATATTTACTGATGTAGCACTCACTTTCTCTATGGCTTGTAAATGTTCCACCTGTGAAGTGTGTTCACTTTTTAATGCCATTATTGTTGCTCTCACCAACTGTAGCAGAGCACCATGTCTTTGCAAACACTTTGGCTGACCTCTGCAAGACAAACAGGATTTTAAAAAGAAACGGAAACCTTACTTACATCTACACAAATCACACCATCTTGCAAAAAAAGACCCAACACACATCATCATCATCATCATCATCATCACCATGATCATTTGTCCACATACCAAGTGTCATAGACAACATTAAATGTACCTGAAATGTTCTGTCATCATTTTCAGCTGTTCTAATGTGACTTTACTCTGTATGCCTTTGCTCTTCTGTATTAGTGATTCTCTGGTCAAAGCTTCTTGCAGCTGTCGTGAAAGATCAACCAGGCTTTCCTTGATTTCAGGAAAAACATGTATTAATAAGTAAAAACATATGACCCTTAACTGATTAAAACATAACTCAAAACAAGCCCAATTACCCTCACTTTTTACTTATGAATAATTGTGATCAGCATGATTTAAGGCATTTACAACTTTGTGCAAAGTTTAAAAAAATATTTTAGGAAGGGTGCAGAGCCACCTCAAATTTTATCAACTCCTATTCTGATAACCTGAAATAGACAATTAGATTTTCAGCCCAAATTTACTCAAGAACTGTCGATCCATGAGCTTATGCCTTGGCTTATCTTTTTATTATACTATCCAAAAAGGCATTGGTTATGACAAATCTGTACATTTGGCTCAGTCTCGCATAAAACCTTGCCACACAGCTGTCTATATGCCATATCCTTAAGCAATAATTACTGAGGTTGCTCGCTCAAACTTTACAATATCACCCCTTCTCCTTAATTCATGAGTTGATACATAGACGTGGCACATGGTCCATGGTCCATGTCTGTGTTTTGTGTCATATTTGCTTATTCATGTGAGTGTACCGACCTAAACTGGTATTATTACTTTTGTTAACCTGGCTACCTGCCTGCTTTTACTTTGTAATTATTCCAGGTAGCCAGCGCCCCTCTCTTTTTTTAAATAATTAATTAAAACTGTAACGTGACTGAATGGGGGAAATAAAGCTTCCTTTTGTTGACTTAATAGACACTGTATATGCCATATCCTAAAGCAATATCAACCCAGGTTGGTCATTCAAACTTTACAATATCACCCCTTCTCCTTGTCTTAATTCATGAGTTAATACATTGATGTGGAACATGGTCCATGATTTAGTAGACACTATGTAGCCATTACCTTTTGTCTCTTGGTGATCATAGAACAGAGAAGAGCCTGGGTAGGAGGATCTCTCGGATGTGCCAGGCAACCAGGCACTACAGTATCAGGAGTGGAACTATAGAAACCATACAATATGAAGAGAATTCAGTATCAAAATTACACTGAGACACAAATGACAAGCAAAGAGTGGGCTGGATATGGAGGACTGCTGATTTTCATAGTTGCCAACTGGTCATTATACCCAGTTTGGTGGTGTAGTGATTAGGGTGCTGAACATCAGATCTCAAGGAATGTAGCGTGAGGCATAGCCTCTGCTCTGCCATGACATTAGGGAGCTTAAGCACAGACGTTCGTGAGCCCCGGACAGCAACTGGAAGTCGAATGTTTCTGTTTTTGGCATGGTTTTGCTAATTACCCCGGACAGGAAAAGTTCTTGTTGATGATTGTGGTTAGACGTTACAAGCACAATGGCGTTAAAATGCTCCAAAACGGGAAAAATTCAATTTCCAGTTGCCGTCCGTGGCTCAAAAAACGTCTGTGCTTAAGTTCCCTATTGTTCTCTCAGACAAGATAACCATGTGATGGACTACCCTCCCATCCAGCGCTCAGTTGTTCGAAAGTCAATTAACGCTAATCCCCGATTAAAAGTTAACCGAGGTTTTCATTTCGCTTGTTAAAAATGTTTTAGGTAACAAATGTTCAGCTAAAGGCAAAAAAAAGGCTAAGTCAAAACTGCAGGACAAAAATCTTTTCGAAAAATCTATATTGGTTACTAATTAAACTCGAATCAAAGTTCAGGTTAATCCACGATTAGCTTAATCGGACTTTGAACAACTGGGCCCAGGGGAGAGTAGCAATACTCATCTCTTATTACTTTATATGCTTTTAAGAGACTTCTAGTGGGTTCTGGCCATGTGAGTCACTTGCGGCTTAATTGTGTGCTACCTACGTAGTCAAAATAGGTGGTCTAGAGCACAGGATGTACCTGCCATGGGAACAGAGGGGAGACATGTCCACAGCAATGTCACTGGTGTGTTGTGGTAACCGAGGTAACAACTGAATGATTCTGTCAGCAAGGGTGTCAAATGAGTGTCCTGATGGACCAACCAGATCAAGTGTTCTGTCAATCAAAATGAGAGATCCACGGCCGCTTGAGCCCTGAAGAAATAAAACAGACATCTGGATCAAGAAACGGCTAAGGATAGATAAATGATTATAGCAATCAGAAAATAACCAGGGGAGTAGCTAAGATAACCCTCAGTAGACTCATTACTAAACCCAGTGAAATATACCACGAGTGACTTGATTTTTCTTAGTATACACAGGAGCCTTTAGGTGTGTATGTATACAAAGAAAAATCAGTCATGAGCGGAATACTCACGGTATACCAAGAGAAAGCACTGTATAACTAATTTATCCCATGCCACTCATTGAATTAACTTCCCTGTTTGGTGTCTGGTTCCAGGAATTCAAAATTAAGGTCAAAATTGGGGTATTCCTCTTCCATGTTTTAGTTGAAAGTATTTTTTTCTCAATGAAAATTATGACCTGTTTTGGTGGGAAAAATTTTTTAGGCAGCTAGGAACGCCAGGATTGTTTTGTAGAATAGTTACCCGTTGCATACCGCAGAATATGCAACAGGTTTCTAGCTTTCTGATTGGCTGTATTCTCTATGGTATAGGATAAATATATACAACCCACAACTCCTTGATTTGCTCTCAACTGATGAATTTCAAATGTTCGAAATGTCAGTGTTTGAATCTGAGGCTTTACGGTGGCCAATCTACTTCTAGTTATAAAGTCTGGTGATAAACCAAACATTAATTTCACAATAGCCTATTCCCAGTAAATATCTAATAACAGTAAAATCTAGAGCGTAACAGCACTTATTAGACATGTTGCCTTGTTTACCTTTCTCCTCATTCTCGCTGCCGGTAAGTTCGCTAGCTCTGTAGCAATGACTTTGCTTAAGTATCCCACACCATAACAATCCTCATTCACATCCAGAAGTTCAAACAAACTGTTCAGACCAAATGCAAACATCTGCAACAATGCAAGCAAGAAGTAGAAACTGTCTGTAGTATAGTTAAAATAATATTACAGAGTTTATTAATTTAATCAGGTGTGGCTCAGAAATGGCGGAGTACTCTCCAGCAATGTGGAGAGCTACGTCAAAATTGAAGTTGATATTTGGTTTTACCAAAAACTACAACTAAACTCCCCGAAAATACTAAAAACAGTGATGACTGAGGAAAGAGAAACATTTCAAGAAAACTTTGGGGGACAGTATCATTTCAGCACATACAGGAATGGTCAAGAAAGCAGAAAATATTTACCACTGTTGTTTAGATGACAACTGAAAAGTGATGCAACACATGGCAATTAGCACAGTGGTATGAAAGTATGACAACAACGCAACCCCTGCCAAAGTCTCAGATATTACTTAATATGTAAGTCTTAAGGAGAATTGCCCTGCTCGTGAAGGACTTGCCTGCTGTATATGATTCCAGGGCCTACTCTAAACAAAGACATTGCAATGTTTCGAAATTCCTACCTTGATTTTAAGTTGTAAACTATGCGGAAGTGAAGACATCTCAAAGTCATTAAGGTTATTGAAAACTCTCTTGTCACCCTAAAAAATAACTAACTGAAGTTAATTAACTCAAACTTATCAGTGGTTAAAGCAGATGTGTGTTGAGGTTCATTAGTCTTGCTTTTTGTGTATTATTCTAATTCACCATACATGCAATGGATCTGCCTTGGCAGGCAATGGTCTCCATAACACTATGAGCCTAACTGGCCCACATGCAGAGGCGTAGCCAGGATTTTTTCAGAGGTACGCACAATTTTTCAAATCGCCCTGCACCCCCCCCCCCCCTCCCTCCTCTCATTTCTTTTTTCACGTGCCATGATGACATGAATAATTTTTCTTTATCGTCACCTGGGATGGTGAGGTTATGCTATAAGTATAAGCGTGATATGAAATGGCAACTAAGCCATTAAATTATTTGCTGCTTTCTTGGGTTCATTGAACTATTGAAGTGCTTTGATCTCTTCATTCATTAATTAAGCCAAATGACAAATGAGCACTTTTTACAACTGTGGGCCACATCAAAGTGTACATGTCTATAGATCTACATCGTCAAGAGCAAAATAAACTGAGGCACTGTAAATTAACATAACTATAGATACTTTATCTTTCATAAAGGCAAAAGGGACATAACGGTTTACGGATACAAACAAAAAGCTAACTGTCTATCCTTCCTTCCAGCAAAGACAGAAAAGACCTCATTTAGGTCTATTTCCTTCTCTTTGTGAATAATTTATGTATTACGGATAGCGAGGAAAACCTCGCATCTGACATAGCATTCCGAAGTGGCATCAGTTTAGCCTTTTCATGCTACTAAAGCCCTGCTCTGCAGCACATGTAGACACAGTGTATGTGAGAAGGTTCTTGACTGCTACAGCAATTCTAGGGTAAAATTCTGGGATAGAAAAGTCGAGCATCTCCACCAAGGCCTGGGGAGTGCCATTTTCAACCAACAACCACTTATGACGCATCCTAGTCATTTCTCGTGTTATTCATTTTATTTTAATTTATCTTACCTGGTTTTATTTTATTTTATTTTATTTTATTTTCGACTTTTTCAGGAACGCAGGTGCGTATGTGCGTACAGGTAGCTACGCCTCTGCATGGCGGGAGCTTAACCAGGTTTCTGTAACATGAAGAACCTAGGAGTATTGCTACTACCCCCTGGATGGGATGCTAGTCCATCAAAGAGGTAACCCCAGAAGAATGTTATTGGTACACATTTATACAACTGAGTGAAGAGAGACAATGTGGAGCAAAGTTTCATGTCTGAGGGAATGACACAGCAATGAAGACATCAACCTACATGCAGCCTCAAACCACCAAACCTGCGATCTTCCAATTGTATAATCAGGGCTTCTGATAATTCGTGGGAAAAAAGTCAAATTTCGCGGGATTTTTGGAGACAAATTTGCGGAGAAAACGGCCGATTTCGCGGGAATTTCGCGGGAATTTTGGGGGCAAATTTCGCCGAAAAACAAAGAAGAAAGCCAAGAAGAATTATTCCAGAAAAAAAATATTGAAAGGATGTCAAATTCAGGGCAAGAAAGAAAACACAAAAGTTCATCCAACACAGTTCTCAAGGCAATTGCACTTGTTTCGAGCTACAAGAAAAACATAAGCTTCACTGAAACGCCCGACCGGTTAACCTCCTTTTACAGCTGCAATTTAGAGCCGAACACAATTTATTTTCTCTCCTTGGTCTCTTGTGTTGCTTTGCAGTTTACAAGGCAAGATTGTTCGTGATCGAAGGTTCAAATCCATTTGTGTAGTCAAAACATTGTTGTGTCTTAGATCGTGTCCTGGCCCCGGTTGTTCGAAAGCCAATTAACGTTAATCCACGATTAAAAGTTAAAGTCTGAGGTTTTCAGCTCGCTCGTTAAAAATGTTTTTAAAATCTAATTTTAAGCCAATGGTGAAGAAAAGCCAAAGTCAAAACTGAGGGATGCAAATCTTTTTGAAAAATCTTTATTGTTTAGTAATTAAACCCGAATCAAAATTCTCCTTAATCCAGGATTAGCTTAATCGGGCTTCGAGGAACTGGGCCCAGCACGTACGATTAAACATGTGCCTGCATTACTACAAACAGCAGTTTCCTTTCACACTCCGTATAGTGTCACCGAAAAGTTGTCTCATTTCTTGTGCCCAGTTTTTCACAACATTAATCTAGGAACGCCTGGTAGTTATGGTACATTATGTTTACTCGTGGCAGTGACGAAATTTTGAGATAAATTTGCATTTATGGGAAGTAAACGGCCCCAGTAGCTAAGATAAGTTTCAAATATTTTGTACCGACATGTATTTGGTAGGATTTTTAACGAATTTCGCGGTATAACGCGTTTTTTATGTGAATTTCGCGGGATTCTGCGGATATACCTGAATTTCGCGGCTCCGCGACCGCGCAAAATATCAGAAGCCCTGTATAATTGAAAAATAGATGCTTACCACTTTCCACTACACCATCGCCCCACCACCACCATAATTAATATAATTCATGATAATGATCAAACTCAACTTTTTCAGTGTGTATATCAAAGAACCCTAATTAGTGGATGTGTGTTCTGTTACCAAAAAGAACAAGCTCAAAAAGGTGTCTCAGTTTGCATCATGACTAAAAACCTAACACATACCGTGCTCCTGAGGAACTTTTGCAGCCGAGGTACATCTGATGGCAGAAGTGGAAAGAATGTTGAAAATACAGGAGCTATGAACAGTCCAGGACAAACCACAGCAGGAAATAAGGGCAGGTAATGAACATCAACAGTAGCATACTGTATTTGATAATAAAGTAAGGTTAGGATGAGTCTAGTCAATTGGTGACAATCAAGAGTAAATATGTTATTAATTACAGTTTACCCTTGTTTGTTCAAACCATATTGGAAAACGTTACACCTTTTCTGTCAGTTATAACACATGCCACAGTTGAAGTGAACAGTTGAGTTTCAAAGGATTTCAGTTGTATAATTGAAGGGTTGAGAGCGATTGCTTCTTGTTGTTTTTGCTCAGATTCACTGGAGTTTTTGCATGTGTCCTTGAATTCCTTCAGGAAACATTGTTCCAATGCTTCATCTGCTGCATAATGCAAGAAACAATTTGCCATGACTGCAGACTTGTGAGGTTTACAGTGCTTCAAGCATGGATTGTCATGTATGAGCCTCCCACAATCATTAGACCCAATATCAACATGGATATAATTTCTCCTCACTGAACTAGTTGGGAGAATATTATTTTTGATAACCATGTCCTTTATTCTTGTGACCAACATATGAATTTTGATCAAGTAGTAACATTATAAGGGCAAATAACGAAGGGGTGCCTGGAAAAAAGCCCTAAGTGACTTCTGATAAATAGCTAGTAAGATTCTCCTTCTAAATTTCATAAGATTGTATTTGCTTGTGAAACACTGGTCACCACTGGGGTTTAAAGGAAGATCAAAGTCTCCCCATCCATTTTCTCACTTGCTTACATGTAAATGCTCTGAACACATCTTTCATCTCTGATGACCACAAGTATCAAAACAATAGACCAACGCAAAACAGGAGGACCATTTTCAGGTTAGCTATAGGTATTCCTACATTTCTGAGTCTTACTCACCATGTCACCCATCCACTCCCTGAGCTTCTGCGACAGTTCCCCAAATGGTGAAACATCTGCAATCTCTGTGTGTCTGGCAGAGCTGTGAACATTTTCTGGTACTGTGCAAAGAATTGTACAGTGCTGAAAATCACTGGATTCTACAATGGACTGGATCAAGTCCAGTGTTTCACTTTGCAGGAGGGTTCCAACAACAAAGACGGCCTTTGTTTCTGACTCATTTCCACCCTGAGAAGAGAATTTCGGGAAACATTGTATAAATATTACATCACATTTCCTTTCATTGTGCATATGCCACTCATTGACATTCCAATCCTAGCAGCATGAACCTAGTTTAATGGCCTTTTCAGCTCCCCCGAGTTTCCTATAGCTTAGTGTCAGAGCATCCGTCAACTAGCAATAATTGGAAGGTCTTAGGTTTGACTCCTGATAGGAGCACTCAGAAGTTCTTTTTCCGAGTTTGCCTGTGTTGTTACTGAATAATACATCATTCTCATGAAAACTAATTCAATTTTAAATAAAGAGCTATGTGCCATCTGATTGGCTAACAATAATGTTTAAACAAAAATAATGTTAAAAACAAACCAAAGAATGTTTCAACATTTTTGGTGTGTCCCCCTAAGACAAACAAGAATGATTCCCAGTGTATGATAAAAAAGATCAAGCGGTATAGAAATATTAACGTTTAAATTCTTGCTTTTGTGTTTAAGACTAAATTGAACAGTATCAAGGGAAAAACTTGCACAGCTTTGTTTTAAAATTTTGTCCATTCTAAAATTAATGTCTTAACCATTTTCAATTTCATAATGTTATGTCGTACTGTCACAAGCATGAACCATGCTAAAGCACTCGCCTTTTATGACACATTAACCAACTTTAAATGTACAGAATCCAAAGGAAATCTGTTAAAAAAAAATTAAAATTAAAGCAACTTCCCGTGGTCTTGTTTATTAAAATATTGGAAGGAAATCATTGAAGTTGACAATCATCAAAGAATTTAAGGAAAATTCCCACACTTTTATTTCGCTAGATGCCTTTAATTTGTAACAAAACGTCTTCAGGCATTAAGAATTTATGAATGGCGAAATGAAAATTATATAAGCTTAAGTCGACTCAGGCTTACCCTACATCAAGCAAAGCAATATAAGCTTACGTACTGTTTTTAAAATGACGGTCGATGGCTTGATTTTAAATATGAAATTCTCAAGGTTCAACCCAAGGCTTTATCTCAACCTCCTTAACTCAAGAAGGCAAAACTCATAATTTAGCATCATTCATTATTGCAAATTAAGTTTAATTTAATATCCAATTCATACAATTTCAGTTTCTAAAATTGTTTGAACTCACCCTCCCAGAAGAAATGTCACAAACATTAAGTGCTCCTGCGTCTATAAAATCCTGAAGATTGCCACACCAATGTATCCATTCAGCCGTTCTGCTATCCAGGTAGACCAGTGCATTGTTAACAACAGTTAGAAGTTTTTGCCAGACTGTACTGATTCCACGTTCTAATGCACTTTTGGCCGCCATATTTACATGCTACCCAGTCTCTCTCGCGCGTAGTCCGATGGGACCGAGAGGACCAGGAGGGGGACTGGTGAATAGCACAAAAAACTTCATGAACAGACAGTGATGTAGCCTCCCACGCAGTGGGGCAGTGGGGCACGCGTGAAGAACCCCTAAGAACGTCTGCGTGGGAGGCTAGACATGATGAGGATCTGGTAGGATTTTATGTGGGGGGGGGGGGGGGGGGGGCGCTAACGAGGCCAAAGT
Source organism: Pavona decussata (assembly GCF_977016875.1). Lineage (NCBI taxonomy): Eukaryota > Metazoa > Cnidaria > Anthozoa > Scleractinia > Agariciidae > Pavona > Pavona decussata. The sequence continues at coordinate 3,068,476 of NW_028145528.1, read as the reverse complement.
GGACCAAAATACCAAAATGTATTTTTTATTTTTTGATCCGTTTATTAAGGAAAGTAGCAATACATGAGAAATTGTAACGGCAAAGTACACGGTAGGAACTGAATATAGTCTGAAATGTCAGCCGTCTCCTCCCCCTAACCCGTAGGGGGCGCGGCATTCTCGTTCCCAGAGCCTCCTGTCCCTCTTAGCCGGCGGGGCCTTCCCACGAGGGAAAGGAGGCTCTGGGGACACAGGATTTGATTGGCACTTGGCACTTGGTCCTCGTGCCCAGCCTCCAGCGGCTAGGAGGACCAGGCGGCTGAATGGGGGCGCGGGAGAGAGAGACTACCTACCATATATATTCGCAAAAGTACGTGACGTCACCGGACGGCATTATAACGCTCAGAATTCAGACGTCTCTCTCTCTCCCGCGCCCCCTGCGGGTTAGGGGGAGGAGACAGCTGACATTTCAGACTACCGTATCGGCGTGTCAACAACGCTCAAGCTTCATAGACCTTCATATGTGCTACGGTTGAAGTTCAACAAGCAAGAAGTGGCTGTTCATGCAAACACTCAAGATATCGATACTGACCTATGAAGTGTATGAAAGTGTAAAAAACCTTACTAAATAAAACTAAAGTACATTTCCAAGTCATCACAACGGAGATCGCGCCTTTTCCCAGAGTCCCTCACGCTCCTCCGTGCCTGCTCTCTCGGAGACCACCGCTGTGCGAGTGGGACGACACTCCATGGTACCGAAAAAGAATGGGAACGAGTCCCGAGAAAACCAACATGGCGGACAAAGGGGACAGAGTGCATGTGCGTTTTGCGGACGTTCTTTCAGCTCGTCAGGCAAACTCCTCTTGCGCATTTTGCGCGAAAAAAACTGCCAAGTACACCTGTCCTCGTTGTAATATCCGTTACTGCTCCAGTGCGTGTTATAAGACCGAGAAACACATGCAATGTTCGGAGCTATTTTACAAAGAGTGCGTCATGGAAGCGATGAATGAAAGGAAAGGAAGTGATGAAAGCAAGCGTAAAATGCTTGAAATGTTGACGAAGCTTGAGGAGCAGGACAGACAGGCTCAAAACGATTTGGAAATTGAAGATCTAGAAGAACGCCTCGATGAGATCGACATCAACAGCGCGGATCCTGAAGCTGTTTGGTCAGCCCTGACAGACAGAGAGCGGAGAGATTTCGAATCTGCTGTGGAAAGTGGAGCAATTTCCAACGTCATTGACATTTGGGTTCCTTGGTGGAGTTCAAGGGATGATAGTAAAAGCAGGTAAATTTGCGTTAAGGGAGTAACTAGGGAATACCCCGCCACTCCAAAAGTGATCCTGAAACGAGTGGATACGCGGCTACGCAGAAACAGTAGTAAATACCACCCCCTCTCCCTCACGTAGCTTCGTGGCTACGCAGCTACGCGGCTACGCTGCTACGTGGCTACGCAGCTACGTGGCTACACAGCTACGTGGCTACGCGGCTACGTGGCTACACGGCTACGTGGCTACGCTGCTACGTGGCTACGCAGCTACGTGGCTACGCGGCTACGTGGCTACGCAGCTACGTGGCTTCGGCTACGTGGCTACATAGCTACGTGACCTCTGCTATGCAGCTACGTGGTTTCGGCTCCTGGATTAAAGAGCGAGGTATATTCATGTGTAGAGCGTTTGTTTCGGCTCGTACGCGTAGCTTCGTAGCCACGTAGCCACTCTTTTCAGGATTACTTTTGGAGTGGCGGGGTATTCCCTAGTTAAGCCGCGTTAAGATCTTAAACATTATTTTAGTCTGGATTTTTCGTTTCCAGCAAGAGCAGCCAGCTGGAGAATGGCATCCTGGTAGGGAGGGGTGGGGGGGGGGGAAGGAGGTTGGAGGGTTCTCCCTTGGTCAAGGGAATTATTGACTAGAAACTGGGTGTGGCTTGTGACATTTTGGTTTGAAATGTGGGATGTGGGTGGGGTCATTGGGTTTTGGTCTGGTGTCACTTAGGGATATCATGAAAAATAATTTTGGTTTGTGCACACTATATATCTCTACTTATGTTCACTTTGGCAAACATTTCTTTTTTTGTATTATTTTTAGGAGGAAAATAGAGGACATAAGTGAAGAGAGCAGTACTACAGAGGAAACTCACAAAAAACCTGAAGCTCTGAAACAAAATAGATGTTATAACATTCCACCTGTCAAAAGGAAAATTCCATCATTGAGTTCAGTCATGAAAAATTCAAGTCCAAATCCTAATGTGCAGTTCAGTTGTATCGATGTTCTCTTTTCCTATGTTTATGTCATGAGGCTGTACAATGGATGCCCAGAGGACTCTTTAGAACAAGCAGCAGAAAACTTATTGCAGCTTTCTCCTGTTCTGTCAGAGAATGCAGTGTTTGAGAGCGTGGAATCAGTGGTTCATAATTCACTCAGTGTTGTACGACGTTATAAGGATTTGTATTGTTCAGAGGAATTGTCTCATCGTGCCCTTCTTGATGTTGTATCATTGATCAAAGGACATGATGGTGGTGAAGGTCAGAGTGTAAGCTTTGTAGAATGTGCTCTCTCTCATCTGTGTAGACTTCTCAGTGGAAGCAAAGAAAAGCTCAAGGCAAACTCTGTGGTGAAGCAAAAAGACACAGATTTATACAAATCGATGTGGCTTGCCAAAAAGAAAGCAGAATTTTTGTTAGCCTGGGTTCACACCAACACCAACATTTTGCATTCTCTTGTCCTTAGCATACAACTTGTACATAGTGAACTGTCTGTAAACTATAAACAACATCAAAAACAAAGAGAGGAACTGGAGAAGGCTTGGGGAGGATCAAAACCACCCAAGAAAAAAACACTTATCACAGAAATCTAGGAAAGAATTATTTAGACAAGAAGTTTGTACCGGCAAGAGCAAAATATACATTAAAAGTGTCTTTATTTTGGTGTCAGTGTGTTAAGCATCATTTAAATAGAAGAAAGATCTTCGCAGTTAGTACACAGCTTAAGCAGTCACGAAAAGAAAGCCTGAAAAAAATTTTGAACTGACGACCTCTGCATTACTGGTGCAGTGCTCTACCAACTGAGCTTTTAAGCCAACTGGGAGCTGGTCATGTTGTAATATCGTAATACCAGTGAAGGATGAATAAATAAGTATGAATGTATGAAATACATATTTGAACTGCGGGTGGAATATTAAACTCTGTTAAGGACGGTGCCTACTAATACTGAAGTATTTTTGTGCGGCTTATGACTATGCGGGAAAAAAAGATCTTAGCAAGGCCTCGTGGGATCCAAAAAGAAAATTGGGGGTAACCACGCATTTTTCAGAGATAATTAAGCAATAATATCTCTAAAAAGCGCCAAAATATAAAACAATGTACGGGATTTTTTCCTAAATTGAAGCTTAATTATTTCTGAAAAATGCATGGCTACCCCTAATTTTCTTTTGAGATACCAAAAGCACTTGCTAAGTTCTGCTTTCTCCGTATAGTTTTAAACCGCGCAAAATTATCCCTGTATTAGTAGGCACCACCCATAGGAGACCCGAGTATGTCGAGATGCGTAGAACGTATGCGCAGTAACAATAGTAGGCACCGTCCTTAATTGAGGACATGCTAAATACATTCTTAGGTCACAGAGTTGACGTTAAATATGTAATACTTAATCAAATTCGCTTCAGGTTTGTATCCACACAACTTGAAGAAATTTGGTCTCCCTTCTCCCTCGAAGGAGGGGAGGAAGGGTAAGCCAAAACGTTTGTCTTGCCCATTTCAGCGGTAACCGGTCGTTTCTCGCGTTCAATGAGTTGTTTCGCTAATGGCCATAAAATACAGCTTATACATTTACAGTAAGGAAAAACAGTTTTTTATCTTGAGACATGAATGTCAAGTGTTACTGTCCCCTTCTCTCGCTACTTTCTTGCCAATGTACTCATTACAGTCAACTCTCGCCTTGCGGACACTTCGCTATTTAAAGGACACTAACTCAAGGTCTCAAGTGTGTCCGCAATAAAGGGAGTTGACTGTATACTTAAAATCGTAAGTAAAAGGCGAAAAAGTGAATTCCATTCCTCACGACTATTTGTCCCTGAATCTTCAAGAATAAGCGTTGAATGGCTTGGAAGTATAAATAGTTTTTGTTACGAATTTCTTAAAAGGCATACCTTTCCCGCAAGCGATATGCTCAGCACAAAACGCCTTCGAGACGACTGGTTGATCACATTTTAAGTTGCAGTTTTGACTTACAGGAAACATGAATTATTCGTGTGGTGGGCGTGTCGTAAGTCTTTTGTAGGTATAAACAAGGACGACAGCCAGTTCTTATCACAAGCTGTACATTCACGGGCAATTCCGAAGAGGTAGAAATTGTTGGTAATAAAAAGCCTTTGAAGACGTCCTCACGAGTGTGGAGAAAGTAGAAAAAATGTTGTGCCTTCAGCATCAATGACACAGATGATGCATCCGGAATTAACTCTGCGGTCCATTCGGTTAAACTCAGTTAAAGTGCTAAAGTGAACCCGTGCATGAATTTTCCACCGAGAGTTAGCCGTGATAGGGAAATGGGAGACCGCACGAGGCAAAGAAAAATATTTGGCCTCGGAGGGAATTGAACCCAAACGTTATTAACGTCAATCATTTTCGGAGATGGTAGTCTGTGTAGCGTGAGCTTGAGTGATTATAGGGTGCTGTGGTGTGATGCGTAATCTGGAAGCCCATATCATGCCGCATTGTCTCTCAAGTGCTTGCCGTTACCCGGCGACAGTTGTCGCACACTCTTCTTGTTCAGGGCCGGGTTGTTCGAAAGCCGATTAACGCTAATCTATGATTAAAAGTTACTCGAGGTTTTCATCTCGCTCTTTAAAAGTGGTTTTAAAGCCCAATTTCAAGCTAAAGGTAAAGAAACGTCTAAGCCAAAACTGAGGGACGAAAATCTTTTGGACGAATCTTTACCGATTAGTAATTAAACTCGTATCAAAGTTCACGTTAATCCAGGATTAGCTTAATCAGGCTTTGAACAACTGGGCCAGGTTCGCCCTCCTACTCTTTTGTCACAGAATACACTTTTACAACAGTTTTCAAAAAGGGACTGCAGAACGTCAAGGTTTGCGGCCAGAATAAAAATTTAATAACATATCTACAATGGAACTATTAAGTACGCGCGCTCGCATATGTTTTAAATACAAATTTTGTAAAGGCAAGTCCTGGGGCAAATTCAAAGTATTATGCGCTAACAGATTTGAAAAGTCATTTTTTTTTTGTTGGTTTACACAATGGCGTCTCCTTTAGATGTGAATTCAGGAGGAGAGTGGCTCGATACATGACCCGGTTCGTTCCATCTGCTCATTCGACGCCCAGTGTTAGCTTTCGTGATGTAGATGACTTTCACAGAGTCGTCAAACTTGATGGTTTTGCTTTTCTTTGAATCAGCGCGAGGCACCTTACAAACAATATTATCCAGTTCATTTTCAATGTGGAAGAGATCACGGCTCTTAAAGCCATACAATTGGCCCCATTCATGGTTGATTTTCTTTAGCTTTTCAGGGTCAATTCTGGGTCCTTTCGACAGCCGATTTTTCCTCTTCTCGCGAATTTTTTCGCGCTTTTTCGTCCACAGTTCCAAGTCAACTTGTGTATCAATATCTGAGCTGCTATTCTGCGCAAGCCGTCCAATACACGTATTTACACAAACTTGCGTGACCCTGTGTTGTGTGAATCGTATCCTTGCTTGCGTGATGCGATGTACGTAAAGAGGTGTGACGTAAGCAGGCGCGAAGAGGCAAGAGGCCTTGGCACAAGTTGTTCTCTCCTTGGGCCAAAAGGAACTTTTGGCGCCCACTGCAATTATTGACAATGTGAACACACTGCCGAATATGGCTAAAAGCGACGGCAGTAGGGACCCTGAAAGATCAATTAACTGAAGTGAGACTATGACACAAAGGAGCAACAGACGGGGGGGGAGGTAGGGGTAGATACTTCTCAAAATTTCTGGTGGGGATCATAGCGGCGAAGTAACGTGACAGAGCTGGGGACCCCGACTCTCTAGTCAGGCAAAAATGTAAGGATAGGATAGGATGACTTTATTTATACACGCTATTTCCATCAGCTACATAATTATCATTATCAACTAACTATCTATCTACCTAACTAGAATTATAAAAGAAAAAAAAATAAAACAATAAATGCTGCTTTTCTTAAAGGACGTGTGGCGACTCAACTTAGTCTTAAAATCATTTAAGGAAGTCGCTTGGCGCAATTCTACTGGTAAACTGTTCCACAACTGAGCTCCACTGAATGTAGCATGTGAAGAAAGCGTGTCCGTGGAGTTTTCTGCTTTCTGTATTTTGAATGCGCGCGAAATGAGGCGAGAAACAGCGAAAAACGCAGGAATGGAAACGCTTGCTGCACAGGCTACACTGTATGAGAAACTTCTCTTCAAATAATCGGTGCGTGGTTTTGGAAGAGTTAGCGTGTTTTCCAGACCAGGATGTACGCTGACGATACTGGTCAGCTTGACGTTTGCTAGTGCTGACGTTAACCATTTAAACGATTGTCTTAATTACGATCAAAGCAAAGTGTACACTTGGTTATCAGCCAACAAGCTTACCCTCAACCTGACAAAACGGAGTTTATGCTAGTTGCATCTAGGCAGAAGTTATCGAATCTTTGTTTCAGAGTGTCCTTCTCTAACTATAAATGACATGGCTGTGGAACAGGTAGCATCAGCCAAAATCTCTTGGGAACTTTGAATTGGGAATGTCATATTGAAAATATCTCTAAAAAGATTGCTTTAAAGATTGGTGCAATCAAGCCGATACGACATCAAATCCCATTTAATATTTTAATCAATGTTTATTATGGTCTTGTTCAACTTCATTTCGATTATTGTAATGAGGTGTGGGGAAACTGTAACAAAGGCCTTCCTGATAAGCTTCAAAAGCTTTAAAATCGCCAGCCCGCATTTTGATGTCTGCTGGTTATGATACCAATTTGAATGATTCGTTCCAGGCACTATGGTGGCGAAAACTCTGTCATCAAAGATTAGATTCGAAATCTATTATGATGTATGAAACCTTCAAATGGAATGACACCAGAAAATTTAAGATCATGTTTTGTTTTTCGCAATAATTTGAATTCTTATCATTTAAGGGATACTTAAAACACGCAAAAATTAAATTGGGCAAACTGAATAAACATGAAAGAGACAGCAGGGAATATTCATACTAAGTGAATCAGCCATATCTTCACATAGGATCACAGCAATGACCTGTTATATGAAAACAACAAAGTAAGTAAACGAACAAAAGCAACCTCAGCTTGCCACTTCCCGACCACCGCCTCCCCCACCCCCCCCCCCCCCCACGTCAGCTTGCCACTTCCTGACCCTTCGTAGACAAATAAGGACAGAAGGAAAATGAGAAGGCACTTGAATACCCAGCTAGATCAAGGCAAACTTACTTACCACTGCGCAAGCTCAGACGGGTCAAATGCCAGGAATTGCTATCCAGAGCATGCCTTGACTGGGACAATGACTGACCAGTAGGGCTCGCCGCGGTCAGCAGAATGAAGATCAACACGACTGTACCCTTCATTGGGCGAGACCTGGTGTGAGAATAGAGCGCCCTTTACAACCAGTATTTCAACGTATTTTCGCAGAAAAATAAAGCATTAATGCGCGATTCAGGCGGTTTCTTACCTTCAAGAACACTACACCGTGTATTTATTCTTGACTTACTTAACTGTTTTATGCGTACCAAGAAAACATTTCATACGGAAGAGAATAAAACACGTCCTCTCTCCACCGAAGGTAGCTTGCAACTGAAGATTGCCGCAATTGTTTTCCTTTGTGCTGTCATTTTATCTCCTTTATGACGTATTTTGGAACGGCTCGCGCGGTTAACTCTTGCGCGCGCGTCGACAAATTCTCCCCAAAGAAAGCAAAACTCAAAGCAGGAATAAAATCTATGGTTTGTTTACCATTGCTGTTGCCGAGAGTGGAGTTCAAAGATGATTTTCTGTGATCCGAGTGCTTGTTTCCATTCCTTCAAAGCCAACTTTGAAAACGTTGCTCGCGCGCCTTTCGAGACTAACCAAAAGAACTGGACACCCTCAGGAAACTTAAAGGGGAAGTATCACGAAAATTTGATGTCATTTCAAAATCCAAAAATGTTTGTCTGACAACAAAAACAAAAAATAATTGTCAAGTTTTCTTACAAATTATCACCCCAGTGCAATAAAACTGTCGATTAGTGCATCTGGCCAGAGACAGAGTAGGTCGGAATGGATTGAAGCTTGAAAAATCTTAGGCTAATGTTTTTCAATTTTTCGTATTTTTGTTTCCAAAATGCGCTAGAAAAGAGTACGAGTTGTTCCCTTCAAGAATTGAGTTGATTTCTCTCCTCTCGTTGTTCTAGAATTATTTTGTAGCAAAGTGAAGGTCTTATTTCACCATTTTAACAAAAGAGGTCAAAAACCCCATGATACTTCCCCTTTAAAGTAGCGGAAATATTTCAAATTGACTTTCTGGTTTGTACATCAGTGTGGGGCGTGCCACAGGGGCTGAATAATGCCTATTCTAGATTTTCTCCACCCTTCATTTGCCGCACAAAGGAAACGAAATGTAAGTGGAGTGGGTTTCTAAGTAAGAGCAATTTTATTTCACGGGCAAGTCACTGATGCGGTAGTTATTTCCAAGATGTCTGTACTTAAAAGATGTTAATGTATATTGTACGCAGCAACGCAGTGGTAATCTGCAGTTGGACAAAGAAAGGCAAAAGTTTCACTGCGTACAGCTTCGGACTTTTTTCCTATGGAAATTATTCTCTTTTCGCCAAGTTTAACCATCTTGAGCAAAATGAATAGAAGAAAGTAGAGAGAACGGTCGGGAAATCTAGAATGAGTGAAGGAACAGATTATTATTTGAAAAACAGTTGACTGGAAAATGTGGTAAGTAGAGCTCGACGAAGTGGGTGGGTGGGAAGTTACTTTAAAGACTTTGGGTTGAGGCTAGGCCGAGGAGGTTGAAGCTTCACGTGAGGGGATTTTGACTGTTTATAGACTGAACAGGCTCATGTTTGAGTAGTCAGGCGCCTGTTCTCTTACAAGAGGTTTTAAAAGTGAACTCACTCGCCAGGTGGTGGTGACAATTCTGAAAGATTGTTTGATTAACGTTAAACTGTCGAATAGGGCTGAGCAAAAAATGAAAAAAACTGACACATAAAAAGTAAGCTATATTTATTTCCGCAATTCAGAAAGGGAGAATTTCATTTTCTAAGCGTAAAATCCTTTTGTGGTCACGCAACACTACGAAAAGTTTGGTGGTTGGGTTAGCGTGACACCCGACTGCTGGATCATGTAGTTGGCGGCATAGTGTCCGCAGCGAACGCACTCGTCTATAGACTTTCCTTGGGCAAGTTGGGCAATGAATCCTGTAAAAAAACAACAGCAACAACAAAGACACTCAGAAAGAACTACAAAGTACCATAGAAGAATGAAAACTATCCGAAATGGAATCTTAAGGACTTAAGGTGCATTCTTTTGGGGTTATTCTAACTATTCTTATCCCGGTTTAGGAATAACAGCATACACGGAATTTCAATTTCGAAAAGAACGCTCTTAAAATCTGGAAACGGAATACCCATGGCGGAGGTGACCTGAGAATTACTATGTCTGCACGCGAGCAGCCGCGTAGGATTTCCCGCCAAAAATTTCCCAAAACAACGCGTATTCTGTCTATTCCGAATAAACCGAATTCCTTCCATTCTGCTCAGTCTGTTATTGGGAGAAGAATGAACAGAATGATATTCCGTTCATTCCGAAAACGGAATAGCTCCCAAAAGAACACAAATACCGTCCATTCCGAGTATTCCTATTCCGGAATAGTCCCAAAAGAACGCGCCCTTATTTTGCTAAAATAATATTAACTAGATGTGGGAGGTGCGCGGAACGAAGGGGGCGGGCGTGGGGGGGGGGGGAATGGTTGGACAGCAAAAAGTTCCCCTTTGTCTCAATAGCGCGGAAGAAGCGAACACTAACGCGCAGCCGCACAAAATGTCCTGCTACTTTCTGCTATTCGCTCTTGCTTGCATGCATCGTTACTTTTGAAAGAAAAGGTCTGCAATTTGATGGAAAATGAGAAATGAAGAACTCCGAAATTTTGCAACAAAATGCCACAAAATACGCGAACAACGGATGGACCCCAAAAATTAAACCCCAAACCACGAAAAAACGCTTTTTCGATTCCTGACGAGAAGTGATATTTGACAGCAGTGTAAAATCAGCGAGTCTTCGAGCAGCCATTAATTGACTTTCCTTCAAAGACAATAGGGCGCTGATGCGAGAATGGCGAACGGCCGAAAAAGACGGGTCAGTGCTGACGATCTAAACATAAACCGTTGGTTGAAATACAAAACTTGGAAGATTGCGTTTCAGGAACAAACAGAGCAGCTTTTACAAATAATTAGCATGTCATGGCACTTACCGCCGACAAAAGCATCTCCCGCGCCATTGGTGTCCACTATGTCCTCCTCTTTAATTGGGATGATTGGGTACTCTGTGACTTTTCCATCTGCAAAGAGATCATGCACAGGTCAACCAAGACCATAATAAAAAAAGGAAAGACGAAGGACTGAAAATTGATTTAGCGTGTTAACTGAATTAATTCCTCCTTTTAAAGGTACGAATAGTTTTACATTCACTTCTCCCAAACGTAATTAGAAAGACTTGGAGCCGAACTCGCCAAATGGACACGCAAGTCTCCTCAAGTTGACGTACACCCGCACCTTTGTTTTTCCATTCGTTTGTATGTGCTTGCGATAGCTTGCATCAAATTCGCACTCAAGTTCCCCTGAGTACTGTTTACCTTGCTATCCCTTACGTGAGCAACAATGTATCACTTTCGAGCAACTTGCATCCAAAAGCAATTCCTTTTGGTACGCACCTGGTACAAGTTGGTCTCGGTTGCTACACAGATGACTCACCGCGGAACTTGTAAACAACTCAGTTGTAGCCGATTCACCACCCAACTCGCACCCCGTCCACACTGATCCGGATAACTTTGAAAATGCATTTAATTTTCTCTAATTTGGCCACCTATCTACAACAGAAGGGCGTTTTTGACTATCGAAATTGAATCTTTTTGAAAACGCTATCCGGAGTGCGTAAGGCCTGCCAAGCCTAATCAACAGAAATAGTTGTTGTTGTTGTTGTTGCTGTGGTTTTTTTTAATAAATCCAGATTGGTGTGGACGTGGCCTCATGCTATTTCCTCTTCCGACGGAGGGGAAATAAAAGACGAATTTGCGTGTAGGCCATTTGAGTAGGACTTACAAAAGAACAAGGACAAGCAAAAAAAAGTTTGGAAGTACCTTTCACAACGATGGCTGGCTCCTTGCCATGAGTTATCACCACTGTGCGGGGACGGCTTTCATTGACTTTAGGTAACTTAGACATTTTGAGTGCAATTTCTTTCAGGTCTTCTGTCTGTTCAATCGAAAACAACAAAAATATGAGTAAACTTGCTATAATCAGAGATGGGTGTCTACAGCGCAATTTCTCTCGCAAGGGAACAACGGAAATTACATGTTGCACATGCACTTACTCCAAAATCCTGTTCCTTTGCAAAAACGCCAGCTTCCTGCATGGAAGAAAAATACAAATTGTATATCACCGACTAATTCATCAAATGTCTAACGTTAATTTCCAATTAGTCCAACTATTTTCCGCTGTTTTTTTCTCGTAAACTGAGCCCTCAAATGGTTTCCACAGTTCGCTTTTTGAGCACAACTCATCTTCAAAGTAAAATAACTTGACTAAGGAGTTTCTCGTTACCTCGGGCAGAGCGGGGTTTCTATCACCATCTTAGGTATTGTGTACAAGTGTACAAAGTAAAGTTTTATGTAGCTCACGTAGGGCGCTTTCCAACTATCCAAACTGGCCGGCCAGACCAGCCAGTCTGTAAACTGAACACGTCATTTTGAAGTGATGCTGCTGCAAAATCTTGAAAAATAATCACTCCGAAAATGGTACGTGCTATTTTGAAGAATTTAATAAAAGGACGAGGATAAAACTTATCCTTCAAGTTGGTATATTCCGTTTACAATCTGACCTGGCCGACCAGTTCTGACTAATGGATAGCACTCTTAGCCACAGCTTAACCAGGGTTTCTGTTGCTAGTATGAAGCAACCAGGAGTATTACTACTCTAGTCCACCACAGAGTTAACCCCTGACAATTACTTAGTACAATGAAGAAAATTAGTTTCTCGTCTATATGGTCCCTTTATGGTATGTGTTGTTATATTGAACTGTAGACTTGGAATTCGAAATTATCTAGTTCTGATCCCGGTTGTTCAAAGAGCGGATAACTTTATCCACTGGATAAGTCGCTATCCAGCGCAGCAAATGTACTCCAACCAATGCTTTTGGCAAGTTTTCCACACAATGCCATTCTTAAATATGACAGATGCTTCTACTCTATTCACAGATTATAGGACTATCGGGGAAAATCTTGCACATGTTTTATCTGCCGGATAGCGAACTATCCAGTGAATAAATTATCTGCCTTTTGAACAACTGGGGCCTGGTCGAGGAAAACTTGGAGCAGGATGATTTTGTACTTACATCTTCATTGCCAAATAAGATATCCACATATGGCATGGCATCCATCATCGGCTTCTTGAAAAATTGGCATAAAAATGGTGCTGACAGATTCATCATGAAAAGCTATAAGTAAAAATAATGATGTCATCATCATTAGTGCACAAGCCTTATGATTTACAAACCTTTGTAAAGTAACCTTTCTGGATTATTTTTCTCAGGGCAGTTTTCAGTTGAGTGTCAAGTAATTTTGCTTTGGTGTTAATTTACAAAAGCCTGTATCTTCTCCTTACTGAACTCAATATATTTTTTATGATACCAGTTAGGAGAATTTCTTTGAATATCAAGACGTTTTATCTGTGGTGGCCAGTTTCTTTAATCTCATCAACTGTATGCTTGATCTGGTATTGATAGCGTAACAAGTAATTAGGCGATGGTTACTGTTGGGATTGAGCTCTCATTGTTTCTCTGTGCAGTTTAAATCTGTTATGATTGAAGTGTTACAATAAACTAGTAATAATCAAAGGTTAGGGAGTGCGTTTGACAATCTCGATTCCAGGCTCTCTCTCCTTTGTTAAGATGGTGATGATGTCATCCTCCCCTGCAAAATCTGCGGGGATGCCAAGATATATCATTCACGGCAATCAATGTTAGTTGTCCCACACAATCTTGACTGCAATCTGTATTAGGAGTGCATTCTTTCTACATCGAACACAATAAGCTGGTTTAAAACTTGTCTCCTCCCAAGTAATAGAAAGATTTAAAATCGCACTTACAACAAACGGGAAACAGCAGAGGTGACCATGTAACGATGATTTTCCGTCATTTGCTGCTTGCTATTTTTGGTTACTCAGTAAAATTGAGTAGTTTTACATGAGCATGAATGCCAGAATTGTTTTGCACTGTTCTCATCAATGCACTCATTTTTACAAGAAAACAAATGCATCTGGCATTTTCCATTTGCTGAACCATGATTCTCAATCTCTCTAACATAAGTTGTCATAACATCAGCATTGTGTTTTTACTTGCCTTGTTTGTGTTAGCAGCATGCTTGCCTACTGCCAAGATAGATTCTGGAGACACTGTTAAAAAGAAGCCCTGAAAAAAAAGATAAATTCTGATCAATAATTCCGTATTCTTGAAGCAGCTGAGGATCCTGCAGTGGTGAGTAGCCTTCTGCTCAACTCAGTAATTTTCAAAGCACAAAGCAAAGTGTATTTATGAGCCTCCGATCAGGTGCAATTCCTATCCTTGCCTGCAAAATTGGGGCATGCTCAAAACACTGGTAAACAAACAGGAACGTTAGTGTGCTTTCCATTTTGCCAGAACTGGTCAGCCAGACTGTTGATTGAATGCGTCATTTTGAAGGGATGGTGCTGCCAAATCTTGAAAAATAATCACTCCAAAAATGGTACGCACTTATCCTTCAAATTGGTAAATTCCATTTATGAACTGACCGGTCTGGCGAGCCGGTTCTGACAAATGGAGCGCGTGCTACATCTAGGATACCTCTGGCCAGTTGGCTGATCTTTAAACAGGAAGTTCCGTTATAAAAGGTGGCCTGGCCTGGCCTGGCCTTCAGTTGTCAATCAACCATCAGAGCATAAACAACTGACAAAGAACATGTGCCTTTTTTTTCAGCTTTTACCGATAAAATCAGCTTAGTTTTCAGAATAACCCTTGTTAAACGTATTAGAACTTGACATCTTATATTGCTGTAGTGATATTATAATATTTGAGGCATTTTTTTCAGAGGACGCTTGAGTCAACAACTTGCCACAAATGAACAGCGTCTAAATTTGCATCTCACACCCAAAAAGGTGTAAAATGAAGGAGGGGCTTGCCCTTTTATAACGGAACTTCTTGTTTAAATACAGAGCAACTAATGTAACTTACGGTCCCACACATATGTACACCCAGAACTGAACGGAAATGCTTTTGGTGCAAGCAGCACTTGAACTTGGAACATAACTTGAAAGTTAAATGCTCTTTTCGCACTAAATCATGAACAAGGTCCAAGTAACACTAGTCACTCGGTGACAAACAAAATGTCCTGTTTGCTTTCTGAGGCTTTCTAGGTCCCTGAGTATTCTAATGGATCAATTCACCAGATGAAATGCAAACTGCTGCTACTGCAAATACTTTAAGTTGGTTAGTTCGTAAATGTAATTTTTTTAGATAATCATACAACAATCTTATATAATAGTTTTGCATAGATTTCTTTTTTTAGTTTATTATTTTACTTTACTCTTACACACTTTGTATTCAGAGATACTAGCATTATCTTGCTACTCTATAATCTAAATTGAAATAAAGTTCCTACCTACCTACCTACCTAATGGAAAAGAAAAGCAGTGAAATCCTGGTATAACTATGCATATATATTGTAAAACATTTTTGGCTTGTAACAATGAAATCTTTATTTCAATCAGTAAATTATTTACAGAAATTAGTAATTATAAAGTTTTGAAAAATTTGTTGACAGCTGAGAGGGCAGCTACAGACTTTTGCAAGGTTGTCGCCTTGTAATGGAATTACTGTTAAATACTTACACTGATATAAATATACTGAGCCTTCTCAACAAACGCCCAGTTTTCTGGTTTGTCCAAATGGTTTTTTTTGCTGTAACAGTTTGCTGCGGCAAGATTTGCTACAAGAGACCTACAAAGAATATTAATAATGCCTGCCATTAAAGAAAAACTAGCGGAGATAAGACAACATATTATTTAAAAACCTAGCAATATTTTACTTTTAATAATGATTATTGGAGGTCAAAGTGTCAACTGTTGCTTGTCACCTGGACCCAGTTGTTCAAAGATCATTAAACATTTACAAATTAAAGTTAAATTATAAAATTAATCAGTAAGGATGCTTCCAAAAGACTCTTGTCCCACAGTTTTGACTCAAACTTATATTACAGTCAAACCTCCATGTGCGACAACCTCTCGTAAGCAAGCACCTCCCATAAGCGACCACCTATCTAATACACCAAATTTTTCCCAGTCAAACCCCTATAGTTGGAACCTCTCGTAAACGACCCCTTCTCAAAAGCAACCGCAACCACTTTTTGAGGTGATGGCATCATAATTTTTCGCTGTTTTTAACCTCTTGTAAGCGACCACTTGACACATGGTCTGATCTCCATGTTCGCTCTATGTACTACGCTACTCAGAGTTTACAAGGATATTTTAGTGGCAACCTACCACTGCTCGTACTGTAACTGGGAAAATGTATGCAGTAAATTATGTTTGAATAAGTAGATGTGTCAACTTGTTCATGGAAAAGACCCCCTTTGGCTCGACTCCCATAAGCAACCACCTCCCGTAAATGACCACTAAATCTTGGCATTCTGGGTGGTCGCTTCGGGAGGTTTGCCTGTAGTACTGAGCACAAATTTACAGCAATTTGTTTTTAAATTTTTCATAATTTGTAAAATCTTGTACCTGTGTTTTCCAGTGATGCACACAGCACAAGTCCCTGTTGGCGTCTCGCCATCAATTAAATAATTTACTCTAACACCAGCTTCTGTGGCTTTTGTAGAGAGAATTTTACCAAACTCATCATCGCCTGTGAACAAATTAAAATAAATCAAAATGTTGGTAAGTAAATGAAGGACCGAGAGCAAAACCCTCTTATGTTAAATTTCAGGGTGATTTTTGGTTTTGCTCATAAGTGTCTGTATTTTTTTTCCCGCTGGTTTATCCCTTTAATCAGGGTCGTAGCTAAGAAATTTGTCTGCTGGTTAGCTTAGAAATTGAGTCGGCTAAAGAAGGCGCGAAATGCCTTCTGCCGTCAGCGGATTTCCTTTTAGATCCACATTTTTCAGCTTCTCTATTTTCATGAGGTTTGTTGGTTGGAACAAAGGCCATTTCTGGTTTTCAAACATTGTTTATAAATTTCAACCGAAGTTTGATCGCGGTCGCTTCAGGATACATGTATTTTAGGATCTGGCATGTCTGTTCCCACCGCCAGGTTAAATTTAGGAATAAATCTGATTAGCTTTTAAAACCACAAAGTCGAAATTCTTTGTTAACAAATCAGCTTCTGATTGGTTAAAAAAACCTTGGGTGGCCCCGGTTGAAGTTATTGCACTGTAATTTATAAGAAATGTATGGGGACAAGATGGAAGAATTTGTTCTTTGTTTTATATAATCCTTAATGTGCTTGGTTGGCCTCTGGCTATTTCAGCATTAAATGTATCTTTAGGAGAAAACTTGTGCACAAAACCTACCGATGCAGCCTATATAGGATGTTGATTTGGCATCCTTTCCTAAGAGCCACTGCAATACAATGATAAAATCAGTAAAACATTTCAATTTCATAATTTTTAGCCCCGAAAGCCCCATCATCAATGATGTATGCTGTCCTCAGTATTCTCCATTAATTTTATAGTTTTTGAAGGCACTTAAATAAAAGAATCCGTTTGAGTATCAAGACAACCTTTGTAATCATTCCTTTGTTTATTTATTTCATAACTAGTCTAATACACAAAAGATGTTTTCATAACCTCACTTTTGAAACCCACATTATTACAAAGATGCTGGATCGATGTAACCATTTATGAGTATCTATTTTCTGCACGTGGTGAAACTTGCTTTGCCTCATTGCAGCACTCATAATACACCCTCCAATTACAAAGAATATATTCCCATTATTTTTATATGTCATCAAACTGTGAACTGTCATTGTCAGGGTTTTCATTTATGTTTGGGGAAGGTGGGAACCTTCTAAATGGTGAATTGATGGGCATCACACATTTAATTTGTTTTGTTCAGACTAGTATCTTCAAATCGCTCCACCACGTTCAGGGTAAATGGGGGCCTGAGTACCTGGGTCCAGGTTTCTAATAAAACCCCTGGCCCCAGTTGTTCAAAGAGTGGACAATGTAATCCAGCCAATAAATTGCTTTCCAGTAGATCAAATGCATTAGTTGGAGTACATTTTATGCTATTCAGCCAATAAATGGCTATCCAGTGGATCAAACACAATTTATCTGCCGGATAACATTATCCACTCTTTGCACAACTGAGGCCTAAACTGTACATACCTGTGTGACGCGCACAGTGTTTTGTGTAGCTCCACCAGGAATGTACTCCACATCAAATTTATCCACCATTTCTTTGTACCTGAGAACACAAATTTGGCAATTTTCATGGGGTAAAAAAAACAGGATTTCAAACAGTTGATGTCTTTATTAAAAGTAAAACTGGTTTGGTACCTCATATATATATGAAATAATGAAATTAGTTCTAGCCCGTCAGCAAAACACATAATGAATGTGTTAGAGTGCTGATGTCAGCCAATCTTTGGGACTTGAAAGAAAACAGAAAATCTAAGGGCTGGAGGCATAACTACGTCATGGTAGGATCTGGATTTTTTTTTTGCCTCAATTGGCCTGTTATGTTTCCTCTGTTTATTTGCTGGCCTTTGCTAAAATTTGGCAGTCCTTTTCTCATAAACTTGAATTCACCAGTGAAACATTGCTGTAATAGTTTTGACACTACAAAGGAAACCAAACATTTTTGTTCATAAACAGAGAGCAAACTCCATTGAATTAAAAACAAAGCTAAATTGCATTCAATACTGCAAGAAAGAAAACCAAGAAATTTAAGTGAAAGTGTGGGGGACAGGGATGGCGCAGGGGTGAGAGCACTTGCCTCCCACCAATGTGACCCAGGTTTGATTCCCGGTGCCACATGATGGTTGAGTTTGTTAGTGGTTCTTGTCCTTGCTGCAGGGTTCTCTGGTTTTCCTCTGTCCTCAAAAACCAACAATTCCAAATTCCAATAATTACTCGACCCGGAATGCACATACACCTTTGAAATAAGTTCCTAGAGAGCTCTTTGGTACTCCATGGGTAAACAAATTAAATTTAAGTTTTTTTTTTTTTTTTTTTTTTTTTTTGTGGTGGTTCAAGAGAAATGAACACTTAGTCAAATCACAATTAATCAGTACAACAGTCTCATTTTATGAAAAACGGTTGAAGAGGATTGTACTGGATGTTTGTCTTAGGCGTTTTTGCAGTAGTGCTGTTACAAAAATACTGCAATTACTGGTATATACACAAAAGACAATGAAAAGCTCACATTGGTTTGTGTTCATCTCCTGCTAAAATTGCATTGTTAGCATCTAGTCCATATCTGCAAGTTAAAGAAAATAAAAAAAAAGCAAAGTGTTCATCATTCAAAATGAACACTTTGTTTCACTCTGAAGTGAACATGCATGTAATTTTTTTTTAAATGCACATTTCTTTGTCAGGTAAGACGGCTATTGATTTCAGAGGGAGACTCTTGCCAATTACAAAAATTACAGGGTGTAAGTGCTCTAGAGGTATTGTTTCCCATTGCAAGTACACAGCATTACTTGGGCCTGTGAACAGGTTCCCAAGTGGAGTAAAATTATGGGAAGAGAATGGGCAAGTACAGCAAGCCAAGTGCAGTCTAGGGGCCCCAATATGTGCTTGGCTCTCTCTCTTTGCCCTATTCACTCGAAATCCCTTACACAGGCTACATGGTATTCAATGTATCCCTCAACTTGCACTTTTCTGGAAATACAATAAACTCAACTTTTTGACAGGAAAAAGCCAACAGACAGTATTGGTACTGGTAAATTTCATCAGCTGAAAGAGAGCTATAAAATTGCTGGCTGAAAATTTCTTTCTTAATTGCAAACACTTGAAGCAATTTTAGGTAATTAAAACCTAATAAAAGAGTTGTTCATCGTCTTGCTTTAGCTTCACCCTGAAAAAAATTAATGGTGACGCCATGACATGCTTGAGGTGTAGTTTGGATGTCATTTGAAATCAACTTACTTGTCGAGGAAATCTTTGTCAACTGTAGCTGAGATATCCAACAGAGGATTTCCCATTCCAAGAATGATTCCTTCCCTGTGGCAAAAACAAAAAAAAAAACTTATCCAATATGATAATGAAAAATAGATATTTTAAGATCTACCTTAAATGGAAAAGTATGGTAAGGGTAACCTGTAAATCACACTGTAAAATCACTTTAAAATCTCAAAAATGATCATAGCCACCGAGGAAAACACAAAACCATTCACGATAACGCCAGCAAAGCACGGAATAAAAATAAATTTTGACAACATTATTTTAGTCTTTATGTCCAAGTAAGCTGATCAGTTAAATGTAAATTGAAAACTGTAAAGAGATACAAAAGCTGATGTCTCAAGCACTATCCCTCTGTCAGACCGTAACAACAAATTGTGGGTTGTAGATAGTTTATACAATGAACAGTGGAGCTATACAAAATAATTATTATTGGTGGAAACATGGTAACCTGAAAAATAAAAATATATTATAGAAGCATTTGTTAATTAATTCTTTGGAGATTGAGAGTGCCTATTTAAACAATCTATTATTTTTGTTCCAAAGTACCTTTCTGAGATGTCTCTATGTAGAAAGAACGTACGCAGACTGTTACATGTTTGAATGGTCTGGAAATTATTCAAAATACCTTTTCAACTCAGTTGATAAAACCAAACCACAATTTCAGTTCGCAGTTACAGTACCCCGAAAGAAACCAAACTGATGGGGAGGGGGTGTGAACACGGTACCACACAACAGAAAATTGGTAGATTAATCTAGATGACACAACATTGGATTTCTATCCAACAATCTTTCTTTTTTTTTTTTTGCAAGAATAATACAATTAACACATCAGCTGACTGGGTGTTCTGCAGCAAGGCTAGATATTTTCATTCGGAAAGTAAAGTAAATTAAATATAAAAATAAAAATAAGCTTTAAAAAACTAAATATTGCTTCAGTAAACTGCCATATATTTGTTCAAATCACACTGTATAGTTAGTTGTTTTCACTGAAAATCTTTCAGACTTCCACTAGTTATTAAAGTAATTTCACAATCATGCGCTGTAAATATTATTGTAATGTTTATATATAAACCATGATAGAGAATGGATTATGCAGTAAGCTAAGAACAGATCTTTTCGTTTTCAAAACAATTTGCCACAGGAGAACAATTACACGCATCAAGAACGGAAATAAAACGATAACAGATTTTGTAGCATACAAGGTAGTACAAAATACCGGCCACAAGAAATCGAAACAGAACATATATAGCTTGTAGAAATTACGACCGAAGTGACATTCATCTCTCATGTGATAAGTTCTTGGGAAGTTCCAAAACGTTTGCAACTTACTTCATGTTGTACGCCGAAATTTCAGTAAGGAATAACCAACAAGATGATGCAGCGTAAATGCCGGGTGTGAAAAGGGCGATCACAAGTTCACAACGGCTTTATATGCTAAGCAGTGTATGCTAAGAAAGGACTGGTGCGATTGAAGGCAAGAATGTTACCCAATCATGATCACTCACTGGCCACATGCAGCTAATGTCAATCTCAGTTTACAGTAAAACTACTAAAATTTTAACACCTAAACAAGAAATCTGCGAACCTTTTCCGAGAGGCAGACTGTAATGCGTGATTTCTGACTGACTATTTGAGGAGAAAATGCGAAACATTCGGAATTTCTGATGCTTGGCAACGCATGGATTCGCACACGTGTAGGATCGGTCATAAGTACTCCCGCCATGGAAATGCACTGAGATCTCAAAAAGGATAATTTGAAATAACTCCAAATAAAAATTGTGGTAGATATTTTATCACTACAATAAATTACATTAAAAAATTAAGTTATTTACCTCATTTCTAAACGAGTCTTCTTCGCCTCCGGTTCGCCCGCCATTTTCCCCAAAAGAATTCCTTAGGGGATGCTAAAGAGTCCAGACAACAACTCTCCCCACCCCTGAAACTCATTATCTTGAACTGAAATGTAGGCATGTAATGTGGGTTAAGACCTAATTCAAAATCCTTCTAGGAGCCTACTTATCGGCTCCTGGTCCTTCGACCTTCGCCACTTTTAACAGTTTCGTCCACCTGACCAACACCTGGGGTCAATTCCCTACAATAGAATCCATAACAAGAATTCACAACCCGAATTCCCAGAGAAAAATCCTTACCTCTACGATGAAGACCATCCGTATCCCCAACCCACATATAACGCCGATTCACGGGGAATACTCCTCGGAATTTTTGGTGGAGGTGTGTGGTTCAGTTCTCCAAACTACGACCCTATTTCAGACCAAATACAGTCGAACCCCTATTAAGTGGCCACCTATATAGCGGTTTAAGGACGGTGACTACTAATACAGAAGAATTTTTGCGCAGTTTATGACTATGCGGAAAAAGCCTGTTTTGGCAAAGGCTATTGGAATCCAAAAAGAAAATTAGGGGTAACCAAGCATTTTTTTTTTTTAGATAATTAAGCAACAATAATTCTAAAAAGCAGTAAAATACAAAGCGATGTATGGACTTTTTTCCTAAAATGAAGCTTCATCATTTCTGAAAAATGCATGGTTACCCCCAATTTTCTTTTTGGATACCAAGCGTACTTAATAGCGAAGAAAACACAAAGTTACCTAAATCTAATTTAGTCTGGCCTTGTTTTCAAAATGCTAATTAAAGTTAAAAGTCCGATCTAGGTGACAACTGATAAAAAAAATTCAAATACATGTTTATCATTGTCTTGAGTTTCCTGGTCACTATGCTAAGAGATAATCTTTTGATTTTGTAGCAATAAACCCTGTAAAAGGCCCAGTAATCGACAAATAAATGATGAAATGATCGAATTTAGTCGTTGAAACTTCGTCTTCTTTAGCGACAGATACGTTTGCAGGATCTTGCAGGACCTTTTAAGTAACGCTCTCTTCTTCATTTACGGATATTTCAGTTCTTTTTTTCTTAAGCCGTTTGCCTTTTTATAACACATAGCGACTTACTTTATATGGTTCTTGTTGTAGTTGAAAATTTATTACGAAATTTTCTTGAGAGGAGTAGTGAAATTTTTAACTAAGAATATATAATTTTTTGCAACAATTATGACTGAAACTTTAATTGGACTTATGAAAAAGGGGCTGCCCATAATGTGCAACAGTTGTCCCAAACCTTCAAGTGTGCTGATGTTTCTACCAGGCCTTTTGCTAATTTATGGCGAAACCCTTTACTTGGTATCAGTCCCAGTGGGTGTCCCCTCAATACGGGTTTAAGGGTATGTAGTTCTCCGGTACTCTTCCAGACGAGGTCTGCGTTTCTCAAAGCTAACGAAGAGCTTTCGGGCCCGAAAAGTTTTTTTTTTTTCTTATCCCTTTTCTACATATTCAAGATTGGTTGTTGTACAAACCAACTGAATGTGCTTCTTAATCTCGGTAAACTCAAAAATGTTTCTGCTTTCAAAATTACCAAAAACTGATTTTTTTTTTTTTTGTGATGAATTTTGTGCATGTAAAATAGTCTTCGGATCTGAAATCTTTTTTGAAACAATATTTAGTTTTAAGCTTATTTTTATTTATAGATTTAAACACACACCTGGGCCTCTAAAATTCATTCCCATTTTCAGACCTGGGGGCCCGTTTCTTGAAAGTCCCGGTAACATACCGGGCCCGATAAGTGTCTTTGGTGAAAAATGTTTCTTAACAGAAGTTAACTTTTGTTAGCTTTGAACACTAGATTTTAAAATCTTATGATTCTATGAAATCATGGCCAAGTACCATGTCTGAAATCACGGTGTAATCGGCGAAGAAACATTTACAAATATACTTATCGGGCCCGGTAAGTCACCGGTAGAGCTTCTCTACCTAGGAAGAAAGGAGGTTCCGCTTATTTGCGAAACTACCTTTTATATCAGTAAGGTGATGTGACCAGGAAAGCTGTTCATCCGGCAATAGTGACGCCCAAAAGACGAGTGTGATCCTATCCTCTCCAATAAACACAGAATTTAGAGGCCCGATGTACAGTTTTCTCATTACTAGCATTGCTTTGCACCTTACCGAGTGAGGAGTTAAAGAGTTCTCTAAGCACCACTTGTTCGATTCAAACAGTTAGGCTTTATTTAGAGAAGTAACATACTTGTCAACAGTGTCGCCAATACAATAGACCGTGGTGTCTTCCGCGTATACATGAAACAGTGCCAGGGGAACTGGATTTGACAGGTCGTTGGTGTATAAGGCGAACAACGTGGGGCCCAGTACTAACCCTGGAGGAATCCCGAATGTAACATTTAGCACCGTTGAGTACTGGCCGTTTACAATCTAATATTGAGTTCGATCGGTTCAGGTAGTCTGTCAGCCATGATAGTAGGGGGCCCTCAACTCCAAATTGGAATTCCAACTTATGCAGTAAAATCGCATGGGGGCACAGTCAAAAACTTTTTTGAAGTCGACCGAGTCGACAAACGCTACAGGGACCGCTTTGCTCTCGCCTCTGTAATAGTTCTGTAGAGTGCCCCTCACGATAGTTTATCTGTAACCAGTTATTATGGTAGACATGACGAACGACAGCGCCTGACACACAGGATTCCATGATCTTGCTTGGAATGCTTAGAAGCGATATTGGTCGATAGTTATTCATAGCGGCTTTATCATCTTTCTTATACACTGCCGGAATCAGACGAGCTTTTTTCCAATCAGTAAAGGTTTCTACGACATAAGCACTGAATGCCGGAAAATAGTCTAGTCAAGGGAGGTACGATGGCAGGCTCGGCTAGTTTTAATAATTCAGGTGGTATGTCATCTGGACCTACAGATTTATTTGGCTTAATTGCTTTTAGTTTACGTTGGACCAAATCTTCGTACAGGGGGATGTCCGAGACAGAAGGCACTGCATGGATACCTAATACGATCGTTCTGCTGTTGAAAACTGTAATTGGCTCGACCAATTAAGTCTTGTGCCGATACTAGCAAAGAACTCGTTCATCAACTTTGCCTTTTCTTTGTCGTTTACGGCAAGGCTTCCATCTTTAATTTCCTTTTTAAAGGACCAATTCTGCTTCTTCTGACGGGACTAGCGGCTTCCGCAATGGTTCAATGGTCTGCATGGGATTGTTGAACGCTCATCTGCTCCCCGATTTGCTCCCGCGAGGCAGTTCGCTTGCTTTATCACTAAGAAACATAAGGTGCTACTCGTAACGCACTTGCTTCAAGATTCTTCTTGAATAGCTGCTTGTAAGTAACACGAATTAAGGAGCAAAAGTTCCTGGGGGTCTTCGCAGTGCAAGGATCCGAAATCGCAGAGGAGGATTATGAAATGAGGGGGATGGGGCCTAGTTTCTAGGAAATAGTGAACATTAAAACTACAAAGAATGAGCTGCAAAAAGGCAGTAGATGATTATAAAATCGCGTGTTTACTTGAACGGCAAAACACGAGGAAAAAACCTGAAAAACGAGGGACTATTACTGTTAAAAGAGGAGTGTTAATTTCTTGGTGTTTATGCGTGGATATGATAATGGACTAACTGCGTATGTGAATTAATGTTTTCCTGGCCGGGTTCCTTTTCAGGTTTTTCAAATCACGCCCTTCAAAAAACTATAGATATTGGAACTGGAGTTGTTTTCTTTAGCAGGAAAAGCTATAACCTCATAGCCTACGAACGAAGACGTATTTCCGGCTGTCGCTTCAGCGGAGAGAAGCCACAGCAGGAAATGCGTCTGCGTTCGCAGATCATAACCTCACGACGCCTGTCGAAAAAATTCTATGACGAATGTGAAACCGGCGTAAACTTCAAGCGCCATTTTTTTTAATAGCGCTAATTAAAAAAAAAATCATTTTCAGACTTCAAGAGAGGTCATCTATAATAGACAGGGAGCGTAAGCTAACGTATTGCCGTTTTTTACGCATTTTTCAGTGATATATAGCAAGGCATTGAATGCTGATCGGTGAACTTGTTCAACATATCTCTACCTGGAAAATAGTGATGGAACATGTACAATTGACACAGAGGTGTTAATAATTCGGACTGCCGGAAAGCGGTGTTTACAGCCCTCAAACGTTTGTACATGTAATGAAATTTATGTTAAAATGAAGTACAAATTTTTGGTAAACCAAGATTTGGCGGATAGAAGGACAGAAAGAAAACCGCGACCTCTACAGCAACAAAGAGTTGCTAAATGATGAAATTTATCAGCTTTGTCAAGTCTCTTTTGTTAATCTTATTTATATTCTCTTGAATTAATCTACTCCTTTTTATTTGCTTTTTTATGCTTAATTTTCTTGAACATGATGCTGTTTGCAAGGCAGATTAGCTTGAAGCATTGTCATGTAAATCTGTGTAAATCATAACCTTTGTTGAAATGATTGATTCTCTGGGCTTTTATTTGTCGACCTATATCTCAGTTCACATACTTTAGGATCTGCTAAAGCTCCATTTTCTGACAAATTCGACGGGGATTTTCGGCTAGTTATTGTTTGAAGGAATCGGAGAAAAGTTCGTGGAAATGATTGATTGCTTTTGCGCAATTATATCATTTTACAGCGTTGAATACAAGCGAGGGTCTGGGGACTAGCACTCTCTCAAGCAACCTTTTGCAACCTTGGTATTCAAGAAACTGATCGACAACAGGAATAAACTCAACATGAATGGCATTTGATTCTCATGAATTGTGATGAGCAGAAGAGGTTCCGTGACTCTTTAGGTAGACGTCGTCATCTATTTTCCTGTCGAGGTAAGTTTATTTGTGTAATTGTTCCCTTTATTTCGCTGTAACAAGCTTTGGGTCGCTGCATACGTGAAAAACTTGTCGATCAAAGCTTACGGTTTCTCTACAAATCGACAACTAGTTTTTGCAAAGTTTTTGCCTTTCATAATGATCGCTTTCAAAGGAGGACGTGTTATAGGGTAACAGCTGTTGTCCATTGTACGATAAGCCGTCTTAATTTAATACCTCTGCAGGTTTCTCTAAAGGTGTCTAACAGCTTGTGACCAAAACTGCATTTCGATCATGATCAGTTGTCGAATGTTTTATCACACATGATGATCTTCTCGTACGGTTAGTCCTAAGGGAAAGATCATTCTTATTTCGGTTCCTCTGATCTGTTTTCCCGTGGCTTTTGAGGTTATGGTGTTAAACGTCGTTTAAAATATTAACGAAGCCGTTGTCTTAATTTAGAACTGTAAACAGTATCCATCGCTCATCACACATATCAGATTGGTCGACGACCTTGACCCAAATTGGATTTTAAACGGACGCGATTTCGCGCAAAAGCCTTTTAATTTGACAGTTTCCTGTTTAACTTAAAGATTTCGTCATTTTAAAAAACAATCTATCAAGAATAAGACAAAGGCGATGTAACTCATTTTGTTAATTAGTTCGATCCCGTTGCAAGTCAATTGTCAGCTGTCATAGCTATAGTTATTAATTTTATTTAGCTGCAGGGCACAGTTATTTTATCTTAACGAGATGTTTAGCCACCCATCTGGCTTAATAGAGCATTCCTGGAATATTGAATCCATAAGATGGCTCACCAATTTCTGTCCAGTCGACAAAAACATCTGAAATTATTTTTTTTTTTAAATAATTGGCAATTTGAAGTGTCTCCTTTGGCCCAAAACCAAAGATTTCATTTAGTTTAATTCTGTACATTTTCAGTACCTTCCAATAGCGTGAGTTCTGAACTAAGTTGTGAAACATTTAACTACAGTCGAACTTCCCCTTTGCGAACACCTCTCAGGAGCAACTACCTCTCTTAAGTGACCACTTTTCCAAAATACCAAAATTTTCCCAGTCAAATCACTATAGTTGGAACCTCTTGTAAGTGACCAGCTCTCGTTGGCAATTGCAACCACTTTAGAGATGATAAATTGCAATTTTCTTTTGCTTTTAACCTCCCATAAGCGACCACTTGTCTCATACGTATCATATGTCCTCATATCTATCCCCTGTCAGGAGTTGGATCATTTGCCTTTGTAACATTATCACATGTACAGGTGTACATTCTTGGGTAGTTCAGGGGACATGAATCTCAGAGGCACTTAGTGTCCCGAAATAGACTTGTCCCATTCGCCGTATTAGGTAATTTGTTACAGGCAAACCGTCAACTTGGATAATCAGAAATTCTTTGGCAATGTAATTTTGGAAAGTTGAAAAACGTCTCTGTTGCTCTGACCTCTCATAAGCGACCACCTAGGCCTGACATTTTTTCTGGTCGCTTACGGGAGGTTTGACTGTAGCTTGTACCAACATTTTTATTGTGGTGGTCATGACTTACTTCTTAGGCCCATTGCCCTTTGTGGAGCATAGCCCCAAGGGGGAATGGGGGGGGGATACTTCCCTATATAAGTTTTACAGGTATGTTTGGTGCCAAAGGGTATGAATTTTGAGCCATTTTGATATGAAATATGGTGTAAATTTTAACCAGTTTGGTCTGAAAATGGGTATGAATTGAAAAAAGGTATTATAGAGGTTACGTATACCTCCCCTCCCCCTCCCCCTTAGGTGTAGGGCCATCAAGAACTTTACACCACCAAAATCAATCCATGATAGGTCTTGGCTTGGTATTTCCTTTTCTCTATCTCTTCTCCAGCTGCAATTGTTGAATTTGCCTCTGGCCTTTTTCCCATGAGATTTATTACATATAATAGAAGCGGTCGGGTGAGACTGTGTGACTATGGGGATTGGTAAAAGATAGTGTGAGTCATGACAAAATCATTTTTTCACTCTTCCCTAATGTCTGGCTATGAATGTGTGATAGTAGAGCCGTATCATTGCCATAAATCGAAAATCTACTATTCAAGTTCTTGTTAGGGGAAATCCACTCCATTGTTGAAAGTTATTGGTCTGGCAACTTTAAATGATGTCCTTATAAATTATTTTAGACTCAACAGGGACTAGTTGAATCAACAAAATGATTAGGACAAACACAGTGCCACCACCTGGTGCAAGGAACAGTCCACAAGCAACAACATCTAACGACACAGCACCCAAGGGGAGGTATAAATCAGTTGTTTTGACTCAAAGGCATGGCACGTCCACGTCAAACTCTAAACTCTCACCAGGCTACCTACGTTCATTTGGGTTTGCTAACACAAGATCGTCATCATTACCGGGTACGTCAGTGGACTAAATTGAATCTAAACATGTTAAACTAGAAAGACTAGATTTATTGTTTACAGTCACCCATAGAATATTGACTTTGAAGATATTAGGCTAGAAGGCTTAAGGCTAGTGGTTAGATTAAAACAATCTACATGCATTCTGACCTTTTCTCTTTCCCTAATCACTAAAAGAGGAAGACCAGATGTATTATTTCCAATACTTGTTATCAGCAGTCTGCAGATTTCTAGAATAATTGTACCTTCTGTCACTCAGACTGTGAATTACGTAATATTTAGTGACAAATTGCATTACAAGTTAATTTGCTTGACAATTACTGTTGAGATAACATCACTGTTGTCAAACTAGTTGAGAAAAACTTTACCTTGCCTAATTTGTATGGGAGCTGTACATGTATTGTAGGGAACAAAGATAGCTGAAGCCTGAAGTACAGTAGAATGCCTGCAATAGAAATACTGAAATGTCTACACTTGAAAGACCGCAAGGGACCGACTGAACAGTGTCAGACATCCATGGTTGAGAAAGTGGCCCAAATTTTGAAATAACCAATTACAGAGCGTAGTGAACAAAACCAAAACAAACACAAATTCCTTTTGATACTTGATGAAAAACTGCTGTAATGATACCAGTGACACTGAACTGACAATAAATCTGTTTACTCTGCCTTTAAAAAACATACAGACTCTGAAATTTAACTCCAATTAACAATTTGTGTTTTACTGCCATCAATCATAATTGGGACAACAACTTACTGACTGCAGAAATACAGAAACCAACAAAGTGGATTGAAATCCACCAATCATAGAGAAAGAACATGGGCTTTTGACCCTGTTGTGCCAAACATAATATATTTTCTGAGAGGTCCGTTGCAGTGTTTGACGGCAGTCTAAAGCGTAATGGTTGGTTGAATCGTGAACTTTAGAGTCTGCATTTGGAAGGTCCAGAAATCAGCAGTTAACTTTCAATTTGGTTTTTACTTCCTTTAGATACCTCTAAACCCATTGACACATCTACTCAACAAACCGCAGTCACGAGTGATCAAGATGTGTGGTGAGTATAATTATTATTTAGATCAAATAAAATTTTTTATTAATATTAATTTCTACACTGTTTCCTGTTATAAATGCCATTTACAGTATATCTAACTTGTCTACTTTTGTGCAAATCATTAAAATAACCAGAGATTGCCTGAGTGATCATACAAACTCCAAACATATGCATAACAATTGGAGTGTATTATAGTAAATTATTAAGTTAGTAGCTGTTTCAGCTGAGATGTTCCAATGCTCTTTACAACCCACTTCTTCTGACCTTGAAATTCCATACAAAACTAAATGTGTGACTTAAAATGTGCAGTTTCAGAAAATATCCATACTCCCCCTATGGAGGGTCTTTTGTTTTGCACCCCTGCTCCCCCTAGGAAATTCCAGTTTATCTTTATACTTTGCCTCTAAAATTTTGACTTTTAAGACCCCCCTCCCCAAGGAATTTCCGATGACCTTCCGTGGGGTGGGTATGGAAATGTGAAGAATTTGCTTTATAAATTAAATTATGACAAATCGTGATTAGCTTTTCTGATGTTAATCATAAACCTTTTGTTGGTCAGCTGATCAGGTGAATACTATAAGTGCCATGTAACAGTATTTTTCACCAGTCTAGTAACACATCCATTCATTTTACTTCAATCACGTAAAAATATCAGGGTGATGTTTTACCGTGATTCAAAGTATGAGAGATGGCAGATCTTGCCATGAGGTATTCTTTACCAAGAATTTGTCAATGGAGTCATATTTTCCACACTGACAATGAGGAAAAACTTGTTAACCAGGCTTGTTAATGAATGAAAAGGAACTGGTCTGGCCTCTTTCATACGAGATTCAGTCTGAAATTTTGTGGCAACTGACAGTTTTCTGATATGAAGCAACTCAAGTGAACCTATTTTTCTAAATTTTAATCCCAAGAGATGTTAATCAGAAAGAAGCAACCTTTAGTGTTACTACTTTTGGACTAAACAGTCTGAAACTTGTTCTAGCATATTACATAATGGAAACTAAGAATGATGTATCATTCAGTAAGTGACACAGCCATACTCCGAAAAAAATCCGAGTGCTCCTATCAGGAGTCGAACCTAAGACCTTCCGATTACTAGTTTGGATGCTCTACCACTGAGCTACAGGAGACTTGTGGGAGCTAAGACCATTAAACTAGGTTCATGGGACAAACGTCCTGCAATTGCTACTAGGATTGGAATGTCATGTGTGGCATATACACAATGGAATGAGTGTGATGGGAGAATGATGTATTATAAAGTAAGTGACACAGGCATACTCAGAAAACATCACTCTTATTTATTCACTAGGCTTAAAAAATATTCCATCACATTCATTCCATTGTGCATAATATAAACTCATTAAGATTATATCTTTTGTTGATAGGTCATCAGATAGCAGTTTACCACCACTGCCAACATCGCCACCTCCACCACTCCCTCAAGAAGATAATAAAAAAGAGGAAAAATACTCTGTTCTTTCTGAATCGCAACTCAATGTACTGTCACACAATTTATCAGAGATTGCTGACAAAATCTCACCGTCAAAATATGACCTTACGGAGGAAATGGACGAGGAGTCTTTGGAATCTTTGTTGAATGAAGATGTTGGATCCTCTTCTGAAACAATAGATATCTCTAACAATGAACAGCCAGTAAGATTCAAAACTCCCTATTCTAGGCAGCGCAAGGATTCAAAGACCTTTGTTTCTAAACAGAAGAGCTTCACCAGGAAAAGGTCCCATGCTCGTCGTGATGCCCGTCAAGAGCCAAATAACAATGGAGAGATTTCTTTTGATGCTAGCAATGTTCTTAGTTTTCCAGGTGGTAATATTGAAGGATTTAAGCAAGATAATGAAAGTGATTCTGGATATAGTTCGTCCATGTCAGCTTCAATTAGCTTAAGTGAGGAGATAGAAGCTTCCAAAAGGCTTAGCCTAGAAAATGGCTCTAGCACAGACATAGAATGTGATGATTTAACTACCAGTAGAGATGAACATGTTGGGAAAAGTTCTGTGGAAAGCCCAGGAAGGAGTGAAAGCACTGTTGGTGCATCATTGCATCAAAATACAACCAATATTGAAGATAGACTGGATTCACTTATTCATGGTGTATCATCAGGAATTGGAGATTTAAGTTTAAATAGCGAATTGCCATCAGAAACGGATGTTAATTCTCAAAGAGTATCTAAGTCAAATGGCTCAGATGAACCGTCAACAAGTTTTAAACTATCTCATGATAACAGTCCAGCTCTTCCAGGAAGCAGCCAGGGGGTATCTGATGGCTTTGCAAAGTCACCATTTTGCCTACCAAAGGTGCCATCAGATGCCTCTGAATTGCCAAAAGGTAAAACTGGCAAAAGACCTGGACTGGTGCGCCGACGCACCACTCTTGTGTCATTCCGCCCTCCGAAGCAAATGACTGTACAGGAAGGAGAGAGTGACATTGTAGAAATGGATGAAGCTGGTTTCGTGCAAATGTTGACAGATTTGAAATCCTTTAAGACTCTGTTGCTGAAGTTGAAACGTGAACTGCAAGAGGTAGGTATGTGGTCTAGGTGCAAAAGGTTTTTCTGATAGATCTAACAAAATGTGTAATTCATGCCTACATGATGATTGATCATGAAGCAACTTGTTAGGTGATCACCCAGTAGATTCTGACTAGTTTTTCAGTGATGACATTAATTTTTTAACTTGTTTTGAGTCTCAAGACATGACAGTGTATGTAATGTTGTTGTGTTAGGCTGATGTGGTATCTCCATTGATGCTTTCACACTCTTGTGTGCCGAGAAGGGGTTCCATTGAAACAGATGTAATTGAGAGAAACTCCGTACATAGAAAGGTAGGTCATCACATGTGATATCCATTTGTACAGTTCCAAAAGTTAATATTAATTATAAAATTTTTATTGTTGATATATCGTTGAGCTGTGGATGAAACATTTTATGAGTGCAACACATATCAGCCGTCCATGTTTTGGTATATATCAAATAATTACAATTTTCAAGCTCCTGGTTGACTTGACATTTAAGTTGATGAAAGCATAGCATTGCATTGCAAGGTCACAGGTTTGAATCCCCTTCAAGCCTAAATTATTTTGAATGGGGGCTTTTATTTTGCATTTGGGCAGCTATGATGAATTAACACTTACCCATTTTACTCATGATGTTTTTATATCATCGTAATGAGTAATCTCACATTTGTACCTGCATTGTCTCATCATTTTATAGTTTTCATGTGGGATTGTCTTTCCTAAAGCTTCGCCATGTTGACAAGGCCCAATATGGCCAGACCAACTATCTGTGACAATAAACTTGTATGTTCACTTTCATATGTTGTTTTGGGACTAAAAAGGTTATGCCCTCAACCACTGTTTGCTAAGTGTGCTTGTCTCTGACTACCAGCTTACCCTTTCATGCCAACAATGGTTCCTGTGATGCCAAGGGGTAGTACTCCACCTACTACCAACATCTTCTTTTAAAATTGATGCAGCTTTATCAGTTAGGATTCTTGGCAGTGCTCCTGTAATCAGTTGCATCTGCTAACTTGCAAGTTCTGTCCATTCACCAACAGAGAATGTTGTTACACAGAACCATGACAATGGATGCCACAACATTGCAGCAGAGGCTTTCGAGAACACCCTCATTACCACCATATGCTAGTGGAGGAGTGGACAACTTGGATTTCATCACAGCCCTCTCACAACCATCTGTTCCAAAGAATCAGACGCCAGTTGAGTCAAATGCTGGAGAGAGTGAAGAAGTGAAGAATCTGCGTGAAGAATTAGGAGAAATGAAAGAGAAGCTCATTGAGATAACTACGGTACATGAGAATACTATGCAGTTACTCGATGCCGATGGGTGGCTACTTTCAGCAGGGCTACTGACAGCGTGGCTTATATTGTATTGCTTATAATAATAATTAAGAATTACTTTGTGTGGGTTCAGTGGATATGAGATGATAGATAGCCACGAGGCACGTAGCACCGAGTTGGGTAAAGTATAATCGTCTCATTATTATCCGACAAGTATGAGTGGAATCAAGAGGTATTACTAGATCTTGCTGATTTCGCTTTGCAAGAACAACCACTAAACAATTTAATGGTTGCTATTTCTTGGACATGGTATTTTCGCTGATATACCATGGCTGCTAAGCCAATCAAATCACTGGAATTGCATCATACAATAATCCAGTTTTTATCATTGTAATAAGAAGCTTTTACAAAGCACATACCTGCCACTCTTTACCTCTTAACTCTACTGTATTTTTTCTTGTAGGAGCGAACCTCGCTGTTGATAGCCAGAGAAGAACTGGAACATGAACTAGACAGCAAGAATCACACCATCAGAATGCTGCAGAAGCAACTGGTAAGCAGGTTTAAAAAGGGGACAAAATTGAGAACACCAGTCCAGCACCACAGAACAGAAAAGTACCACAGACGCAAAACTAATAACCGCTTTGTACGTTGTTAGCAGTAAAGAGTGCCACAGGAGAGGCCTACTTAGTAGGTTTCATTAGAATGGTGACACCTCAAGATTTCATACAAGACTAATAACATAGAACCACACAGCACAATAAATAAAAAGCACTGCTCAGCAGCTTTCATTTGAATGGCCACATGAATGGATTTTGATCACAGACTTAGTTGTTAGTAGTATATTGGGGAGCTCCAGATAGAAGTACCTTCTTTTTTGTTACTTAGTAGTTTTGGAACATATGACTGGTTTAAAACTGTTAAAGGGGAAGTATCATGGGGTTTTTGACCTTTTTTGTTAAAAATGGTGAAATAAGACCTTCACATAATGATAGCTACAAGATAATTCGAGGACAACGAGAGGAGAGAAATCAAGTCAATTCTTGAAAGGAACAACTTGTACTCTGCTCTAGCGCATTTTGGAAACAAAAATACGAAAACTTGAAAAACATAAGCCTAATATTTTTCAAGTTTTAATCCATTCCGACCTACTCTGTCTCTGGCTAGAGGCACTAATGAACAGTTTTATTGCACTGGGGTGATAATTTATAACAAAACTAGACAATTATTTTTTGTTTCTGTTGTCAGACAAACATTTTTGGGTTTTGAAATGACATCATATTTTCGTGATACTTCCCCTTTAAGTTGTACTGATACTTGTACTTCAGTACCAATAGAACAAACATCTTAGTTGTAGCTTTCACTTAATAGCCTCCCAGGCAGTTGTTTTTTAAGGGAATCATGTTACCCTTGTCCTTACTTAAAAACGGCTGTGTGGAAGACTGTCACCTAAATGGCCTTGAACAGGATTTTGTGTACAGACTTAAAAGTTAGAAAGACATTACATGGTGCAAACTATGTACAGGTTTTAATAGCGTATTGATAAGCGTAGTTGCTGCAGCATGACTGATTTGTTTCCAATGATTTATCAGGAATCTCAAACTGACAGTCAAGATGAGATGGCATATTTAAAAAGACAGGTGAAGTCCCTAACAAATCAGATACAACAGCAACAACAGAAGATCACAGAACTAAGATATCGAACCGCCAGCCCTGGAGCTGTGACCATGGGAGCGGTAAGGGCAAGCTCATGTGTTAATAGATATTATTGTAATGATTTGGTATTTCATCTGTGTTTATATTAATAATAAACAGAACATTACATGGCCACTTGGAGATGCAAAATTTCTCTTCTCATGTTAAAAAATATTTCACGAGTGAACACAGCGAACAAGTGAAGTATTTTTCAACACTCAAAGAGAAATTTCGTATCTCTGGGCCGTCATGTAATATCCTTTATTTGTTATTGTTGTGTTATTTTCTAACAGGCTTCAGCAATCAAAATGGAAATAGTTATATAATAACAGGTGCAAGACAGAATGGTACATGCTGCAAAAGACCTACTGAATAAAATGATCTTGCTTGGGTTTTGTGGTAGCAAAATTAATAGTCTAATATGAGATTCAGCTTTTCTTTCTTGTAACGAAAGGAAGCAGCTTGAACTAAGTAAATGAAGATGTAATCTGATTCTGAATGTCACAAAAATAAAATCCTGAGTCTTTTCCAAAAGGAGTTGAGGCCATCACGGTCCCAGGTATAGTTTGGATGCTTCAGCTGCGGGAGACTCAGATTGAACAAGGCCATACAAGCTCCATATAGGTTATCAATCAAATGTGTTTTATCATACACTGAAGGGCTTTAGAAGTTTTGCTGTAATCCTTAAATCATCAAACTGTGCTGTTGTTACCGAGTGCAGTTTCTTATTAGATTTTGACAACTCAGTTGGGTGTCTTTTCTTAAAATTGTTAATGCTTTTAACCCAGGAATCTTATCGTTAAGTAAGTGAAGTGTGATCTTCCAGGTCATTCTATTCCTGAGGACTGCTGTTCAATGCTTTCATTTACCAATCGCTTCAGTAACTAGACATCATCAACTCACAGTACACAATCCACTTGACTCAGGCTTTCGAATCTCGATCAATGTTACCAGCACGTTCTTCTTAGAACCACATTAAACCTGGGCAATCCTACTTTACCGACTTTTCTTGGGACATTGTCAAGTTTTGATGTGCTGCACTGTAAGCGTCCTAACCTTGCTGTTGTGACAATTGATTTCCCTCCCTCCCCTTCCCCCCACACCCCCCCCCCCCCCACACACACACACACACACACACACACACCCAGCCCATCACTAATACTTTCTTCATTCAAAAAATTGCGCTAACATATTCTTTACTGGTGGCAGATTTCCAAGGAAACAGTGAAAGCAGATATCAGGTTTGTGCTCAAATTCAGATTTTAAACTAACTTCTTCGTGACTTACCTTGTAATTACTTGGAAATCCCAGCTTGGGAATAAAATAGGTAAACGGCTATAAGACTTTCCTTTTTAGTCTGTTTTATTAATGTTAAGCTGATTCTCCTTTGGTCTCAACTTTTTTCTACAGAAACCGTTTGCGGGATGCCTTTGTGAAGCATTTGGGAGAATCATCAAAGGTTATTACACTTTCCTATTCTCTTTTTCCTTCATGTACCGACGTAGCCACATTGTGCGCCGTAGACGGACTATAAACCCCGGTTATTACCGGGTATTGTAGACCGTCTGCGGTGCAGGCTAAGTTGCTAAGTGTAGCAAACGTCTTTTCCTCGACGCCTCGCTTCGGCTGTTGCGTTTTTTTGGCGACATACTGCTGGGGTAACACTGCAACGGACTAGCATCCCATCCAGGGAGATGTAGCAATACTCTTTGTTACAGAGACAGCTCCGGCAGTGTGGGTGTCCTATGACTCGGTGCCGACTTTCCCTTATCTGTAATCCCACAAGTAGTTTGCCTAGTTTAGGTTTACACTAGGTTTACCTGCTCCAGGCCTGCTGGGATAATATACAACCTATGTTAGAGTTTGTCTGCATTCTGCAATGTTGTGGTCGTTTTTCTGCTTTTTGGTATAGTGTTGGTTGTCTTATACTGGAAATATGTTGCACGATAACAACAGAGAGTAATCACATCTACCTTCGTTGCTTCGGAAGCGTTGCACATTTGAATAATTTAGGCGCGGTCATCTATCGCGAGGAATGGGACGGAGTTTCCTTTGGGATCGAACCCGTATAACGTTTCGTAATATCATTAGTCTCGTAGCGTGATCGAAAAACTCTGCCGAGGACTTCCTGACTTCAGGAACTTCGTCCCATTCCTCTCGATACACGACCGCGCCCAAATTATTCAAAATGACTGCCGTGTTTAGAACGGGCCGGGCAACAACAAAAGTCGTCAACTTTTATTTATATTTTATTCATAATAGATAGGATGGCGTGACATCTGTCATTTTCTAGAAGAATGGTTGTTATTTTTGGCGTTGTTGCAGCTGTTTTGTTGTTGTTGTTGTTTTAAGCAGGAGGTAGCCTGTTCCAGGCGTTCAAATGGTGGGAAGCGGGAAAAAAGCGCTCAAGAGACTGGAGAAAGAGGGCGCCTTCTCTCTCCAGTCCAGTCTCCTCTCCTTTATTACTCATCCCATTCCCCACTATTTGACGCCTGGAACAAGCTAGCAGGAGGTCCTGTAATTAATAAGAATTATTCCTCAACTCAACATCTGTCAGATGGCCCACTATTCACTGACCAGTGTCATTTTCAACCCAGACCATTTTTTTTTTGGCATTTTCCCTCTATTTCAAAGAGAGAGAGAACTCGCTTTGAAGCAGAGGTGATTGACAACTCGAAGATATCGTGTCACTTTGCCTAGCTTATAATCAAACAGACGGCAACATGTGAGAAGGGTGGGACGATAAACTCACCAGCATGCGCTGTTAAGTCACCCACAAACACAAATCACTTCAATCATGTGCCTCATTCATCATGTAACGAGTTGTATTCCTGTTGCGTCCTGTTTTCAGAGCAACGTTCAGCTGAGCAAATACATCCAGAAAGCGGAGCAGAGCATCAGCATGGCGCAGAAAGGTCTTAGCTCGTTATATTCATCACCTCACGCCAGCACAGAGCATCTGCCGAAAGGTGGTCATCACTGCACTTCACTCGTCGTTCATGTCTTTCTCACGCAGCTAGTGTTCAACTGTCACTCAACGATCACACATGACTGTCACGCACAAATTTCTCAAGAATAACACTGTTTGGCAGTTCTTAGATCAAACTACATATCTACCAAAGCCGAGTTGCTTATGTACTTTTTGTAGCATCATTTCTCCTAACGAGCTGCGAGTCGAGTTACAGAGCTCAGAGGCCTCGAGGCTTAATAGAGAAATTTAGCATCGCGTTTACGTGAAACGGCAAACGTCATCTTGCCGTTTCACGTTTCACGTAAAAAAGCGTGAAACTTTAGACTTTAGTTTTAATTTTAGAGAGTTTCGATGAAGCTGGTTTGCGACTCACTGTGGTAAGTTCATGAAGAAAAGTGCGGTAAGGAATGAGTTCTGAAGGATTTTTAAACATGAAACTTAATTTGCCCTAGTATGTATGACTTGCCGGAAAAATTATAGGGGTACTTGTTTTCAGCAATTAACTGCTTATATGTACAAGAAAAAAAAAACACGTAGTGGCGGGAAAATCATGGCCACGTGGTCATTTTTACCGTTCGCGTTTCACGTATACGCGATGCTAAATCTGTCTTATGTTATATGGTTGGATTACTGTGACGCAAACGTGCCGTCGGCGTAAATAGGGACAAGCTTAACAAACCGGCCGTTGAAGTAGTATTTGCTTTTGTCTTGGGATTAACAACTCATGGGCGAACTATAACCCCCAAATGGAATTCTTACACAATGAACAGCTACACTGCTATTCTTGAGAAGAAATTATATTTGTTCATTGCTTTCTTCCCCGTTTTTACGTAATCATTCTTTAATACGAAATCTTGGAATCCAGTGGTAACCTACATCGTGAAAACATTAACATCATAACCGACTTCACTCGTCTTCGTTTTGTGAGAAACTAACAGAATAGCCTGTTTGTGGTTGTGATTATGAGAATGTCGTTCGTTAGTTCAGAAGGTTGTGTGACATGCCGGTGTCCGCTTCACTTGTGAGCAGGCAGCAGTACAGGTTAAAGTTACTTGTGTCACGCAATCGTTTGCATTGAAGTGTTGTTATTTATTCCTCTGCACTATCAGTTTGCCTTTGCACTTTGCTTATTTTCTTTCTGTAACACTCCTTTTCAGACAAATCGGGACCTTCGTTCCAAAGATCCGATCCCCAGGATTCAGACGGCCGAGA
This sequence comes from Pavona decussata, assembly GCF_977016875.1. Classification (NCBI taxonomy): domain Eukaryota; kingdom Metazoa; phylum Cnidaria; class Anthozoa; order Scleractinia; family Agariciidae; genus Pavona; species Pavona decussata. The sequence goes on along the minus strand of NW_028145528.1, from coordinate 3,029,264 downwards.
ATCCGAATCAGATTCGTCCAAGTGTAGCAAGCGAGGCATCGCGTCCGCGCGCTCTAACAGAAACAACGAAGACTCGGGTTGGGAGTCTGAAAACTCCGTGAGAAGGCGTAGCGCTTCTCCAAGCACCTTAAGAAGCCTAGGTGAAAGAAGAGCTTCGGATCCCGACTATGAGCAATCGAGCCGGAGACCCATCTTATCAGCCTCTTGTGATCGTAATAGTGAGGAGATAAATAGGACAGATTTAGATCATAATTCCGCAAAAACAGGAGTGCAGATTGAGGTAACGGACACTGATAAAGGGAGTAAGACAAGCCCTATGCCACTACGCAGTAGGAAGCTATCGCGGTCCAAACTAATGACTAAGATAGAAGCGTCACCGTTGTCGCATTCATGGACGCCTGGTGCAATCGAAAAAATAGTGAAGTCATGGAGGGAGGCCAAGTCTCCTACGTCGTCACAGGAGAAAGCCAAAGAGGAAGAAAAGCCGACACTAAAACATGTATCTCACGTTCAGTTTTTATGAAATTACGTCAGTACACAAGACGAAGCGAGCCGGAAAAGAGCTGGAACCAGCTTCGAAGACTTGTACAGCAAGAGTCAACGGGTTTATGTGTTGTTCTTTTTTCCAGGGAGCTTCAGAAACTTGGCATTCTCGTGTTGGCAACTCCAAAAGGCTGTGAAACTCGCCTGTTCACACGACAAATCTGTATAAATGAACTTTCCGGTATCGACCAAATCCGAAATTTGACAAAGGGTTCTTTCTATTTCCATTTCTCTGTCGGTTTTTTTCTTTTCTTTTCTTTTTTTGTTTTTGAGTAAAGAGCACATGGTTACCAAATGCAAGTTTGCTAGCCTTAAAGCATTTACGGTTGTTTACTTACTGTTAAGAGCTGTTTCAAGTCCATTATACTCATAGAGCTGGTTTCAACTGGGTGTCGTAAAACCAAAACCAAATGAAATACTCTGGCCAATCACGACAGCACAAACATCACAATGAACGAATCAGAACTCGAAGCAATATACATGTAATCGGTGCCAAGCGCGGGAAAACGCGTGTGAACAAGCCATGATTGGTTTTGGTTTGGCTTCTCATTGGTTGAAAAAGGTCTGCGAGTCTTGCTACCCAATCACAGAGCGCTGCAAAGCAAAGCCAAAGCCAAAGTAAACGCGAATACTTTCAACACTCAATGTGAAAGGCGGCTATCACCACATTCACACACCTTATTTTGTATTTGCCAGCACGAGTTTGCAAACGCTTGTCTAAATACTGTTTAATTAGAGATGTTTCTGCCTTGTGTTGTTCTTGAATAGGTGTTACTCATGTTGAGCCTCGTTCCCAGGATTTTTCGCGGGAATGAGGTTGGTTGATGTTGGGTGTTGGTCTTGAATAGAGAGGAGTCTGGGGATGACTGGTATTGACTTCTTTCAAATGCCTAGCCTGCTTCCGTGCTGTTTCCGAGCAAGGACCGCGCGAAAAATGGCGCGAGTAATCTCGTTCCTCGGTCTTTCTTTGCTCCGAAACAGCACGGAAACGCTTGCTACGCAGGCTACCAAATGCCTCTCTTAGGGAGTTGTTTGTCGTAGTGGAAATAAAACTAATGGAGTGCAGTCGAACCTCTTTTTTACGGACACCAGGACCTAGTTGTTCGAAGCCCGATTAAGCTAACCCTGGATTAACGTGAACTTTGATTAGAGTTTAATTACTAATAAATGAAGATTCTTCCAAAAGATTTTTGTCCTTCATGCACTTTTCTCTACCTTTAGCTTGACATTAGCCTTTAGACCCATTTTAAACGAGCGAGACCTCAATAAACTTTTAATCGTGGATTAGCTTTAATCGGCTTTCCAATAACTAGGCCCAGGGGGACAGGAATAATATCCGCATTATAGAGGTGTCCGTTTTAGAGAAGTAGGCTTTATATGGATTTCGGTCTCTCAGGGACCAAGTGAACTGTCCGTAAGGAGAGGTTCCACTGTAGCCTGCTTGAATGTAAGGTCTTCTAAGTATTTTAGTTTAACCCTTTGAGCTCCAATACCGAGATAGGGGGAAATTTATGCAAATGTTTTATTTTTGGCGATTTTCTTTAGTTTCGTGGCCTGAATGTTTCGTCAGCAAGTGGTGTTGTTAGGAGACAATTCATGCTCGTCGCTATTGAGGTGTGAAGGGTTAATTATATTTCAAGGTTTGAGAAATCTAAAACTGACGCCGTAATGAATTGAATCCTATAACTAGGCCCTATAATTATTGAAGAGCTTTTTAAACGAGTTTGAGAATGTTAATTTTAAAAAGAGAGATGGAATTTCCGGGACCTTGAGGGAAAAAAATAAGATTTTACAGCGATGAAAATAAATATTGCGGTTAATTAGTTAATTGACGCCAAAACAGTCTGCCATAACCAGTGTAAAAATCCTGTTCTCTTTCATTTATTTTTAATATCTATACTCTATAAAACGAAAATAAACAGAAAGTCAACATGACCCGCCAATGAAATGTACGGGTTTATTTCCTTCGTAAGTGCTCACCTTTAAATGCCGTACCACAGGGACCTTTTTCTGAAAGTGAATATATGAAAATTGATACATTTGAACTGCAGAAGAACGAAGGAATAAGTGAATGATCATCGCAGTTGTATACGCAACTTAAGCAGTTGCGAAAAGAAATCCTGAAAAAAATTCATGCTTGAACGGGATTCGAACAATGTCAAACCCATGACCTCTGCGATGCCGGTGCAGTGCTCTACCAACTGAGCTATCAAGCCAACCGGGAGCTGGTCATATTGTGAGTTCGTAATATACCCGCAGAGGTGATGGACCTTTTACGATAAAGTTTCTGCCGTAGAGAGATATTGGCCTTAATAAGAGATTGTTGTACCGCTGTGGCAAGCTTGACAAGGATGATCTCTACGCGCATGTTCAAGGAGACTTATCAACCCCGGCTTTAATATCAACATGATCATTCCGACACCGTACTTCATGTGTTTGATATAAAGGTATTTGTCGGTAAAATTTATTTCACCCTGAAGAGTTTATAGTTTGGTGATTAGTTTCTTTATTCTAATGAACTGTATATTTTACCCGCAGAGGTGATGGGCCTTTGATACAGTGCAAGAAGGAATTGTAAACATGCAGATTGGGGCTTAAAGGGTAAGATCACGAGGGCCCGGCGGAGTGAACTCTAATTGAATGTCCGAGAAATAAGGGACTTGTTATGACAGGCACAAATCACAAGGGAAGTGAATGGCCTGCGAACCCGGATTGCCTAATCCGAGAAGGGTGGGAGGCTAGGGGGAGCGACTAGGGTCCCCACTTTTTTCTCCCACTTTTCTCGCTCCCCGGCCCTCCCTCTCCCCGCCCGATTATGCCTGCTACGGGCCAGCAAGTCAATTATGTCTGAACTAGAACATAGGCCAACTTTAAATGTTTATCTTGAAAAATTGTCTGTGAGAAGGAAGCTGTCTGTAGGTTAAATAAGGATAGAAACTGACCGTTGATGTTTATTTTCTGTTATATTAACTGATTTTTCAAGTAGCAGCCATTTTTGTATCAAAACTTGGATGATAGTGTCGGGGCGCAATGTTTGACGGTTGAAACGCCGTCACTTCGTGCTCGACAGCTATTTGCTCATGAGATTGTCGAGTACAAGGGAGAAAGAAAAAAAACGGCGGGAATTGAATGGAAATGCCACCGCACGAGGTGAGGAAAAAAAATTAATTTCGTGCTCACCTTGACTCGATTTTCTCGTGTTCTTCTTTCACTGCGCATGTTGGGACAGGCAAGCTTGTAATTTCAGTAATTTTCCCCTTTGTTATAGAAGCCTCGACATGCAGCCTTTTAATCTAAATTTTTTAATTGTTTGATGCCGAAAAACCGTCAATACTGTTGCAAAAGTGACTTTCAATCAGCAAGCGTTTGCAAATTTGCGTGTGATCATGTGACAAAGACGACAATTTTCGCTGCAGTGAATTTCAACATGATATCTTCCTATCTTATAGACAGTTGTAGCGGATGGTTTTTCTATTCAATGTCTAAAGAAGTAAAAACTTCAAGGATCGAGTTTTATGGATTAACCGTCACTACACTCCTCAAATCTCTCTCTCCGCCCGCCCCCTGCGCTCAACAAAACCTGAAATTTCTAGAGGTGGTACCAAACTTCCGTCCTGGCCCTTGGGTGAAGATGGAGTAGGCTGTGGTTCGCGTATTCGAGGGGGTGGGGCGGGTGTGGCACTCTTTTACTTGTTCTTAAATCATGGTCAGATGGTCATTTATTTTCGTAATACCAGGCGTAAAATGTATACAAAAACAACAACATGAATCTGTGTGTTAGCATTTATGAAGCCATTAGGAGCCCAAGGAAAATAAAGTTTTTTTTTGTATCACGGGAGAGCGGTTCAACCTTGAAACGACCAGCACTATACTGAACCATTGAATTTCGTGTATTTCACTTCCACATAAATTTACTGTTTCCTCCGTCTCGCATAGGAGCGAAAACAGAGAAGGTTTGGAGAATGGGACAGCAAGGAATATTAGCATTAAGTGAATCAGCCATATTTTCACATAGGATCACTGTAATGATCGCATGATCTGTTAAATATGAAAGGAACAAAGTAAGTTAACGCGTAAAAGCAAGATATAACATACTATGTGAAAATATGGTTCACATAGTACGTTGAAGGGGGATCTATTTCAAAATTTGGCCATAAGAGTAGCCTGTGACAGTAGACGCCTTTTCCGGGGTTTGTTACACAACGGAAAGGCGTCTGCTCTCTCAGGCTACCATAAGAAGGGCACTTAATCGAGGGGAGTTTTTAACCAAAGGGGCTTCAGTGATTTTGTGTGAGGATTTACCGTAGTTTCTTTCGGGCAGTCAAATAAACGTACGTAACCGGTAATTCGCTGATCGATCTTCAAGCCAAATAGTATTGAATATAAAGAGTAACAGAGTTATGTTTAAGACTCCTGCAATGCATTTAACCACGGTAAAGAAAAAAGATCCTTTTAAATTGAAAACATCCATGGTAATTTACAGTACATCTGTACGTGATGGAATTTTAATAATTTATGACGAGTCACTATTTTCAACAACATGAAATAATGAGAAACAGCGAGTATGAAAAACAGAAATTTTGTTTAGATCACTCGAGTCTTGCAATTAATCCATGCAGAAAAAGACGGATATGAAAGTTTGTCGGTGATTAACAAAGTATCGCATTAGACGACTGGAAACTAATGATCAGAAGTTTTGTTGATTGAAAACAGAATGTAAAGTAAATCATGTGCATGTTCACTTGACTGACGGTTTAATTTCACACTGGATTATTGTCTTCTTGTGAAAGACAACTGTTTTCTCAAGTACTCTTAAGATAAGTCTTACGTAAATTAACTCAAAAACCAATTAAAAGGACGCGGGATTCGATAATTTGATTGGTGAAGTCATTCTGCTTTTTGTTCTCCTGTGTTTACAAGCAAAAGAAAGTTTTGCGGGAGTTTCCATGACAACAAACCTTCATCCGGGTAACCTGGGGACAAACAAGAAAGTGCGATGGAGCCGACACGTGCGGAAATGGTTTGTTCCCAAGATGTTTGAGGCTGAAATATTTCGACGATTTCCTTCAAATACTCGGTTATCGTCGTTATATTCCTTTAATTTTGTTGTCATCTTTGTGGTATGGACAAAAAGCTGAGGATGTGTACGAAAAGTCGCTTACATACGGCGGACATGAAAACATGGATTGATGGCGAAGAGTGTTTAGCGAAGAATTCTCTGTGCTGAGTTGCGGTGCAAAGCAGCGTTGGAAAGGTCCATAGATGGACCTATTTATTGAGACATTAACTGGAACTGCCTTTGAACTGCGTGTTAGTCCTTTTGAAACTATTATGAGCGTTAAAGCCAAGATTCAACGACTAGAAGGTGAGTTAAATCACAGGTTCTCAAAAGATCGGCTTAAAACAGTGCGTGGGGGATGTGAAGAGCGATTAAGAAAAAGAAAATCAAACAGTGGTTGTGTTCATCGCTAACCTGAAGCTATACAAGATGTATCTCTTCAGATTGAATATTCTCTCTTTATGGACGTGTTCTCGAAGGTCTGTCTTTACATTAAGTATATAAATAATTTAAAATGTGTGGTGTTGCCCCATCTGTAAACACATTTTCACTAGGCAAACCCGACTCGAAATGAAACTCCATTTGAAAAATGCTTCGTGTGTGGGATTGCAAACCTAAAAACCTTCCAAGTATAGGTGAAAAAATGGCACACCAATTTAAACAATATTTTAGCTTACATCTATATATTGTACGTGTGTTTTCATGTCCTCCATCCTTTGGCGATGGTTGATTAAAACGACTTGGCAAAAATTGTCGACAAAATATGTGTGGAAGGCTTGCTTAGCATAAATTCTAAAACGAAAGTTCTGGTATAATGTGCCGCTTTTCAACCTCTCCTTTGGTTGTTCCAATTGAAAAAAATACGTACATGTGTGGCTGTAAATTTGTGCTGTTATACTTCAGAAAATACTTGTTCATAATTATATTTTCACGTTACAGACCTTACGTGCACGAAATAACTTGAAATTTACAATTTTAATATACAACAGCGTTGTGTATCTTTACACCAGATCTTCATGGAACTCAAAATTAGGCCATTGATTTGTTTGTTTTTTTCCATCGTTTCTGCCAACATCCCCGTAGGATTTAGATATTACGACCTGTTTTATATTTCTCGTCGAAATTGTACAAATTTCTTCCCTATCGATCTTGATATGATCAGTGATCAAATGCAGACTTTTAGTAATTGTTTGCCCTTTCACTTTCCAGTTTGAAACTAATCAAAAATGCTAATTTTAATATACATTTTTTGTAAAGTAACCAGAAATAAACGATAGCATTTTGTAGGTCTCAGAACAATGTAAATGGTTACATGTTAGGTTTTCATGACCTTTCATCCACAGTGTTTGAAGGAGTTTTCGGCTTGTTAAAGATTGAACCATGAAACAATCATTTCAGCCATAAAAATTGATCAGCTTCAACGATAGTACTGGGGTAGAAAAACTCTAAGATTTTAACATGATTCAAACCCATATCATTGGCAGAACATAATTTGTGTGTATATAAGTAAACAAGTGTTATACCAGCTGAACTTTTGGTATGGCTTTGTATTAGCTCCACGAAATTCTAAAGATTTGTTGTCACGTCTTTTAGAATTCCACTTTGTTTATAAGAATATTAATTTTAGAAGCTGCACGAAAATCTCCATTTACACCTTCATACATTCATATCACAAAAGGGGATCTCTGTAAAGCACATCATTTACTCAAATGTGTATTCAGCAATTTATGTGAGAAGAATTAATTGTCTTGCATGACAGTGAAAAGTTGTAGTGCATACAGAGATAAGTAACGTGCGATCAGGTTTGTTCACTGATTAGAATTTGATGAACTTTTGTCACCTATAAAGACCTATTTTGACAGGTTTTCGAGAATTAGGTTGAGTTCCAATGACTGTACATGTATTCCGGAATAGGAATATGCGAAATAGCTCTTTTTAAGTAAATGTGTGAAGACATTTCTTCAAAATTTCGCTGACACATGATAGTTTAAGAGGGATTTTGTACTGTAGTAACTCCAAAACCCTCTTATGAGAGATTTCTTGTAATCGGTGCATGTATTCCTATTCCGGTATATAGGATTAATCGAATGCACCCTTAATGATAGCCTCAATATATCTAAGTTAATGGTCATAGGAACTATCCTAGTAAAATGTCTGAAATTTTTTGACGTGTGTAATTAAATAAGCTGTGACACTAAAGAATGGTATTAAGATACCTATTCTCACTATAATTTGAACTTGAGAAAGATGTTTTTCCAAGTCAGCTACAGAGGCAGGCTTATGAAAAAAATTTGAGTTCTCCCAAAAGGAGTTGAACCTAAGACTTTCCAATTACTAGTCAGGATGCTCTACAAATGAGCTACAGGAGACTCTTGGGAGCTAAGGCCATTAATGTAAGTGCATATGACAAACATTGTGTATATTGCTAGTAAGAGTTTGAATGTCAGTGATTGCATATGCACAAAATTATGAGAAAATGCAATGGTATGTTTTAAATTAGTGACACAGTACAGGCGTACAGTAGTCAGCAAGAATTTGAGTTCTCCCAGTAGGTTTAAACCTATGATCTTCTGATAACTGGTTTGGATGTCCTGAGCCATCAAACTAGGTACATGTGATAAATATCCTGCATAGTACTAGGGTCTGAATGTGGATGAGTGGAATTGAGCGATGAACGAAATTTGATTACCTATTGTTTAAGCGTAGTGATTATACCAGAAAGATGAGAGTTGAGCCAGTGACCTTTTGATTATTAATTTGGAAAGTTCAAGTGTGTTGCTTCCTTAGACAAGAAACTTTGCTTCCATCCAGGGGGGGTGGGGATGGGGAGTAGGTGCTACTGAAACTGGCTTAAACTCTGTCCCTGTGGGCCACTTGGGGGTAGAGTGTGGCTTTACCAACCTTACCTCTTTTACTTGAAATTTCCAATGCCATCTTTGGGGTGGGCATGGATATTAAGATTTTTCTGAAACCGCTCAATTTACTTTAATTTATACTTAGGTAGATTTTGTCTAATTTGCAGGAATCCCAATGTCTCAACAACACTTGATATGGAGATCGGTGGAGCTTGAAGATGATTATTGCCTCCATGATTATAAGTGAGTGATATTATCTTTTACATTGCAATCATCCAAATTATGCCAACCTGTTTTGTGAACTTGCTTCCCAGGTGTAAAGATCTCATTTCCTGTTATTATGAATCTTTACAGCTAGGGTTACTTGACTTAGCCCCCACTATCATAACATTTCCTTTGAAATGTTTAAGCTCGTAGATTAAAAAACAACAACAACTACGTGAAACAAGAAATATGAGTGATAGGAACTGATGTTTCGGTGCATCTTGCGCCATTATCAAGGTTACATAATTAATGATAAAAAGAGGTTTGTAAAAAGGCTAAGTTGAAGCGAATTTGCATAACATAGCGGCAAGTTAATTACTTAAATACTTTAGCACGAAGAGAATCGGACTGCACATTCAATGTTGGCTTAAGCTCTTGAATATACATTTCATTAACAAGGCAGTCAAACCAACATTGAATGTGCAGTCCGATTCTCTTCGTGCTAAAGTATTTAAGTAATTAGCTTGCCGCTATGTTATGCAAATTTGCTTCAACTCAGCCTTTTTACAAACTGCTTTTTATCATTAATTATGTAACCTTGATAATGGCGCAAGATGCACCGAAACGTCGGCTCCTATCACTCATATTTCTTGTTTCATGTATTTCTAAATCATTTCTTTTAACAACAACAACAATTATTTTATTAGACAATGTTAGTTACATCTTATCATGGAGTGGCCTCCAGAAAGCAGTTGCTAAACTAGGCCGGGCCAGTCCAACATCAATTTATTGTAAAGGAGGATTATTAGTGCTTTGTAATGAAATTAAGGGCCTCTCTTTACAATGTATCATTATTAGCATGGTCAACCAGGCTGGCCCCGTTTCTGAGATTTCGCCTCACTGTTATTTCTTTTGAAATAAATTTGTCATGTTCGTTTGAGAAGGTGGCCAGCTCATTTACCAAGATCTTATTAACCAGGTTGAAAAATCTTTCCCACATGAACACTCCAGCCAGTTACTGGGACAGGTAAAACATGGCCTATAAAAGCCTTGATTTCAAGTCTGATAAACAAATTCAGTATCAAGAACTGGGAGTGGAGATGGCAAATCTTTTTGTGGATGATGTATACATTCGGTTCGTAGTTTTTACAGTTGCCAATTGTAGGACATGGCAAGTAGGACATGGCCAAAGCGAATAATCAGGCCTTTTTCATCTTGGTAATCAGGCTGTAATTTCCCATACATGTACATGTACGAACAGAAGACAAAATTATTTTGTCCCACCATCCGAGACAGACGCTGTTACACTAGGCAATTTTTCTTGCAACTTGTCTCGCAATTTTGTTGTGACGCAAGTTACAGGAATTATTGCTTAGTGTAACATGCCCTGAAATGAACATGTCCTGTAATTTCTTGTTGCCGCAATTGTTTCACGAAGTAGAAGTTGGTTTTATTTTGTGCAATGAGGACTGCAACAAAAACATTGCAAGACATGTTTATTTTCAGGGCATGTTCAAATGAGATTGCATGGAAAATTGCAGAAAAAATTTTCTAGTGTAACTGTACCCTTAGCAATGCAGGTGTTACAAGAAAAGTACACTGAGTAACATGAGAGTCCTTAAAATTATCATTGTTACTAGTTTCATCACACTCATTCTATTTCTGGCATAATTCTCAACTTGTATCTCTGACTTGATTTTAGTACAGTAGTCAGTAGACCACTCTCAATATTGGTCACAAAATAGACCCTTAAGAAATCACAGGCAGAAACAAGTGTTCTTATCACTCTGTGACACACTCATAATGTTATGATTTATACTTTCCAGTATCACTGATGGGGCTACCTTACAGCTGGTTCTGGCAATGAGAGGAGGTCCCATTAATACAAGAAGAAGTGAGTAGAGCTGTTGGTTGTTGTAGTATTTTGGATAAATTTGGTTAAAGTTACTGGAGTTTGCAGAGAAGTTTGATGTCAAAGCTTGTATCGCTGAAATCTACATGTAATACCAGCAACAAGAAGTTAAGGGTGTAAAATACAATTTGTTCAATGTTGTTACAGTTGAATCCCTGAACGAGTAGCTCATTCCAGTTTGGTTCTTCTCTTCTCTCTGGATTCATGCTGCTCAATGTGTGTGTTTTTTCTTTTGTCTTTCTTTTTCTTTTTGTTTGTATGTGTATTTTAATCCTGTATTGTAAACATTGTAAGTGTTGTTATTATTGTAAGTGTTCAGTTTTGTAAAATAATAATATATTGTGTCATGTAAGGTTAATAAAAAAAATATATTGTTACAGTGAGCTTACATTATTTCACTGAAACTTCAAACCATATATATTTTTTTTTTCATGGACAACAAATCTTCGAAGTCTACCTGTAGTGGCCAAATTTAAACTGACTTGCCATCTTGTATTCATTGGTACTTTGTACAACCTCCCTAGTATATATGATGTATGTAGTGGTCCAAATTTATCATTGGCTTAATTTTTTATCTTGCTATTGTTCTTGGGTATGGTAATGTACGATATGAGTTTGAATCAATGGAAAATAAAATTTAAACCAAAGATAAGACTGAACCACACCATACACATTGGCAACTTTTCTTTGGCACTGAAGAACTGTTCCAAGAATTTCTTTGGGCGTAGCTAGGTAATGTCATGAATAACAGGTATGAGCATGAAAGGGAGCTAGTGTGTTCCATGGTTTATGTTTTATGCGGTGGTCATTATGGTTTTGTCTTTGTACATTTCTTCTAGTACCTGTTGAAGATCCCACTTTAAGGGAAATGGCGGAATACATGGAAGTCAACAGGTAAAATGGTTACGATAACAAATTAGTCATTTATTCATATTGCGGTATTTCTTATTGCAATTTATAGTGTCAATGGTTAATTACAGTTTGTGAATCCAGTATTTGGGTACCTTTACCTTTTATTGGAGTGGAATAATATAACCCATTAGTATAAACTATGTTTTTTTGTTACATAGACAAGTAAAAACTAGTGATCAAAGCAATATTTTGGTATCATCAAGACGCCAGTGTCAAGGTAATTAAAGTAACTAAGTCCGTTCTGTCTTCTATCCGCTCAAAATTTGCACATTAAATTACTTTGACAATGGTATCACAATGACACCGAAACGTCTTTTTTTTTTGTTAGTTAGTTTTTACTTGTTGTTGCATTAGTAAATCATTATTGATAACCAAAGACAACAGTGTATTAGTGTCTTATAGGGCCTAAATTGTCTAATATAATCACAGGTATTTTAATTTCAGGTTTATCTAGGGCTGCTATACGTAATATATGTTAAATTATGCTGTGACATTATAATGGCCTTTGTAATGTTCCTGGTTTACATGTTGGAATAATTTATGGTAGTTTTATTGAAAATGTGTGTTCTTGCTTTTGCAGAGAGGAAATCTGGGACAAACTTCCGAAAGACAATCGCCAAGTGACCTTGCTTGTTTTCAGGTAACATTAAAAATAACATTTCAGTAGTCTTTAGAAATATGAATAAAGTCAAGCCTCTGTGTTGCCATCCCAGCAGATCATTTCAAATGGCATTCAACCAGTTGATTTAAAATAATACAGCATCTGTGTTCACCCCATATGTCTCGTTTAAAAAATGTAGGTAAAGTGCTTAGTGCCCCAGTGGGCAGGATAGTTAACTTGGATATGCTCATTTACGGAAAAGAAGTCAGTTGAGATGTTAAAAGAAGCTGGTTGAATTGTGTTCACAAATGGTTAATTTGCCAGATTCCTAGCCCTAATGAAACCCATCAATTGTACAAGGACTGTCACAGATTTCTGCAAACTGTCCGGACAAATAGCAATAATAATGATAACAATGAGGATACTTTATTTAACGTAGGATTTACGCTTAGCTTAATCAACTACTTTACAGGTAATCCACGGCCAAGTATATACTAAAATTTAGAAACTAAAAAATGAACAACAATTCATGTTATAAAAACTGTAAGAGCTAAGAACTAAGAATCAGATGAAAAAAAAATTCTGATAACAGTCAAAACTTAAGCAATCAGATTTTGTCCTTCACTTCATTAGTGCTGGCTTTAATTCTAATATCATCATAATAATATTATTATTGCAAGGATCATGAGTGTTTTCCAGATGATGTGCTTGCAATTAATTTATTGATGAAAACTTTTCATTGTTTGCAACATACAAGTATACATGTTGTGGTTGAAATATTTCTTGGTTTAAAAGTTTTCAAACCAGTTTGATTTTTATTTCCCTTTGTCGCGGATTATGGTAATTAATACTACACAAAGGATAATAAAAATTAATTAAACTGGTTTGAAAAATAATTTTTAAACCACGACATATATTTTTAAAAGAAAAGTTGTTTGATTGTAACGTTGTTCTGTGTCATCAGGGATGGAGACCAGTTGAATTTCTTTCGTGTGGTGGATAGAGGTGATGGGACTCTCACTCCTCTTTCTGACTCATTAAGGTAATGGTTGAAAATTATGTCAAATTTATTGTGGATAAAAGTAAAATATTTTTCCTCGGAGAGAGTTTAAATTCTTCTTCTGGGTGCAGACTACTGTACGTGTTAAAGCTTCCTCAATAACCTTTTTGTGTATTCTTCTTTTTTGTAGTTCCAAAAAATCTCCTTACTTCCTCCATGGAAGATAGAAGGGAAGGGCTTTTGTTTTGCAGCCCCCCCCCCCTCCCCCAAGGAAATTCCAGTTTAGCTTCATACTTTACTTTTAAAATTTTGGCTTTTAAGACCCCCTCCCCTAGGAATTTCCAGTGACCTTCCATGGGGTGGATATGGATTTTTTTCTGGAACTGCACAATACAAGCTGTCGTTATAAAGGTCTCCATGGCAATTTTTTGTCCTGTTTATTTATTTATTTACACCGTTACATAGCATAGCATGTACAATACTAACTTTCCTTGCCATGGAGACTGACCTAAATGCAATGCTAGGTCTCCATGGCAAGGAAAGTTAGTATTTTATATTTACGCTGAAAATAGTTGTATGTCAGCGACCTTTGTTATTTTAGGTTATAATGAGAAATGAAGAAGAGAAGGCTCAACTCTCAAAGAGTGGATAATTTTGTGCAGTGTCAATCACTGTTCCTCGGAGTGGTTAACATCCACTGTCAAAACCTATCAGCTCTCTGCATTCCCTTGCCATCAGATTAAATCCTTTATGGGTTTTTGCCACCAGTTTGATAAAAAGTGGTGTAACTGCTACATGTGGTAACTAACTAAAAGTTGACACTTCCTTTCTTATGTCATAGTGGTGCGTCAATGTACAATTTGTATGATGAAGAAGAAGAGGATAATCCACCCCCTATATCCCAGGTTTGTAAGACTTTTGTTAGTTTGCCCAAACTTTTTTGTCTAGTCTGAATGGTAACATTTTTATGCTCTTTGCCACGGTGTGAGTTAGTTCCTACGTCTGCCCATCCCCAACCATGTACAAATATACATACATACATGTGCTTCCTAACAAAACATATCTAGAAACATATCTGAAATATGTGATGAATACCGTCAAGTAAGTCTTTTATGGGAATGAATAAGGATTTAAAGGTTTACAAATAAACTCTTGTATGTGTATACTGTACCTCATCTACAAATGAAGACAAAAGCCTTGCTGAGATCCTAATTTTGATTGCCTACATGAGGAATGCAGTGTGATCGTCGGAAAATTTGAAAAGAACCCCTAAAGGTACCATAATTCTGTTTTGTGGTTGTGGTCCGAACAATTTTTCACCCCTAAGAGGTACCAAATTAGTTAACTGACATTTACTTCCTCTCATATTTTTCGGCTCAATACCCTAAAAGGTACCACAATGCCTCTGACAGAAGTCATTTTAGATTTTAGCACCCTAAGGAGTACCAAACCACTAATTTTAACCCCTAAAAGGTACGATGATCACCCCATCACTTTTTTATGGAAGTTTCCACCCCCAGGAGTGCAGCCTTGTTCTTGAATCAAGGTCAATCCTTTCCAATTTTTACACCTTGCCTGTGAGTAGGCCTCTTTTCTTCATCACAGTAAACCATGTTTATCACTTTTCAGGAGGCCATAAAGGAAAACAGTGTTACAATGAACAAAATGAGGCTTCTAAAAAATAAAATGGAATCACAGAAAAACTTGAAGGTATAGAATGAAAATAGGTACAGCCAAGGCTGTGAATTTATTTTTCATATGCGGACTTGCTTAAAGTGGGCATTGTAAGGCAGCTACCATACATGTATTTCCTTGAAAGTTGAAAGTTGAGAAAAAAGTTTATTTTGGCTACAGTGTAAATCATCTTATGGAAAAAAAAACCTTCAACATAATACATGCAAATGCAACAGGGGCACCCAATGGATCGTTTCGGTGAATTATCTGTTTAGAAGGTCCTTAATCCCCTACAATTTTCTAAAGGGAATTTCCACCTCGAAGGTTCGTGATATGGGAAATTTAAGACCTAGTGTTTTCGGATTGATAAAAATTTGGTTTCGGGTACCGAAGAAAGGTCAACTAAGATTTTTGTAAATAAAATAAGACCGATGGTTTTCGAGAAATGGACAAATATGCCCTAGTAATTTCAAAAAGACTCAAGTTCCCCTAGAATGACCGAACATATAAAAATATTATAGTGCGGCCTGAAATGAACCTACAGAGCTTTAAAGGCACTCCAGATAGCCTAAAATTGTGTTTCAAAGGATTTGAGAGAAAACTGTCGTTGGGTGCCCCTGATGCGAGCACATAGGGATAGAATTGGAAGTGACCTTTTGAGGAAGAAACTGTTCTCCTATATTGACACAGTGTAGTTGATTTTGAAAAGATTATAAATGTGGCAATAGAAACACCAAGGCTTTCCTTTTGATAACCTTGCTATTTAAGAAAGTGAGGGGGATCGGAGGGAGTGCTTATTTGCTATTTTGACCAAGATGTCACTTTTTCAGGGGAGGGCGCTTTTAAGAGCTTGAGCACTTACTTGGGGAAATATGGTATCACCCAGTTGGCTTTGTCAAATTTCATTTGTCTGTCTGTAACTAAACTGTCTTAAGGCAGACACATCTCTTGGAGAGTCATGTAACTGTAGAGCTGGAGTCTAGGGTATTTGCCTTAGAGTTGGCAATACATAAAGTTACCTTGACAGTGCTCAACTTTTGTTTTGTTATTATTATTTTTTTTAGCCTAAATGTCAACCTGAGCCTCCAACTACTGAAAAACCTACAAGTACATCAATACTTAGTGCGAGGAGAAGGTAATGTCTGATATTAAATTACATGTACATTTAAGTTATGTAAATTTAATGAAGGGTTTTGTTAAAGGACAAGGTAATTGCACATTTAGTGTAAATTTTTCGTGGCAAGTTCCGTGTGAGTGCTGAGCCAAATGCTGTCTTGAGATGTATTGCAAAAAAACTGATACTACAGGGAACAATTTAGACTGTGTACAACAACAACACAACAGACTTGACGATGGCTCATGTAGCTGGGTAAACTTGCAAACAAATGTTACAATTGATCCACATGGGTGGGGCTTAATCTGGCTTCTGCAGCATGAAGGACTGCTAGTCAGTTGCTGCATTACTCCCAGCAGTATGCTGCTGGTAATCATTTACATAGATAGGTAAACAGAGACAATGTGGAGCAAGGAAAAGCTCTAGCTAAGGAAATTGCGTTATGGTAGAGGATACCGTAGACGCAACATCACCAGACATGCAGACCTGATATCCAACAGACAACAGAAAAAAAAACACAATAGACTTGCTTTCTGGAGCGTCATGCTCAATGTTACTGATCTTGTAGAAATTTCAAAATGATTGTTAACTGAGGAGAAAGTGCTGTCATTGCAATGACGTCTGTGAACAGTTAGACTTTCTAGTCATCTCAGATAAGGACGATAAACCATAGGCCCGGCCTCACAACACTTGTTCCTACTAATCTGTGGGACATAAAAAAATCCCCACACACTGTTTGAAAAGAGTCTGGTGCAGTAGTCTATCTCTATCTCTGATTTCATATGTCTTTCACATTCATGCATGAGTTGGGTGAGTGAAATGAGACCAAAATATGGACTACCAGTTGCTCCTTTACATGCTGACGTCGGATCTCACTCCACAGAAGAATAATTTTATTGTAAACTACTATGAGACTATTTGATATGTGCGGTAAATAAATACAGATTTACCAAATACATTACCAAATTGCTTTTATTGTTTAACTGCAAAGTGGGACACAGGCTCCTAAAGTTTCAAGGTATTTAATGGACAAACAAGGCTTTTAGTCAGAAATTGAAAATTTGCATGTAAGAGGGAGGTCTTTCATGACATGTTTTAAAACTTTGGTGAAATTTCCTTTCAAAAAGTGGGTGTCCATATGATGCCTGCCCTGCTCATAGGATGTGTGGCTCATTAATAATTATTGATTTATGAATTTCTTTCAAAGGTTGCAATTATCATCTGCATCAGCTGCATCGAAACCTCATGACACTGCATTTAGAGTTGTTGAAAAGGCAAGCGTAAGTGGTGGCCAGGGATCACCTGCAAAACAGTCAAGTGCAACAAGCAGGATGACACCTAAAGGGCCTCTACCACCTGTTAATACGAGACGAAAAGCAAATCAGATTGATGTATCAGACTTTTTAGTACAGTCTAGCCAGGAGGCAAAAGTTGTTCCCTCAAGTCGAACTCTTGCACGGAGTGCTTTCAAAGAGGGAAGAAAAACTATATCAGAGCTTGTGAAAGACTCAAAAGA
Organism: Pavona decussata; assembly: GCF_977016875.1. Classification (NCBI taxonomy): domain Eukaryota; kingdom Metazoa; phylum Cnidaria; class Anthozoa; order Scleractinia; family Agariciidae; genus Pavona; species Pavona decussata. Next base: position 3,011,874 of record NW_028145528.1, on the reverse strand, counting down.
AATCAAACCTCTAGGTAGTATTTCAAAACCTGTGAATCACCATCACAAAGAAACAAGGACTTCTAGCCCCTCGCATGGGGCCACTAGTTTAGATTATTCTTCAGGGAGCGCTAATTTACGGCGATCAAGGATTCCTGAAGATTCTTCTGAAGTTAGGTATCCTCTGGATATAGCATCAGGAAGTGGTGGATTTAGAAGGATCCGTGCAATGGAAAACAGAATACCAACTCCAGAAGGAAGAAGATCTGGTCTCTTAGTAAGTGTTAATGGTAGTTTAATTGCGCTACGCCTTGTTACCAGCTATAGGCAATCCCATGGATTCCGGTACGAAAATCCTTTGGCAACACCATATTGTGTAACTGTAAAATTCTCAATGGCAGTGGCTGCTACTAATCAAGGATCTCATGTACTGTAACCTTTCAGCCGCAATATTGACAAGCATCCAGTTTCTCCTTTTACATGTAATATCTCTACTTGATCAAACATCTGGGTCTTGAGAATTTGTTGGAACATCAAGACATTTTCATCTTTTGTGAGCATTTTCCTTGGTTCTCATGACTTGTATGTTTGATTAAGTACAACATACTTATTACTAAGGAGAGATTAAAATGCTGGTCAGTATTTGGGGTTAATAGAGGCTTAATGGGTTGAAGCATCAACAGTTTTCAGATTTGCATGTAGTGTCATGTTGAGATTTAACCAAGAGATCCAAATCAAGGTGAAAACTACAGCAATATACATGACTCAAACTTTGACTCCATTTGCTATCTAGACAATAACAAAAATTGTTTTTATTCAAGATTTTGCAAAATAGTGGCTACTGTTTAGATTATTCTATTTTTTGTACCCCACCTGACTGTTTACTTAGCAATTTTATTTTCCATTATAAAGTGTGAAACCATTCTTTCACTTTCCTGGAATGTAAAGATATTCCTACGATGACTTGCTGTTAATTTCTTTTCAGAATGATTCTCTATCATATTCGTATCGAATTTCCCATGGAAGTACAAGTGCTTCAAACAGTAAGTTCTTCAAAATTATAACCTTGACAAAAGATTCTAATTGTGTAAGCGCAATAGCCCCTTCAAAATTATGTCCATGGTATGATGGATATTGGTCTAGATTTTGAGGTGATCTGAAGACAACTGTCTGAAGTTGTCTTCCCCAGAATGGCAACTGTGTGGAACAAACTGAAATAAACTTTTCTTTGTTACAGTAGTTCCTTCAGTCAGTTTGAAATGTTAGCTGTCTCCTCCCCCCAAACCAAAGGGGGCACTCGAGAGAGTGATGTTTAAATTCCAAGCATTAATAGTCTCTTTCTCCTGCAACCCTTATGGGTTAGGGGGAGGAAGCAGCTGACATTTCAGACTATTCCTTCAGTTCGAATTAGATTTAAACATCATAAGTAAAGTATTGAGAATTTTGCTACTCGAACAACAAATTTTTGTCAACTGAAATGAGTAAAATAATAACTTATTTACTTGTTCATCCCTGATCATGTTGTCTAAATGTGTTGACTTGCAGATTCTCCATCACATCACCACCACCTTCCTCCAGTAAAAACCAAACCACATCCACCGCCACAACTTTTACCCCCTAAAAAGAAAACTAGATGCTTTACTTGTGGAAAGAAAACAGGGCTAGCCACCACATATCAGTGCAGGTGAGGTTTACTCCTGATAAATGCAGTAGGAAAAATTGTGCTTTGTTCACCAGTAGGAACCAGGATGAAACAAACTTAGAGTGAGCACTCTAGCACACTCCAAGCACTGCATTATTCTGTGTTACCACACGAAAAATAAATAAATAAATAAATCACTTCATTTGAGTGTCAATGTATTTAGCACAGAGCACTAATTAAGGGAAATCTTCCAGATTGAATTGGAATTCAGAAATGTTGTTTTTTTTTTTTTTTTTTTGGGGGGGGGGGGGGGGGGGTCAGAAACCTGGAGAAAAACCTCTTGGAGCAAGGAATGAGAACCAACAACAAACTCAACCCACATACATGTAATTATTACACCAAGTCCAGGAATCAAACCTGGGCGGCATTGGCAGAGGTGAGTCCTCTTACCACTGTGCCATCCCTGCTTAGAAACTGACGAAGTGGATTGAGATCTGCCAATCACAGTATTTGAACTGATCTTTTGAGCCAAATTCCTATGAGGTATGTTACATTGGTTGATGGCAGTGAAAAATGTTGCTGTTGGTTGTTGAAGCTAGAAGCCACGACAAATTATTAAAGTTTTCATTCATTCATCGTGAGTACCAGAGTTTGTATGTTATTGATAGGTGCAGTAAAAGAGGTTCAAGTCTCAAGTTGATCCCTTGAATCCTAAGTTAAATATTTGGAAAACAATGCATATATTTCCAAGTTCCTTTGTTTATTTATTTTGACAGATGTGGAAATTCATTTTGTGCTACACACCGCTATGCAGAAGCTCACAGTTGTACATACGACTATAAGAGTGAAGGAAGAAAAATAATTGAACAGAATAATCCAGTAGTTGCTGCTCCCAAGCTGCCAAAAATATGATTCTTCTTCTTTCAGTGCCAGTGATGTATTATTTTATAAGACAAACATATTTGTAAATAATTATAATTCAACAAAACGCTGCCGCAAGATGAAACGTGTAGACAAGAAAGAGAGGCATCTGTCATAGATTAAATTTTATTCCTGTTTTGATTATTAAGTTTGGATGGAATCTGTGAGAGTTGTAAGCTAAAATGTTATTTCTTTTGTCTGAAAATGGCAAACATTGTTTCTTTCATGATACTCTACTTTGATCTTCTTGTAGCATTTGGCATAACAAGCCATGGTTCCAAGCATTACCAATGTAATGTTTTGTTTTTGGTACTAGATAGTTCTTGTTTGAGTCTTTGTTTGATATTGTGCAAACTAGGATTTCAAAAGGTCCACGATATTATGTCACACAACATTATATAATAATCCGTCAGGGTTTGTTTTTCCTTTTTATGTTTGTTGTTTTCCCTTCATAATTTATTCTAATTGTGTTTTTAAAAGGGTTTCAATTTGAAGATTTTCCGAAATTCTGTTAGCACTGCTGAATTTTCTTAATTACTTTAAATGAATACAGTATCTGTAATTTCTTTCATATCTCAAGAAAAATGGTGTGGTGAGATTACTTCTTTTTTTTAGTTTTGTTTGGTTTAAACTTGTATTCATTGCAGAGATAAATTTTTATTGTGTAATAATTATACGACAAAAATTTATTAATGATTAGTGTTATGTATCTCTCACAAGAACGTCATAGAGGTCCTTTATCTGTATCACATCCTACTGTACATATAAAGCTGTAGTTATGTCTTTCAACTATGCTTTCTTGTTAGGAAGAGCTGTGGGTGAAAGAGTAAGAATAAAATCAATTCAAACAGATGAGAATGTTTTGTTGTTGTTGAGTAATTAATTATTTGGCAGGAAATTGGTAAAAGGGGAAAGGGAAAGAGCCAGTAAATTCAATTTCAAACCAGCCTGTCTATTCACACACTCTTTATTTACTTCAACCATGTTGTTTTCCTTTCAAAATATAAAATAACAAATTATATTAAATATCTTTCTTTTATAACATCAAATCCTTTCAAATTCCAAAATACTTTAAAAATTATGCAGCCCAAGGTGTGCAAGGTGTTGATCTTTGGAGACAAGACAGTGCATAGGTGCAAACACATCACATGGTAAAGAAAGTTTCAATCAGACAGATAGTCAGGTTGAGTCACTGGTGTCTTGTACACTCCAACATCCTTTCCTTTTTCTTTTTCTTCTTACATGTTGTGGTCTGTGTGTTGACTGTGTAGTCTGCAAAGTAACAACATTTATTAACAGTGGTAAGGTAATTCGTCCATCGTGAAGAGATTCGAGTGCTGATGTTTCAAGCGATAGAGTGAATGACGAAGGACTAACGCAACATCAGCACTCCTATTTCTTTTCAGCAGACAAATTACTTTATCAACTCAGTTGATAAAAGCAAATATTTGTTTTCACTCCACCACCAATTTAGCACCACAGTTTCTTTAGTTTAGAAACAACTCCCTAATCTATAATTGTTTATAATTTAACAGTGACAGTGACTTGTACAATTTTCCACAACTCTTTTACTTGGAGTGTACTTTTTCTATTTAATTTAGTTGTATCTCATCAGTTGGCTGAGAAAGAGCTTACTATCTTCTGACGTAAGCAAAAAGGCAGACTTCTGTGACAGTTTTGTCACAAATGCATACCAGTCACTTCTTTTTTATATACTATCTTCCAGTCCAACATTGCCATCTTTGAATTGTGAACAGTTCTGATATTTTGGAGTTGTCCTTCTAGGCTTCCTTATGGTTTTGTTTTGCTGCATACCAACTTTGGGGGTTGTATAAGATTTCATACAGGTAATAACAATATGTTTCATCTTTTCACTCAAATTATTGCTATATCTGCATGTAATATTTTACATGGGATAATCCCCCTCCCTTAGGTTAATCTGTCACTTACTGAACATTTTACATATAACTACTTCTACAGAAGTTTAATAATGCCTGACAGTATCTGCCATTACACCATGTAAAAGCAACTTCTAAACTCATCTTGTATAAATGTGTGCCTATTAGCTAACTATGCTGTATATCAGACGTTCTAAAGCACTGTAGTGATGAGTTCTGTACATGCCATACAATAATGTCAATTTGATTAAGCCTGGCCTGCAACATGTATACCTAATGCTCTAACAGCTTCTTATTTATGACAACCAATATACCTCCCAACTTTTTCTGAGTCAAATGCGTGAGATTTTTGTCTCGTTATGACCAGGATTTCCGAAAACGTCCGAGCCACTTCCGAAGATTTCCGACGATTTTCCGAACGTTACCGAAAATGTCAGAAGATATTCCGACGACCTTTAAACACTTGCGATTCGGAACGGATTGTAGACATTTGAAAGCTTTTGGAATTGTTATAAAGAGCGAAGAGATGATACATAGCAAATCTGAAAGGAAATTAAGTTTTTTTAAGAACAACTCGTCCGGATTTGAGTCAGGCGTGAAAAATTGTCCTCGATGCGTGAGATCGATGTCTTTAGTCCGCAGGCGTGAGACTCACGCATAATGCGTGAGAGTTGGCAGGTATAAACCAATTTAACTTCATTGTAACTGCTTACTAAAGAAGTTTGTAAGGTGCACTGGAATTGGGGAATGGGAATGTGTGTCTTACATGGCCTGGTTAAAAGACGATTGGTCTCTGATAAGTTCTTTCCAAACACTTCATCTTCCTAGCTAGTCTTTGCTAATCCTCTGCTTCTTCATAACTCATCGATCTGATCAGCAAGCACAATTTGCTGCACACTTACGATGTCGAACTTGAATGAGTGCCTGACCGTGGCTTACTTCCAAGAACTGCTGACCGAGGTCTAGGTGTTGTTTGTCCAGGGGTATTGTTATATTGAGGGGTTCTCCGAGGGGTGGGTGTATGGGACCTGAAGTGACGTGAACTGGGCCTTCCATTTGCCATGTGCCTTTCACTCCGACTGCACAGGGGAACCTGTTCATCTACATGTATGTAGTGTTATACAGTGTTAAAAAAGTAATTAGCAGAGGAATTGTATTGAAATGAAATGAATTTTTTCAATAGACTCTTTTCAATATATTCAAATTCAGCCTGACAATTAGACCAAGAGTACACAAACAAAGGAAATTGAATAATCAAAATTTATTCATTTCTGTTGTTTGTGTCCTCTGGATGTCGATATCAAGTTGAATTTTAATGTCTCAAAAGGAACCTTTTAATTCAGTCTGCAAAGATATACACAGACTAAAAACAGTATCTCATCTCTCAGTGGTTGTCAAGTAGAAAGCACACATGAAAGTGCTATTCACAGAAACTTGCGAGTTTGTCCCTCACTGTGTCACTTGACAGCTGTATTTCTGGAATCAATGAAAGAAGAGGGTACTTTTCAGGGTGACAAACTAGCTTAATGGTTTGCTATCACACTTTTGTCTTCCATCTGAAAAAAATGGTCATAACCAAGGCAATTAAAAAGTTCCAGAAATAATTCTGCCTGCAGTGGTAACGCTGACAATTTCCACAACTGACCTTTGCTATAGTCCTCAGTCTGTTCATCATTTGGACCTGCATACCTACAAAAATATGTGACAGTTACTTTAAACGTGTTTTGGGGACATTGTATTTTTTAACTCTGAAAAAGGAATACACTGAAAATCTACATGTATGTTGCATCTGTTGCCCGGTAAAGCAAAATATCCAAATGGCCAAAGTAAAAGACTTGTCACATCTGATTAACGTTTTAGAAGAAGAATATACATATTATACCTGCAAACTTTTTGTGAGTCAAACACGTGAGATTTTTGCCACGTCATAAGCAGGATTTCCGAAAATGTTTGAACCACTTCCGAAGATTTCTGACGATTTTCCGGAGACTTCCGAACGTTGCCGAGAATGTCGGAAGATATTTTGACGACCTTTGAACACTTACGATTTGAACGGATTGTAGACATTTGAAAGCTTTTGTTATTGTTATAAAGAGCAAAGAAATAATACATAACAAATTTGTGAGTCAGGCGTGAGAAATTATCCTTGATGCGTGAGATCGCTGTCTTTAGTCCGCAGGCGTGAGACTCACGCATAATGCGTGAGAATTGGTAGGTATAACATATGCATTTTTTTTAGGTATTCTGATTTTGGTAAAAAAAAACCCTGCCCTTTACCCCCTATGAGCTTAAGTTTCATCTCTTAAACAGCCATTTCAATCTATGCTTCAAAATATTTTGGCTCATAATTTAATGGATTAAAATTAATATATTGGTGTACTCATTATTGTCCATTTTGTCCCTAAACAATGATGATAATAATATGTCATTGTGTATGATACATCCGTGGAAACAAAACTTTTCATGAGTACTTTACATACATTTCTGTAAATTATATCTGTATTTTCTGGTTGTAATACTTTTGTCTATGGATAATTTAATGAAATCACAATTTAAAGCACTGTCGTACATACCAAGGATTTTGATAAAGGTGTGTGTGTCTGTCTTCTGTAGCTTGTCTGAACTCACCGCGCTGTAAAATAAATAACAATTAAATTAAGATTGTTTGAAAATTTAGTTTTCTGTAGATATTGCAGTTTGTGGACAATATTTAGCTCCTATCATAGCTCTCTTAATAATAATTGTTATTACTTTGCAAAAATGTAGTATATTTCTAGCTATAGTATTTAATAATTAAATAAGAAGAATTATTCTTCTGAACGTTACATAGAGGCCTGGTCAGTGATGTCATGGTGACTGTCAAAATTAAATACTAGCTGAGTGTTAATTATTGCAATGTAGTACTACATGTAATTGAATTAACCCTCAATTTATCAGGCTGAGCTATTTTACTTTTCTGGGCAAACCAATTATCTCACAGGAAATGCAAATGTTGTATCCCTTGAGTTAATTCATGCAGCTATGATTTTTTAAGGTTGATCAGAAAACTTATAACTTCATACCTTGATTTGGTGCCCACTTCGCAGTAGCCGGTAGTCTGTGTAAAACTGCAAACCCCACCCAACTTCACCAACCTACAACAAAGGACGTTTACAAATTAACCTGCAAATTTAAGGAAATTAACTTTGAAAAGATCAGGGTTTCTTCCTCCATAGGATGTGATGCCTGCCAAAATTTGTGGCTTATACTGTTGCCAGTGGGCAACCCAAACTCCCAGGGGAAGTACTGTGACATAATTTAGTGACAGGGAAGTACGAGCAGCTTTGGTGGGCTTGAATAAGTGACTTAACTTTTTTGGGTAAGAACATTTTGGCAGGAACTTTTTTAAAGGTTTTGTTTGAAGATGAGTAGACTAGTATGCATGCTGGGGTTACATTTTGGGTCACAGGACTTTGGGCTCTCATTCACACCTGCAAGGTCACTGATATTCAGGAATACCCCTTGGGGCTGAAACTGAAATGAACTCAAGTTTCTACTGAAATTAAAGTCATAAATAAAACATTGAACGGTAAGCTAGGTTACCTTTGCAGACTTGGGCACTGGATGAGGGCAGCCCTGTGAGAAATAATAATGCAAAAAGAAAGAAATCAACAAACCAAAAAAATTGACTGTTACAGTAGGAGCAATTAAATATAATGAAGTCAGCTGACCACGTATAATTTTATTTGTATACTTTATTGAGATCCACCATCCAATTAGAACTCATGAAAAACTTCCAGGAAGCCAACTTAAGGCAGTTGTTGACTCGAGCTGACCTCTTTTCCTGGGGTCCCCAAACCCTGACCCTTAATTAAAGGACCCTTGTCAGCCTCCGCCATTTTCGATGCCATCGAAATTATTGATATTGCATGGTGAAGCGAAATCTTATTGCTAAACCGTATAACTGTAAGCTGTGTTCCTGAAAGTACGTTTCATTATCTTTAGTAGTTTCACAGTGATTTCGTTCATTTCGACATGCTCCGAATAAAATATAATGCCAAACTCTCGCATATAAACAAGAACAAAGGTGTGGCTGACTAAGGCCCTTTAATTCCAGATCTAAAATACATTATAATACATCTATTTTCGAAGATTAATTTCTGACCTGGCCACTGAAAATCACACCTTTTTACAGACCTACCCTCTAAAATCCATTTCCTTTTTCAAACTTCAGACCAAAGTATTTAATAATCCATACCTATTTTCAGACGTGGCTCAAAAACCATACCCACTGGGGGGCGGGGTACATATCTTTGGAGTAGCCCCCACCCAGAAGCTAATCCCTGAATTTTTTTTGAATGATTTGTGGAAAGTCAATCACATTAAAAATAAATTCTGTGTTGAGCTGTTATTAGACTTCCACAGAAATTATCACGACAGGAAATTCCTAGAAGTAACAGCAGATTTGATTGCATTCTTTTCTGTTAATTTAGTGTGAAACCTGTTACAAAACTGTAATGAATTCTCCTCCTTTTTATTGATAATGTTTTTTTGATTGTTTGATCTTTTGTAGGAAATATTGGAGTTGTATGAAATGTGAATTCCTGAGGTACATGTAGGAGGGCCGAAGTAAACTAATTTGGATTGGAAAACCTATAAAAAATATATGGTGCATGCATGATAATTTTTAGATCTAAAATATGGAATGTAAATAATTAATCTTGTCCTGATCTGGAACAAGGAGAGCTTGCAGAGCCCTGGGAGAACAGCCACACCCAAAATTCTGAGGAATGGACTGTTTATCTTTGCTGACAAATATTTACACCCAAAGGTACAAAACTATACAATTAGACAGTATCGCATGTACCCTAGATGGTCTCCAGAGGTAGTTTAGATCACTGGTCCCCTCCGGTGACATTGTACCAATTCCAACATAGGTATTGGGATCAAGGACTGAAGCTTGGTGATCTCGGATGCCATCAGGACCTGTGTTATATATATAAGAGAAGAGGTAAGACCCATGGGTAAATTTTATCCCACTACCCCTCGGTTTCCAGGCTTGTCACACATCTATTAACCTTTTAACATTTTCCTTTTTTTAAATTTATTTTTAATGCAAAGACAAACATTAAAATCACACTGGTTCAACACAGAAGCATGGATAGTTTATATTTGAATAACGCACATAAATTAAAGACCCATTAAAGAGTCAAAATTAAAGCGGATTCGAGGTTCGAATGCACAGTATAATTAATTCGGCTGTGTACATAGATCAGACGGATATTGGAATGCGTATTGGTCAGTGTGTACAAGTCATTTAGCACGGTTCTCTAGTCTTGACCACAAAGAATGCAATTATCTGTAAGTACTTTACGAATATTCTTCCCTTGTAAGTGGCTTCAAGGATCAATAAAGATGGAGAGCATATTAGTAAAAGTAAGTTATTCTAAAAGTCGAAACGCCCGGCATTATGAACACGTGTGGGTTCGACGCAAACATTCCAACGCCAGCAGAATAAAATTTCTTCGTTCAAAAAGGCTATATTATTACATATCTCACCTGTAAAAAGTACTTCTCCTCGGCCAATATAAGGGTTGTAGTATTTATCTGATCCTCGCCAGGATAAAACGCTGGCCTTTTCAGACATACTGTTTGTGATTGTTCTTCTTCAGTATTTCTGCTGACCTTGACGCTGTTGCTAGGCGACAGTGCAATTGGGAGTTCAACAGGTATACCTTCTGTCACGCAATCTATTGATTTGTTCACTCAGAGTAATTCAAAAAAAGTTTAATCAGATTAACGCCTTATTCAATGAAAGGTAAGTCAGCATATTTCTGTTGTGGAGAACGGACAGAAGGAAAAGAATCAGCTATTTCTCAAATATGGGCACACCGAGACTGAAGAGGGACATTTAAAATAATATATTTGACCACGAATCGAGCTACCTAAATTCGAAATTTGCCAGCATCACGCAAAGCCTTTCTGCATAGTTTGCTTGGATATTTTTTCCTAACGAAACCGCGCGGAAGGGCACATACCGATCTGTATACAACCTCCCACTAGAGGCAACAATCCATACCACACCGTACCTCCCTGGGGATGGAAGAGGGGAGAGCCTGGGAACGAGGTCTCTTGACTTTGCAAACTTAGAAAGGTTCCAAAGTGGAAAAATCAATTACGCTGATATATGCAGAGTTTCATATTTTACAAGGTTCTCTCTCAATCAGCTCAATGTAGCTTATCAAATCTAGAGAGCTTGGGCCCGAACCGGAAAGACATGAACTTGGCAATTGTTTTCACTCCCAAGCTCCGTGCTTTTATTATGCTCCTCGGGTCCTACAGCTAGAAATTACACCAACTTGAGCTTTTATTTCGATTCTGACTAATTTTATACTGAAGGAGCGTGAAAGAAAGAAGGTACAGTACCGTGCAAATGTAAGTTGACAGTCCCTCGAAACTCGAACTTCGCGACTCGATCCTCGATCCTCGAAACTCGAAAGCTTCGAGTATCGAGGCTCGAGTCGAGTGCATCGAGTATCGAGTCGAGTGCATCGAGTTTCGAGGCAGGGAACAAAGAACTTTTCGCGTGATTAGTTTTTCACACTTCTTATCCGAGGCCACAGTTCAGTTCCTTTTTACAGGAACCAACTCCGCGAGACGGCCAACTGTGTTTACGTTTTTGTTGGAGCGATGTGCGCACGTGTATGCTCGAACTGGAAAGAGTTAGCTCTCCAAGCGTTTTCTCGGTTCCTTGCCGATTACAACCGAAAGTATTGTGCGTTTTTAATCAAGGAAATGCTGTTTTTGAAGTTTTGATTCGAAAGATTAAAGGACAATCAAGCATAATTATGTGCAGCGTACTACTTAGCGAGGCTAAAACCGATCGCGCGTTTCCATTTTCGGCTTGTGAATTAGCGGCCGAAAAAGTCGGAATCTTTTAGTTTCGCTTCCTTCACTGTTAAAACAGGGTTAAGTAAACAAGTAATCCAGTTATCTGTCAGAGAAGGACACGGTTACAATCAACAGTTGATAGAAAATGAAGAAAACGTGACATTGCCTTTTGAGATGATCTCGATAATATTTATGCAAATTTGTAACGCTACGCCGCAATAAACATTCGCGGCGGCTTTCGAAGTCTGCTCAAAAACAAGCGAACGGCCACGTTGAAGTTTCCCCGGTTCCTTGCCGAATCTACCGTAAATGTTGTGCGTTTTTACATAAGGATATGCTTTTTCGAAGTTTTCATTCGAAGGATTCAAATACAATCAAGTATGATCCTTGCGCAGCGAAGATATTTCAGAAGCGATCGTGTTACAATCCGCAAAAAGGCCGCAATCTTGTAGTTTTAAGCTCGCTTCGTCGAGTTTGAAGTTTGATTAAAAAGAATTGGTGTAGCATATGAAAAAATTTAAGCATGTTTTAATTTCACAACAACGACGAACGGATGTGTTTTAAATAATACGCGGAAGGAAGAAACGCGCCGAAACAGATTTATCGAACACTCACTGCCGCTGATTTGAATTACTTCAACTTTCGACCAAACTAAAAAAAACACCACATGCAAGAGCCATGGGAAAATCGCTTTTGTTCTCTCTTATTGTTTGAGGTTCGAGAAATTAATCGTTTCCTCGAAAGCTGCCATCGAGATCCTCGAAAAATTCTTCGAGCGTCTCGATACTCGAAACTCGAAACTCGAGCCTCGAACCTCGATACTCGATTCTCGATAGCTTCGAGGATCGAGGATCGAGTTTCGAGTCGAGACTGTCAACTTACATTTGCACGGTACTGTAAGAATAATATTTCGAGATTTTTACATGACGTAGCCCCTGCATTTTCCTTCGGTCGCCCCACGCTACTTTACATCAGCCTCTGCCAAGTCAAGCACAAGATTGGAAGTCGAGACTCTTTGGTCCGGACGGATACAAGGTAAGATTTAAGCCGTGTTTTCCTCTGACATCTAAACACAGCGTAAAGGAACGAATAATCAAACACAAAATTCCCTCATAGGACAGGATACGAAGTTAGAATTAAGCTACTTGCTGCTGAATTGTCGTGCTTTTGGAGTATCAGTCGGCGCACATGCATGTTGCGCGTGGCCACTGGCATATTGAATTTTCTGATGATTCATGCTATTTTCTACCTCAAGTCCGCACTCCATCATCAAAAACTTGCATCTACAAGACTAGCATTGCAGCACAAAATTCGTAAAACTAGTTACTGGTTCTGAGGTACCTGTAAGAACTAATCTTTGTTTTAACAGGAAAATATTGACCCGAATTAAGTCGACGCTGCGGTTAAGCTGAATTGATGGTAGAGGGAGTTGACGAAATCTTACATGCAATAGTCATCATCTCATTTCGTCATTATTGTTAAGATTTTGTATGTTAAAAGCTAAACGAGAACAATTCTTCCGGCATGCGTGTGTAAGTCTACCTTCCCTTGCGATATTTCGGCGTATGATTTCGGTATGGAACATGTCGCGGTGAATTTCCACGTTGTTTCGTCATTATTAATATAGCTCTTGAAATATGGATAGGAATCCTTCCAGAATTCTTTCAGTCGATTTGTACTTTCGTGATTTTGAAATGTGTACATTTCAATGTACAAATATAAATGAAATCCGTAAATTATGGGATGTACATATCAATTTGAACCAAATTATGTTCAGAAATCGAAATGGGATTACTATAAGAATTTTCGTTTTGGTTGGACTTTTAAGTCCTGGAATCTTTTGCTTTCTTTGTGAATACTTTGAAAAATATGATGTGATTATCCTGGCTTCATGGTATCTTTTACTTTGCCATTACAACAAATGTCAACAATATGAAAAAATATATGTGTGAATTTGTTGAGAGTCTTGAAGAGCATTATGCTGTTCTTTTCCTGGATTTGCTGTTCATAATGGTTAGTTTGGTAAAACACAGCCTGGCCATGGAAGGAGAGTTGCTAATAGGCCTTATCATGGTTTTCAACGCCATTTTGATGAGTAGACAAACACGTCTTGGAAATAACAGTGTTTGTATGGAAATCCTTTGTCAAATAACTTTCATAAAACATTGCTTCTGAAAAATTCTTGAATTGGAAACTTTAGGCACTATGCAAAGGCTTTTACAGAAAATAACTGAGGAATGTAGCCGTGCTAGAAAGCATCTAGTTGTGTTTTGACATTTCCATGCATTTGTCTGTATAGCGAACCAGCTGTGAACTGCTACTAAAAATAGTTTGTGGGAAAAAATACAGGGAAATGTATGGAAAGTTCAAAACACGACTGGACGCTTTCAGGCACAGCTACATCCCTCCAATTTTTTTTCTTAAGATCCTTTTCCTAGTGCAAAAGTTTCCAATTCATTAATTTTTTGGAAGTGATGTTTTATGAAAATTATTTGACATCAGATTTCCGAACAAACACTGTTATTTCAAGACGTGTTTGCCTACTCCTCAAAAATGGTGTTGAAAACCATGATAAGGCCTATAATCCAATAATCCCTAGTAATGCAGGTGCCACTCAATGCAGGTTTGAATAAAATTATGTTAACCTCCATACACTAACTTGCAATGGCTCACAAGTACTTGTTTTATCAGCCGAGTTGATATGGCAATTTGGCCATCACAAAGAGATTCGAGAGCCGATGATGCCATCTCCTTGCTTACACTCCTACAAATTGCCTGCAAATTAGAGCTGTGTCAAATAGAGTGGTTTCATTCACGTGACTACCGGCTATATTGGTTTACTGAAACAAAAGAAAGTATTTGCATAAAAATAGAGTTCAATTCCCAGAGGTTAAGTTTGGGACACCAACATGGCCGCCATTTCTTTGTTTTGGGAAACCAACATGGCCGCCGTGACGTCATGTGAAAACACTCTATAAAGTGAATGTAAGTCATTATGAGTACAGTCCAACCTGCATTAACCAACCCGCTATTAATCTTCTTTTTTAGTTTTACTGGTCAGGGGCCCATTTTTTGAAAGTCCAAGTAACTTACCAGGCCTGATTAGTATCTTTGGTAATATTTGTTTTTATCGGGCCCAGGAAGTTACTGGGACTTTTGAGAAACTGGCCCCAGGGCCCAGTTGTCCATAGCCTCCCACGCAGTCATTTTTAGGGGACTCGTATTACCTCCTCCCCACAAATGCGTGCTTACCCAAGCGCCACATTCCTTTCCCATTGTTTTACTCCCCAAGCACCCTAGCCAGTCACCATCGAGTTATTGTCTGATGATATCAAATCAAATTGCTGGTTACAACGGCCGCTTCCGTTTACCGCGAGCTTTGTAAAGTCTCTGGTACATGTGAGTCTTGAGAGATGAGTGAGCTAAGTTGGAATATACATATATATATTTTACTTCTGAAATGGCTGGTCGTGGCTGAAACGCCTAAACAAATATCGAATTAGAATACAAGCGCTTTTTGTGCGACGTTTTCTCGATCTTCCCCGCCTGATTGAGTTGACAATCGATAAAGATATCATCTCTTACGGGTGCGGAAACTCTGAAGCAGATTTGTTTGTTTGTACGAAGTGCCACGAGAGACTTACCTGATTCGAGAAAGCAAAGAAGAATGTAGAAGGTATCAAGGCGAGATCTGCAGTATTTATCAGTCCATTAAAGACTACTAAACGGGAAGTTAAACGACAAAGAGCCGATCAACTTGTGGTCGGGTCCTTGTGGAAAATGTCGCACGTGCCCCCGAACAAATTGCTACAACAAAGCGAGTTCAACTGCCAAATCTTCAAAGTTTACCGACATATCGGGTAATATTTCGGTTTCCTCCACACCGACAAGGTCGACAAAATTGAAGGCAAAGCTTGATAAATATCAAAGCAACTTTGCGTAACCAGTCGGCAAATTGACGAAAATATTGCTATTTCCCGTCCTAAATTCTTTGATTGCATGCAGTTGATAGGCATTTAAACAAGAAATTTTGAACGTGAGCTCAAAGCTTACGTAAGCTCGGTCAAGTTCTGTCTCCCCGGTGATGTTTTTCACTGTTCCTGCGAGAGGCGTTCTGAGGTCAAGGTCAACCTTCCAGATTTTAGAAGATTCACTGTGATTGGCTAAGCGGCGGAAAGGAATGTGGCGCTTGGGTAAGCAGGCGTTTGTGGGGAGGAGGTAATACGAGTCCCCTAAAAACAACTGCGTGGGAGGCTAAGTTGTCCAAAGCCTGATTAAGCTAATCCTGGGTTGTTGTGAACTTTGATTCAAATTTAACACTTCTCCTTTAATTAAGATTCTGCAAAATTATGTTTCTTCGTCAGTTTTGATTCAGACTTTTATTTACCATTAGCAATTAGCTTTTAAATACATTTAATTGAGTGAAATGAAAACCCTGGTTAACTTTTAATCATGGATTAACTCTTAGAATATTTCACTTTTTACTCAATTTTTATAGAAATAACTTCATACAGTTTCATTTTAGACTTGTAAATGTGTGCATGCGCAATGAATAAGTTATAATGCGAGGCGAATTTCACTCAATCGCTCCCTCGTTGTGTCGTAAACTTTTGGCAAATTTTGCTTGTTCTCTCGGCTCTCTCTTTTTGGAGTTCAAAATTAAATAAAATAGTCCAAAGATCACTTGACTGCGGAAAAAAGGATTTTGAGGATTTTGAATTGCACAAGCTCTCGAACAATTAAACCAAAGTGTGGGCTTCACATGCATTTTTAGTTTAGTGATTATTCAGTTTTTTTTAACCGTTTTTGCCCAATAGAATTTAATTGTATTGTTTAATTTAAGTTGTTGTAATGTGCATTTGAAAACTTCATGTTGATATTTGGGCAATATAGATGAATAATTAAATCAATTGGCTTTCAAACAACCGGGCCTAGATGTCAGTCCCAAAAATAAGTTAGAACAATGTAAACACCTTTGTGCCATACCCATGAACGATTTTTTTCACATTTCTGATTAATTGGCAGCAGGAACTTGCTAGACTTTCTTAACCTTGGTGAACTCAAATTATGAAAGGAAATAGTCTGAAATGTGAGCTACAACGTGGGTGTTGCACTGTACATTATTTTATTGCATTCACAATGAACCAGTTTAACACTGCTAGAAAATATCTGCACCAAAGGTTATTGTTGTGTCCATTGTTTTGTTTTTGACTGGGAGTAATGTGATCAGAATATTTCTTCAGCAATTATTTCTGTAAGGAAATAATTTATGAGCAAGTGTGTTTGTATGTATACCACTGGACACAAGGCATTTAATGTTTAACCACATCCAAGGCTTGTTTATGGCCAACTCCTTTGGCACAAAGTTGCCTTTTTCTTGAGAGTAGCCCTTAGTAGAGGTTTGATTTTCCAGATAGTCACAAATAGGCCATTTCTGAGTTGCTTTGAACCTCATTATGAAAGCAAGGCTAAGTGCAAACTTTTTATCATGGAAATTAGTTTTCATTCATATGCAAACAAAAGTAATTTTCGCATGAAAAGCTTTGCACCTAGCCTCGCTTTCATAAAGAAGTTCATAGCAACTCGGAAATGGCCTATTGATGCAACTTTCCTGTTTGCATCTTTATGCATCTTCAGTTGACCAGGGCTTTATAGTTGAACAACGTCAAGTATCAGGTGGAGTTAATCTTTATTGATGTTTGCATTCTTTGATTGTAGAAGATGGCTAATGTTCCACCAAAGTACGATGACCTTGGCAAAGAGTCCAAGGATGTGTTTGGAAAGGGATATGGTAAGCTGCTGATCGACATTTGAGCAATAACTGGTTTTCATCACCAAGTACCATGTTTAAAGGGTCAACCTCGCCATTTTTGCATCACTGTGAATAGCTAAAAAATATATTTGTATCAATGGAAATGCTAAAATAATGATTCCTAGTGCATAGGAACAAATATCAATTCTCTTGGCTGCAGATGGCCAGGGCTAAAATGGATTATGGCAATGTTTTCAAATTCTCCTTGTGTATTTTGAAGAAATCACTAAAACTGGTTATACTTTGTTCCTCCTTGAAGAAGTCACTTAACATTTTCCTTCTGGTGCTGTAAGAACAATAATATTAGTTCATTTCAGAGAAAAGGTTCTTTGAACATTTTTTTTTTTTACAAAATTCAAGTAAAATGTTAGTAACAATGTCCCTTTTACATCTACGTTTTAATTGTATCGTCCGCATTGCATTGCAATTGAGGTGTACAGTCCTAAGCAAACTCAGAATCCATAACAAGTTTGTTGCTAGGTTCCCTGATAGAATTACATGTAGTTTTAAAGAATTTCATCATGGTATGTGACAGGACTTTTAATGCTGTAAAGAATAATGTAGATCATTAGCATACTGTCGGTTGAATTTCTCTAATATCCCCAAAGGGACACAGGGTGACTGTCTGTTAAAATGATAGAGGTGTTTCAGTTTCCAGAACCAGAAGGTTTTGTGAAACTCAGTCTCCCTGGGAACAGTTAGTAGTTCTAGATAATGTCCTGAGAGGCTCGACAATACCACAATATCATGCCTGTTTTTGTCCTTTTGGAATTCCTTACCATCACCATATTGTGTCGTAAGATTCACTGAATGCCGAGTTTTTAAGTGCCATTACCTTGTCAGTTTGTCAAGGCTTTTCTGTTGTATTGTAAGGTTTAAAAGAATGTGTTGATGGTATGTTCTTTTCTTGTTGTAGGCTTTGGAGCAGTTAAACTTGACTTGAAGACAAAAACAAAGAAAGGAGTTGTGAGTAATTATTTGGCAAAAAATTAAGAATAACATAACAATTAAACTTAATGGTTTGTGCATGTAGCATCCTAAGTGTGTTTTTTTTGCTTGTATTACATTTCTAGGAATTTGTAACTTCTGGCTCATCAAATAATGATTCAGGAAAGGTGTTTGGTAGTTTGGAGACAAAATACAAGTATTCAGATTATGGTAAGTGGTAGGGATGCTTACATGAACAGTTATTGTTGAAGGCTACAGTGACATACCATGTTAACAGGTTTTTTTGTACACAAGACCTTTGTTGTGAGTCCAAGTCCAGAATGATGGCACCAAACTTACAACATTGTTTGACACTTAAGCCAGTTTTACGTTGCAGGTCGATGATAATATTATTACAAATGAGGTGTACTTTATTGGAAGATTATGCCACCCCCACCAAAGTGCAAAAAAATAAACTTTTCTTGACCTCACTGTTCTACCTCCCTCCCCCCCTCCCCCCCCCCCCAAAAAAAAAGAAATTGAAAGAATGTAAGTGCGCTATGAAATCCCATGCCACTGCTGTGTAAAGCGTGTGCACTATGCTTTTACTTTAATCTTTTTCACGAGGAAGTTCTCCATGTAAGTTAACTGCCTTTTGTCTTTTCACCCAAGCAATTTACTTGTCGTACTGTCTGAGCTGACATCATGATTTTTTGTTTGATGTGACAGGTGTTACCTTCTCTGACAAGTGGACAACGGACAATGTTATAACCACCAATATCACAGTGGAAGACCAGGTTGCTCTGAGAAGCCTTTCCTTTTCAACAATATATATTTTTTAGCACTGTGGTATACCTGATTCCAATAGTATGTAATATATTGTGACTTTTTTGTGTTATAGTTAGCAAAAGGACTTAAGATGGAATTTGATGCAAGCTTTGCACCAAACACTGGGTGAGTTGTTACAAAATAATACAATAGACCGTAATTCAGGGGTTTCTATAAGAGCAGGCAACAGGCGAAATTCGCCTTCTATATTAAGCAAATTGACCTAAATTTGCCACCTACTTTGCAGTTTTTGCCGTCTGCTTAAAAACTTATTGAAACCTCTGCTGTATTTTCAGTATTGAACTGGAACTAGCTTGCACACGAGGCTTATGCGGGGAAATCTTTTCACATGCAAAAAGTTTCTAATATATTCCCCCGCAATAGCCTCCATTGTAAGCTCGATCCAGTTCAATACCGAGAATACGAATATGGTCTATTTGAAAATGACTTTCTTTTTCCTGAATAGACATGGGTTCTCCTTGGAATTTTTGGTGGAGGTGTGGAGCTTGGTCCTCCAAACTCTTCTTCTCTTTCAGGCCATAATATGTAATTTTCCAGTACCCTTTTTTCACATTTGTGGCCCGTTTCTGGAAAGTCCTGGTAACTTATTGGGCCCGATAAGTATATTTTTTAATGTTTGTTCGCCGATTATGCAGTGATTACATACATGGTACTTGGCCAATGTTTTCATAGAATTATAAGATTTTAAAACTTAGTAATCATAGCTAACAAAAATGACTTCTGATAAGAAACATTTATCACCAGACACTTATCGGGCCTGGTGAGTTTTGGGACTTTCAAGAAACAGGCCCCCTGGTTTCTGGAATGCATTCCCATTTCTATCAAATCGGTACACATTTTTCAGACTTTCAAACCAAAAGGGTTAAAATCTTTACTCATTTTCTGACCAAAATGGCCCCAAAACCATACCCTTTGATGTTGCACATACCAATATAGCTTATGTAGGGGAGTATCCCACTCCACTCCACCCCCACCCCCCTAGGAACAACCACTCTCCCTGCCCTGTAGATGTACAAGCTAGCAGGCACTTTTTTCCTCTCCCTGACAGGTGATTTATTTCAAACACACCTCAAGAATGTTAATAATAATAATAATAATAATAATAATAATAATAATAATAATAATAATAATAATAATAATAATAATAATAATAATAATAAGAAGCTAAAGTCTTGTCTATTTTGTCTAATTTAGAAAGAAGTCAGCCAAGATTAAGAGTGCTTACAAGCTGGATTACTTCCATGGAACTGCAGATGTTGACTTTGATTTTGCTGGACCAGCTGTCCAGGCATCAGCAGTTGTGGGGTATGTGTGTGAAAGTTGGGATTCATCTGTCCTGTTAATTGTGCTTACATGCAAGTCTGTAGTTTATATTTCAATTTCCTTCCTGGTCAGTTGACTACTTGTATTACATGTACTTCCTATCATTTCCTTCTATTTAAGACCAAAATGTAAATTTTATTTCATTTCATTGGCTAACTTACTGTGCTCGTCCCAGGTTGTTCAAAGAGAGGATAACTTTATCCAGTGGATAAATCACTATCCAGCGGGTAAAATGTACTTCAACTAATATAATAGATTACATCCGGCGGATAGCGACTTATCCACTGGATACATATGTCCACTCTTTGAACAACTGGTGACTGATCATACTTTGAGAATGTCAATCCCATCTAAATGCAATTGTTCTTTGTAAAATTTACTCTTTGGATCAGAAATTACCCCCCCCCCCCCCCACCCCCACCAATCCATTACATCCAAAGTATTTATTAATTCTACAAAGTAAAACTTATCCACATCAAGTCACCCTTAGAATCTGTTTTTGAATTTTTTGTGGCTGTGCACAAGTTTTTATAAAATCATAAATATCTGAGAATGATGTATTATTCAGTGAGTGACACAGGCAAGCTTGGAAAAAAAGAAATCCGAGTACTCCTATTAGGAGTCGAACCTAAAACCTTCCAAATAGTTTGCATGCTCTGCCACTGAGCTACAGGAGACTCGTTGAAGCTAAGGCCATTAAACCAGGTTCATCGTTCTCATTTATTCACCAGGCTTAAAGTATGCCACACTTTTCCATAAATGCCTGGTTTCTCAGAACAATTGTTGCTTTTACCTGATTGAGAGGACATTTACCACTTTGAATAGTCTTGATGGACAATTTTTTTCTTTGATCTACAGATATGAAGGCTGGATAGCTGGTTACCAGGCTGCTTATGACACTGCCAAGTCAAAGCTAATTGCCAACAACTGTTCATTTGGTTACCGATCAGATGACTTCAACATCCACTCTTCTGTGTGAGTATATTACTAGTTACTCTTTGTGAAACACAAAGGAACCCTGCCAAAACTAATCAAGAGTCATTGCGTTTGTGGAATCTGGGTACTCATATTTTTTTTTTTTTTTTGCCCAAATAGCTTAGTCTCTGGCAATGTTGAACAATAATGATTCTTGGACCTCTTACTGTCTCAGACGGAAGACCACATTGTGTGGTACCTTGACTTTGTACATCTCGAGTCCCATCTTCTCATTTCTCAAGCAGTTGTTTCATTGTCTGTTTTCTGTTTTCTATTTGATTTCTTAACCAGCAGGAGTCTTCTTTAGCTTAAAAAAAAGAATTTCTATTAAAGTTTTTTATAATTGTCCTCATTTTTCTAGGAATGATGCTTCTAGGTTCACTGGAGCAATTTATCACAAGGTACATTAAATTGGATGGTGTGTAAATAATTATCATAAACTGATCCAACAAGTCTTGTAGTCAAGAGTTTTTGCAAGTGCTTCCCCAAAAACTGAGATATCATTTTATTCATTGTTAGATTAATAGCAATCTTGAGGCTGCTGCACAGCTGAACTGGGCTTCTGGAAGCAGCAACACTTCTTTCCAAGTTGGTTGCAAGTATGATATTGACAAGGATACATCTATTAGGGTAAGTGACTATAAAAAGGTCAACTACTCAAGTCCTTTCTATCATTATTTTGTTGCAAGTAGCTGAAGTATTGATCGATTTGTCATTTCTGAAGTATGACTAAGTTTCAGAACAGGAAAAAAATTCCACTAGTTATGGACCCTCTCTACCCTCTCTGGAGCCATAGAGAAAGCAAGTGTCTTGTACTCAACTGGTTGGGGTGGACCTTAGAAACAAGGTTACAAATTAGAAATACAAAATTCACAAAATATACATTTGCATCAGGTATTCCACCATAGAAAAGCACTGCTCAGTAGCTTTCATTCAAACCATTGGATATTCTTGCAAGGTTTCATCTGCCAACAAATCTATCACTATGTAGTTTGACTCAACTGACTAACAAACAGGGCTACATGCAAGTGCTGCTCAGTAGCTTTCAGGGGTATTTTTTGGTATTGTGTTGTTCTTGTTGTGGTTGCACTCAATTAAAGGCATTATTACACCCATTTTGAAATCACTGGTTATCCTTGAAATCTGATTGGCTCTCAACGGTGTCATTTATTCCCAAATTACACCATTTTTTGCTCTAAATCGCATTCCTTTCTTTAGCCCATCAAAATGGAAATTAAGTAACAAAAATAGAGTATTAAAATTGACAATAAAACTCTATGATTTCAAAATAGGTGTAATAAAGTGGTAATTAAACTTAGTGTCGTGCAATTTTGGTCTGAAATCATACGTGTGATTTCAAATCAAACTGGCGCTGCGCGCTCGTTCGATTTTGAAATCACACGTATGATTTCTGACCAAATTTGCACTCCACTCAGTTCAATTACCATTATTTATTACTCAGGCCGTTACACCTGTGGAGTTGTTTGTTTGATGCCTGTTTGTTTGGGATCTTCTGGTTTTGCATCACAATGAAAAAGTTTCTTTAATGCCAAGAAATAAGCACTTTCATTTGAGTGTCCCTTCAAAAACTGTTCCCTTACTCTTTTACAGACCAAAGTGAACAACACCAGTCAAGTGGGTCTGGCTTATACCCAGCGTCTGCGTGACGGAATCAAGGTCACGCTGTCTTCACTGATTGACACCAAGAATCTCAATCAAGGTGGACACAAGATTGGTTTGGGTCTAGATTTAGAAGCCTAATGAATTAGCTGTGTACTGTACTGTTCTCTGACAGTATTTTAACTGCCAAATCCACGCAGTGTGTATTTGAACTTAGTGTTTTTCATCCAGTGTGAGAATCCTTCTGAAACGGTGGAATGCTTAAGGCTAAAATTCGTGTAAAGTCATGCTTGTATGCAATTGTTTTGTTTTGAATAAACTTCAAATTAATATTTGTTTGTCATTAACTTCCTTATCTTGTCTTGAGCTTGTAAATACAATCTCTAATTTCAAATGAACTTGTACCCAAAATGGATTCCCTTCATCTACTTCACAAGTTCTGTTTAACTCGTCATTTTTTGTGTTTCTTCCACAAACTGAGGGTTCTCTATTACTATCGACTTACCTTTTTTTTGTTCCTTTTAAAACTGCAGACATGGGAACAAAAAAAAAAAAAAAACGGATCCCAAGACTACATTTTCAATGGCCCATAGCCCAGTTGAATTCAGTTAATTCGTACATAAATTTATAAAATTTCATGATAGATTTTGCCAAACGACTTTATGTCCACGAGTAATTGCAGCAGTTACACATATCCGTTCCAGCAGATGTGTATTTGTCTGTATTCTCCAGATGAGCAGGCATGTTGTTCCCGACGTCAACAAGATGACGCAACCATTCTTAATCCTCGAGAACAGTTTTTGTTGCGTCCAGAAGTAAACAAATTTCAATCTCAGACTTCTGTAGTGTGCCAGTCACTACAGAAGTCTGAGATTGGCTCCCGTGACACACACTCCGTAGGATTCCGGTTACTTTCTTTTGCTTGCTCGATTTTCGTTCGCAAAGAAAAAGACGAAAGGGGGCTCTGCTCTCAGGGTGTATAAAACCGAGCATGGTCCGTGCAATACTGGTATTTAGAGCAAGGTTTTACGAGGAAACACCGTAGAACTATAATAATTGAAAAGGATTTTAAGCAATTTATCTAGAAAAAAACTAACGTTTTATTTTGTCAGATATGCATATATCTACTAACCGTAATATTTAGTAAAGAAAGGAAAGAGAAATGGAATGCCAAAAAAAAATTGTCATTCATTTGTCCTTCCTTTTCTTTACGGTGGCTACTTGTAATGGTTTATCGCCACGTATGAAGGGAATTGAGGGGGCCATATTCGAAAATATGGTTGTCCTCCTGCATCCAGTATTTAGCATTTACAGTGGGATCATCCCGCGGTAAATGTTAAATACTGTCCAAATTGGACACATCAATTCCTTTTGGTTCAAGGAACCATTGGATGGAATATCCGTTAAAGTAGATGCGGCTTTAACGCCCCCGTTGCATTTGTCTGTTTTCTCCAAATATTAAAGCAGGTATGCGGTTCCCGATGTCAACAAGGTGAGGCAACCTACCTTTATCCTCGAGAACTCAGTGTGTTTGTTGCGTCCAGAAGTAAACAAATTCCAATCTCAGACTTCTTTAATGGCACGGGCAATACCGGGCCACTACAGAAGTCTGAGATTGAAATTTGAAGACTCATCCTTCAGCTTCGAAGTATTTTCCTCAACAAATGGCTCCCGTGACACACACTTCGTCGGATTCCGGTTACTAATAAACTGAGCATTGTCCCTGCAATAATATAATAATAACAGTATTCAGAGGCAGTTTTACTGAGAACATACCGTAGAACTCTACATTAGCAAACTCTGGTGGTGATTACGACCCAGCATAAATATCATCATCGTCTTTTTCTACATGTGTGGTATCCACTACCAGGATGCACGTTATCGTTATTTTCTGCCTGGAACATTTCTGGATATAAACCATTCTGGTTGACATTACCAAATTCTGAAAGAAGATCACGTCATTCATCTTCAATGTAATGTCCCATGAAAACTACGAAGGACTTGTGATGTCTACTTGGTTTGTTATCCTTTTCGTCTGCAGTTTTGTTTCCGGTTTGATTTGCAGGGATTTCGCTGTTCTCTGCAGCAACATTTTGAAACTTCTGAAGCAAAGGATTGGTGTTACTGTGAATCAGGTTCATATAACGAGTAGTATGATTCTCAAGACAAGTCAGTTTGTCTTCCATGTCTTCCGATCAGCTCCAAACTGGACATGCGGTTATTCACAAACTCAGTAAAAGGGGAGACAAAATCTTTTTAGTTGACATACTGGCTAAGTTATTACTGGCAAACGAACATTGGAACTGTGGTTAAAGTCACTAATAGCAGTGAGCCAATCTGACTTGCATAGACTTTGCATCAAGTGCGCAAAATGCCAGTCAAGCTTCAAACCCTCTTATTACGATACGCAGTTGGTCTGCTGTTTACTGTTGAGTGCTGGAAGCAATTCGCGTCTCCAGATATTGTTCCCAGGCCTCGAAATTAAAAACTTGCTTCATTCCAGTCTGGTTTTCCTTGTAAGTATGTGGTAGCGATCATATCAATCATAGCCAAGGATTAATCTGATCACCAGCACACACTTCCAAGGATTAATCTTGTTCTTTGTGTCAACCGACACGGAAACAAGGTTGTCAATAGACATAAGGCGGACATCAATAGTTGCACCCGAGTGCCTGAAGTCTTCTTGAACATGGACAGCGAATCGACGGAAAAACAATTCTTCTTCTGTACCTACTGAAAAACAAAGAAAGGTAAGCTTGGATTAGGCGCAGACAACAAAAGCCAGAAAACAAAAATTTCTAGGGTAATGACGCTAGCACTGTTTTTAAACGGACATACAGGCTAATAAAATTAATTCGAGGCTCACAGCTGAAGTTGATAACGTTTGTAAATCAAATTAATTTAGAACAGGATAGCGGTGATAAATACAAAAAATTGATAAGCTAAATTATATCCCTCATATGAAAAATACTGAAACTGCAGTCAGAACTAGTGATCTTAAATGTGTACGACTCTGACTTGTAAAAACGTTAAAAACAAACCGTTTGTCACAAAACTAAGAAAAACGTTTCGGCAGAAAATCTTCGGCCTTCGTGGGTTTAAAAAATGACAAATAAGCAAACGCTTATCCAACGGTTCACACTTTGCGCGTGCCACACTGACGACGCGTACTGAAAACGATCAACGCGCGAGAGAACAAATAACGTGAGTGAGCTATAAATTTCCAGGATGAAAATACGTTTTTCGAGTTTTCAGAGTCGTACCGTTTAAGATTATATCATATCCCTCACATGTTTCTTTTGGTTTCCTAAAATTCATTTCCAGTCCTTGACTACATTTTTCCTCGTAACAAAACGAAATGTAACGTTTCCAACAAATCAGCCGAGTAAAGCGCGTGCGAAAACATCATTTACGTCAGAAAGAAGAGAAACCATGGCCACGAAACCCAAACAAAAGATAATACTTCAAATTGAGCGCCGGAGTCGGCAAAGGGAAGGCTTAAAAATAATACTTATAGATTTTAACGAAAACTTTTAACGGTTGCAGATATAAGGAATCAGAAGTAAATAGTCCTTTGAAAAAATATGTTGCAATTAGTTAACCAACGACTTTTAGCACGTCACCTAACGTTCCTGCCACTAACGCCATACGAAAAAATCCCAGGATTCGTAATTTTAGACGAATTTTAAAAGCAAGCCTTACCTTCATTGCTAGCGTTGTTGAGGAGGTTTCCAACGACGATAGGATTATAATTGCCAATCAGTATCAAACGCATTTTCATGTTAACATGAATAACTTTTCCCATCTTGAAAGCGGCACGACTGAATAAGTGCGCGTCGCAAAACGAAGTAAAACTGAAAACAACGTCATCAAAGCAAATTGTAGCAATCAACTTATGCGCGCTTTAACTATCGAACGTCCACGTTTTTGTTGAGGCGGCTTATCTGGCTTTCTACGATTCAGTTTATAAATAAAGCAAAATAGTTAGACAAAAACTAAAAAGCAAAAGGGCTGGTTTTGCAAGCCTAACTGTCAGAAATACTTTAATTTTTTTTCTCGTTTTTTTTATACCACATGAATGGCTAGAAATCTCTGGGTCCGTTACTCAATAACCTTGACAACCTTCCATGTCCAATCTTGATTACATCAAAGATATTAGAGATTTGTTCCGTGGATTTCACCATCAGCGAAAAGCCCGGCGGTTTAAAGTCACAGCAGGCTTACAGCACAAAATGTAAACTGTAATGAAGGGGGGAAGGGGGCTAAAAAATCCCAATATTTCCAGCCCAAAGTTTACCCCAGACCTCATTCATTCACGGTGCCCTCAAGGGAAAGAAAAGTCTGACACGAAGGCCTTCTTTTTCCATCTAGACGTTCTGAAAGTTTGTTTTCGTAAGAGTTCACTCAAGCTCGTCGGTCACTCTTTCGGCGCACAAGTCTAGTTCCATCCCATGAGCCGTGTGAAAGAACAAAAAAATACACGAGACACATTAATGAAACTGTACTAATTACACTTGGTAGAAAGTTCAACAAACTACTCTGCTATAATAATTTCTCTGCGAATATTGGTGGTATGGAAACGTTTAAAGTATATGTGTAAAGCTCGAAACACGTAACATAAACAACAATTATCGATTATTGTCTGGAAGAAAGCATTTTTGTTCAGAAATGATTTGTAAACGTCCGTCGAATTACACCTCATAATAATATTTTTTGTGTATTAAGAGCAAGTCAGAGCGGCCCGGGGAAAAATGTTGGAAATTCAAAACTTCATGAATTCTGGTCCTATAGTAATAATTCTAGTCTCTAAATAAACGTTAAATGGAGAATACTTTGCTTAATCATTTCCGCTTTTTTGTTTTCTCTTCTCTCTCTTTCTTTTCTTTCCACGTTTGTCAACATATCCAAGAAATACATATAAATTAACTCTGTATTTTTTTTTCTTTTGCATTTCCGTTGTAAAGGCATCTCGCCATGCAACTTCCCACCAAACAAACACTGGCGCATTAGCATTTTGTGGGACTGCGTACGTCCGTACGGATGGACATAAGTGACGTCATAACTAAACTCCAATTTTTTGTATTCATGGGTTTCCCAAATTTTCTTAGCTATATATAGGGCTCGGGACGCGCGCGCGGAGCTACGCTATCATGAGCTATCAGGTGATCTGAGCTCTCAAGCATCACGATAGGTCAACAAATATATGTGACATCATAACTTATCGTCGCTTCAGGTTTTCGCTTGGTAAAAGAACCGCCACGAGCTTCGACCTCCTCCCCATAAAGACAACGTCTTTACTGTAGCCATGTTCTTTTGTCCCAACAGAGAATCCATGCTCGAGATATTCACTGTGATCTTGCTAATAGCTCTCAACAGCCGTTGAAATACAGAGAGATTGTATTTCTACAGTTGAAATGGACGAGTTCGATGCTCACCCGGGATGCTCAGCGACAAAATTGCAATCCACAACTGAGCCATGTCATTTAGAAGACTTCCTTACCCTAAAGGTTTTCAAGCAAAATATGAAATGAGACATGGTAACATTTCAAAAGGGATTAAATACATAGCTGCAGGAGGAAATAAGTGATAAATTAGATTAAAAGCAAACAATAAGCAAGGAACCGCACATCGAAAATGCTGCAAGTGTACGCAGGATCTGTAAAGATGTAATCAGCCAAAATATAAAATACTCAAATTTCTCCAAGGCTGATCGGACTGCGTAGAAAACTTAACACGACAGCGACATGATAGAGACCAAACCGAGAATCAACAGAATGCGGCAACCGTGGACAGCTGTTTCGAGCTGGTTGGCTCTCGGCGTACCACAGCAAAAAGTAGAACACCATTGCGAGTCGAGTGGTCTACCAAATGCACGTAGTAGCTGACTTCGGATGGGCCCAAATTCAGACATCCGTCCATGTCATAGCGCGTGACTACGAGCAATGAACAAAAGAACTGAAATATTAAGTTAAAGGAGAAAAGCAAAATTTTCCTTCACAGGTGCATGGCCAGACCATGTTAAAAAGTACAGCATATCGGATCTAAAAAGACGTGCATTTGGTAGACCACTCGACTCGCGTTGGTTGTTCTACCTTTTGCTGTGCTACGCCGTGCTGACGAGAGCTGGGACGAGAGCCAACAAGCTCAAAACAGCTGTCCACGGGTGCTGCATTCTGTTGATTCTTGGTTTAGTTTCTATCATGTCGCTGTCGTGTTAAGTTTTCTACGCAGTCCGATCAGCCTTGCAGAAATTTGAGTCATAAATTCGGATTGAATTTGTGCGTAAATCCCAGTTTTCAACGCGCATTAAAATACTATAAACTCTTTGGTCAGAAGGCTGATCTCCATGAGTACGAAAAAACATTGCGAAAAGGTAAAATCCACAAATAAGACAAAACTGGAAACGAACTTCATCTGCTTACTTCCCTTTCACTTCTCAGTTCTGTCCTCCCACCCCTCCCCTCCACTCTTCCCCTGCCCATCCCAGTTAGTATCCCAGACTGTTTGACATCCATCAAAAGCAACCTTTGTTCCTTCGAGTCTGTTACCATGCAAACAACATTCAAGTTTCCCTTCTTTCTCAGAAATCTCGTAACTTTGAAGATCACTTCAGGTTGATATTCATTTCAGTGTCGCAATTTTCTATTTGGCAAGATAAACAAGTCACATTGATCTGCGGTTAAAACAGCGACTAAAATCGTTCCTAAATTGTGCAGAAAAAGGAAAGAAAGCTGAGATTCAGTCGCACGAGTGTCTTCCTGGTTCGCTTAAAGAAACGGCTTCACCACAGGTATGCCTCTTAAATCGACTTTATTTTGACTTGAGATACTATTTCCTTGGTCACAAATCATGGTATTCTTTTTCCAATCCCTGATCAGTGATAATTTTTCAACTCTTAAGTGCTGAAGGAATAAAAGAACAGAAGCGTACTGGAAGATTTCAGACGACGCTCGCGTGAGTGGCGTCGCTTCTGATCACGAACACACGCAAAAGAAATATTGCTCATTGGTACCTCGCAAAGCAAATCAAAGACTTAATCATACCTCAGTCATGGCGGTACAAATAATACGCCATAATTTCAGATGAATTTTATTTATTTTTCAGGGTTTATCAAGGCACATTTTGGTTTCCATTCCGATCCACGGTCTACTGACTTCAGCTTGTGGGGCGTCTCCCTGATCTGTGATCAGTATTGCGACATTTCAGGTTTGTTTCAATTCTTGATACCGATCTTGGATATGCATAACTTGTACCTTCAGTAACGCAAGCGTGCCCATAACACCTTTGATCGGTTCTAAGATCGATCGTGATTTCTCGATTTTAGTAGCCATGAACGGAACTTAACTCTTGTTTGTTATCATTAAATGCATTTCAGAAAAGAATCCGGCGTGACCAGAAAACACGTCATTTGCATTCAGACACAAATTTGAATCTGTTTGTCACCTTGAGACTTTTCTATTGCAACTGTTCAATTAACTTCTGATAAAAAGAGGATTCAGTTTTGTTCACACGAATGAATCTTCCAATGTGATTGCTTGTGATGTTTGCCTGAATGGCTGATCGAGAAAACATATTTTGTTTATGTCCTGAAATGTATTAGTTAGATGCATGTACGCATCATTGGGCAAGAGACAAGTGATCCGAAGACCACAATTTTCAGTCATTGGCTTATCTTGGTGTCAAATAAGATGGCTATACTAGCATTACGCGTGATGCTGATTTATTTTTATTGTACCCTTCGCAGATTTTTAAAGCTATCCTCCCTTTGGAATTGAAATATTGCGTTACGGTACTCGAGATCATACCGGAAATTTCTTTCTGAAAACGTCATGACAGGAGCGGATACATATCTGACTCACGCGCTTTTCAAGGCTATTTATATTTCCTATTTACGGCATTTCATTATTGGAGATCATACTAGAAATTGTTTTCAGAAAACCTCATGACCTGGAGCAGATTACATATCTGACTATGAAGACAGAAGACAATATTATGGTTGAAGAGAAAAAGACAAACAGACAAAAGCTTTCCTGAATATCTATATGGTATGTTTTTATTCAAATTCTAAAAAAGATCTCACTATTTAGAATAAACTGGGTCAAATACTATTCCTTTTCCTTCCACTTAACCGCCTAGTATCAGCTTATTCATGCTTATAGGTGTTGAGATATACGCAATCTTAATTTCCGTACCTTTTAAGTATGAATTAGCTAATACTAGACAGTTTAAGTGGAAGGAAAAGGAATAGTACTTGACCTTATTAATTCTTAAAAGTGAGATCTTTGTTAGATTTAAATAAAAACATGACACTCTCCGATCTCAAATGAAATACAAACAGCGGACTCAAAAGATGAAATACAACCACGCACTCAAAACCTAGAACCACCTTGACCATCGCGATCATCATACTTCAGGGTATCCTCCGACTCCAGTAATTGAAATATCTTGTTCATCATGAAAAGCAGTTTCTAGGAAAGCACTGTTCCTTAGCTATCCATTGAGTGATCACCCTTTAGTATTTCCTTCAAGGAGTTAAAAGTTCCATGACCCTGTACAACACAATTGTACATACAAGACTTCTTATCGAATGGGCTCTGGATCAAAACACGACGAGGTAGGACAGTGGCTGAACCAGAAAGGTGTCAGAAGTTTAACAACTTTGGCTCTCTGGCCTCATTTTGTATCAAATAAAAGAGGCGACAGGCAGGTTTGGTTTTTCACTTAGAACAGCCACTGTAACACAATGCACTGTGTCACAAGAAAGTACTGCATGTTAGATAACCCACTGTGACCACTGTTGTTAAAGATTTTACCCGCCGAAATTAAACTTAAATTTGTTTTCTTAGGTTGGCAAGAAAGCTTTACTAATTGGTCTCCATGGCAACAGCAGCGGCATCCACCAAGGAGACGACCAATTATGCCCGGTTGTGTCGTTTGTTGGTGGACGTTGGTACCCTGGCATTGAGAGACAAATTCAATGGCATCCACTCACCAGCAAATCTACAAGCTGTCTTGGCGGGAAATAAACCCATGTTGCAGTCACTGAGAGCACGGAAGATAATCAACCCAACTCAGTGGGGCAAACTCTTCCCTGCTGTCCCTTCTTCCGTTTCATCAGCTTCTTTTGACATCACTCTGTTAATGGTTCTGTTTCGAAACATATGTGGTCTAGCTGCTCCTGCATCAGGCTGGGACGCCCTTCCTCCCTCAACAGATATAAGTCTTGAGGCAGACATCGCCCGTGTGAAGTACTACAGAAACACTGTTTATGCTCACGCTGAACGTGCTTCTGTTGACGATACAACGTTCAACAAATATTGGAGTGAGATCCGGGACACTCTGGTACGGCTGGGAGGAGTTGCCTATAAAGCAGCTGTTGACAATCTTGAAACAGACTGCATGGACCCTGGAGTGGAGGAACATTACAAAGAACTTCTTCGTCAATGGAAAAACGACGAAGACAACATAAAGGACAAGTTGAACGAAATGGACAGCGACATCAAAAAACTCACAAAAAAGATCGATGACTTGGTAGAAGCCGCTGTGACTTCAAGGACTGAAACAAGTGATGAAGGTGAGTTGTGTTACGTTTCCATGTAAACCCCAGTTAATTTATTTATATAAACCATATTTCATTGTTGCGTATCAAGGATCTAAGGTGAGATGATTTAAGTGGGGGCGCTTCTGTGATCCTACTATTTTCTAGCATGACTGGGCTCAAAAGTATCGTGCCTTGCCAGAACCGCACAGCATAATGTAAATTACGGGACAACAATCTATTACATTTAACATCATTTTCTACGGCGGGAAAATTTTCAAACATGTGTTCTGGAAAACGATGAAAATCCAACTTGAGTGGCCAAGAGCTCTGGAACCTTTACACCAATTAAAAAATAAATAAATAAATAAATAAATAAATAAATAAATAAATTCCCACTAGTACATGATCAAAGCTTTTCGTACCAGCAAATTCCAGAAAGAAACCCATCGCATTCAACAAAATGAAATGGTAAAAAACACAATCTTTTACTTTTTGCCACTTGTATGTTTTTAAGAGTATCTTGAAGGTTAGCAGTGTTTAGGAATAAATGCGTCTTTTCCATTTAAAACTATAGATTCGCTTTTTAACTGCAATGAAAAAATACAACATAGAAGGGGGACCAACTGCTCCTCATCCGACCTCCCACCCTCCTTAATTTTTCCTGCTTATTCACCCGAATCAAAAGGTGTAAAGCTAAAATTGATACGTCCCATTAAGAAAATTATTAATAAGATTAAACCAGGCAATTTTCCTTGCAACTTGCAACGCAACTCCTTTGAGACACAAGTTGCGGACAATTGCCCGAGTGACTTCCCTCTATGCAAATTTTCGCTGTGCAGAAAATTACGTTGCGCTACTATTGGCAGGGGAAGAACAATACACATTTTCTTTTTTTTAATAAAGCTGCGAGATCCATTGTTTTCTCTGCCTTGCAACGTCAAGTGTTGCCTCGTAATACAGTTATTTTTTATTGCTTCTATTTTGGGAATTTTTTTTGGAAAAACTCAAGTAATCTCATTATTATAACCTGCATTGTATACTCTCCAATGATGTGAATAATATTTAACAAAACCTCGCCCCAAACACACACCACAACCAAGAACGTTTTAACTTAATTCCGGTCGTTAACTTAAAAAGTTTAAGATTAAAGTCAACTAGAACATTTAATCGCTCTGCCCTTTTAGTATTTACCTAGCGTTTGAGTATTTCAATGTCACCTCCGTGCCTGAAGTTTGCTCAAATCCCAGCTTCCAGCCCAGATTTTGCTTTGGATAGCATTTCCAGTGTCCAAATTTAATGATCAACTTCCACTCTCAATGCACGAAATCTCATTTTTCAAGTGAAAAAAAAAGCAAATACCAATTCTCATTTTAGCCGTAACAACCTTCTTAAGTACTAATATGATTTTACTTACCCTTTTTATACTCGATCTGCTTAAGGTAAAATATTCAACGCAGAGATGTTGTTCGATACCTCTTTGGTGTGCCGAGAGAAACATCACGAGAATGAACTTCTTACGTCATTCTGTGAACAGTGTAAAGTGTGCATCTGTGACAAGTGTGGGCAGACACGTCATAGTCATCACACCAAAGTAGATATCCACCAAGCCGCCAAGGAATGCAAAGTTAATATAGAGGAGATTGCAGAAGAAATGAAGAAACAGGTTGCTGATTTCCAGATACAAGTGGAAAGGTCTAAAGAAAGGACGAGGAGAAGCAGAGAGGAAATTGCCGCCGCTCGAAACAAAGCATTAACATCTCTTGAGGAACTAATACAGCTTTTAAAGAAGCATGAAACAACTACGATGACCAATTTAGATCTTCAGGAAGAAACAGAGTTAAGAGGTCACGCGACACAACTGGAACACTTCCAGACTTCCATAAGCAAGTTACAAAAATCTGTGGAGTATTGTGAAGCCATTTTACAAAGAAACGAAAGCATTGAAATTCTTCAAGTGCGTCAGCCTCTCGTCGAAAGGTATCGAGGCCTTCTAAACGTAGAGAAAGTGAATATTAAAACGCCGGTGCACACAGCATTGCACGCCAGGTACGAGATCAATGACGAGCTTGTTCAGACTCTGAGATGCGCTGTTCCAGGTCGAATAGTTGTTAGTAACACGGACCATTTGCAGTCAGTAGCAGAAGGAAAAGGCTTGAAAGAAGCAGATGTCGGAAATGAAGCTGAGGTTGTGATAACAACAAAAGATTCCAATCAAAAGCAGTGTTACGATGACGATGATTATATTACTGTGAAAGTAAAGACACCATCAGGAGTGGAACTAAATCACAACATCACTCACCGCAAAGATGGTGAATACAGCATCACCTACACACCAGATTGCGTTGGACAACATGACGTGGTAATTGAAGTTAACAGTCAGCCGCTGACTGGTAATCCATGGAGTCTCCATGTGTCTCCACATCATTACAGACACTTGTTCTCGTTTGGGTCACGCGGGAAAGCACAAGGACAGTTTGAGTTTCCCTGTGGCATTGCAATAGATGATAACACAGGAAACGTTGCAGTCCCTGATTATGTTAACAATACGGTGCAGTTGTTTAGTTCAGAAGGAAAACATTTGAACACTATGAGTGGTAAAAAAATACTTGAACCCACTTCGGTAGCATTCACCAGATCTAGCAACGTAATAGTCATTGCTTCTGATAAGATTTCTTGTTTAAATGAAAGCGGCAAAGTAGGTAAAAACATCACACACAAACACCTGAAGTACCCAATGAACTTGACTATTGCACGTGATGGACGCATGGTGGTGTGTGACGGGGGTGACAATACAGTCAAGGTCCTGTCCCCGGACGGTACACAGCTGTTACTCACCATCAGTGATCCAGATCATGAGACGCCGGGCTATGCCGTTTCTCATCAGGACATGTTTGTTGCCTGCTATCACTCGACAAGTAATGTGAAGGTATTCAGCAAGGATGGAATGGTTCTGCACAGTATCGGTACACACGGGTTTGGTGACGGACAGCTGCGTTATCCTACTGCCGTCTCAGTTGACAGTTTTTCAAACCTGGTGGTGTGCGACCTTGATAACAGTAGACTTCAGATTTTCACGCTTGATGGCGACCTTGTTAGCAAAATAGAAGGTAAACACACTGGTCTTGTTAGTCCGCGTTCTGTTGCTGTGTCACCCACTGGACAGCTGTATATTACTGACATAAGAAAACACTGTATTCATGTTTTCCATTAGAGGAGTTTGATTTTAATGAATTCAAGATAGCAATGCACCCATTTTAGAACCGATTTTAGTATATCAGTTAACTTATTCCTTTTTAACTAACATTCCTTGTCGATTTTCTGGAAAAGAAAATGAAAAAAGACGTGATAGCTATGGGTACAAACCCGGTAACCGCTTTGAAAAACAAAGAAAAAAAAAAGAAAAAAAAAAGCTGTTGTATTAATTCACTTTACGCGTTTTACTGAGTTGACAACTATGTTTTTTGAGAAAAAGTAGATTCTTGGAAACTTGAACCGTCAGGGGAAACGAAGAATTGTTTGGGAGTTAAAAAAAATTCAGAGGTTAAATAACCATAAAGTAAGGATCAAATCGGGAGAAACTAGTTTTTGTTAGAGAAAGTTAAAAGGCCGAGTTACTAGGAATTGTAACTTTATTCCAGTAATCAGAGTTTAAACTTCTGCTAAGTAAGGATCAAAGAAGGAAAACTGCTTCTTATTCGAATTAGCGAGAAGTTCCAGTTATTAAGGACGGTTCCTACTTTGCTACTGCGTATACGTTCTGCGCATGTCAGGATTGTCCCCAAAACTCTGATTTCTTAGGGACGTTCGCTGCTAATTTAAAGGTATTTTTGCACCAAATTTTTGGCTGTGCTAGAATTTCTTAGAGTTTTTGAACTCCAAAAAGAGATTTTTTTCAATAAGTTATTTCTCAATTAGTGATTGAGCTTAATTTTGCAAAAAAAAATTCCATACATCGTTTGTAAATTAAAGCTTAATTGTTTTATTATTATTGTTTTCTTATATCTAGAAATGTGTGGTTACAGAAGGAGCCTTTCATTAGTTGTAGTCCACACTTATAGCTTATGGTTTGTGAAAAATGAAGTAACCTGCTCGGGCTCCGTGAAGTGTAAGATTATTATTGAATATATACGGTTTTTGAAATAAAATGACCATAGAACCCTGCCAACTCGAACAAAATGTGATTAAGAATTTGACCACACACTATCAGCTAACTCAAAGTCTCCGAACTGCGCCGATCAATTTGAAACTCCAACATCTTTCCCACGAACATTTGAACTTTGAAAATTGGCTTGTTCAAATTCCTGCCCCACGGGACCAAAGAGCCGTTCAAACTGTCCTGCCCCTAGCGCCGAATTTGGCGATCAAATACCCTCCCCCCAAAACTGGTTCATTTACATTCAAATAAATTTTCTATACACTCCTTAGAAATCGGCGGAAACACTGCAAAGTTTGTGTAGACCCTCTTTCGTGATCCCTTGGTGAGCCAATATTTCATAAAAGCGTCATTTTCCCCTTGAACTCGTCTGTGGATCAGGAACCACGTGTATTCAGCCGGAGAAGACTTGACACTTAAAGTTCAAATTTCCCACCCCACCCGGGTTAAGTTCAAATCTCTCCTTCCCCAATTCTGGAAAGCCTTTCGCGTCCGACTACCAGGGCAGGGAAAATAGCCGTTTTCCCTTGGAGCTTCGACAAGGCGGGGCTATACTGTACGTCTGGCTTTCTTTCGATTCCGCGGGTTTTGTTTCTCCCTATGAAGATCGGTTGGATTTTCGAGTCTTCCTTTTTTGCGAGTAGTTTGGGACAACTTATTTTGGCAAATTAGGTAACACTGATTTAATAGGCTTGTTCAAATAGTGCCAAGAGCTTGATCTTCTCAAAAAAGCGGCAAAGAAAACTAGATACTCCAAAAGGACTTGAAGATTTCCTGAGATTTACGCGTTCAGTAGGAATTTACAGAAAACAACTTGTACAGAATCGCAGCAACCTCCGCTTTCCGATAAGTACACACTCCAGCTAACATCAGAAAGCTAGTGCAGAAATGTTATCAAGAAAAACCCGCCAAACTTCATTAAGAAAGAAGAGTGGCCAGGCAACTCCAATAGAAAATCGCCGTGTGATTTTGAAGACAGAGGTGTACAAATTCCCTTGCCCTTTTGAAGTGAAGAATCCACCATTTTTGGCGCTGAGTCAAATCAGGAAATGACGGACCCACCGAACGAATTTCAGCATTCGTTGACAGCATACTTCAGCCATTGGCTAAATCACAAAAGTCCTATCTTAAGGACACTCCTGACTTTGTAAACTTCATAGGAAGGACAACCCTCCCAGAGGAAACGTTCCTAGTCTCCCTTGACGTTACAAGCCTATACACAAATATCCCGCATGGCAGGGAGAGGAAATCGGCGGCATGCAGAGCATACCAGACTTACTACAGGGATAACACCCCCATCTCTACTCACTCTCTCAGAGAAATTCTAAGGATCATCCTTCAAGAGAGTTCATTTGAATTCAACGGCAAAAACTATCTTCAAATACACGGAACGGTAATGGGCAAAAAATGGCCGCCGCTTTGCAAACATCGTTATATCTTAGCTTCGGTTGAGATGGAAATAATCAGCCAAAGAAAAACAAAGCCGCTTGTGTCGTAAAGATACTGATGACATGTTCTCACTTTGGAGTGCTGATAAGAAGGAGAGAAGATTTTCGATTGTCCTTGCAAACAGGCACCACCTTACAATTAAATTAACGACTGAAATCTCAAAAAAAGAAATAAACTTTCTGGACACAACTCAAAGGCGAGAGCCAGACTCTACAATCAAGAATCCTTGACATCCGCACACACTTTAAACCTACAGAGACTTTTCAGTACACATATTTTTCTTCCTGAGAACCACCAGTGGTCAGAAAAGGTTCACTTCGCCGATGATCAACAGCGAGGTTTCGATCTGTAATATACCAGATGTTTAATTTACATATTGCGAAACTGGCAAATTTTTACTCCTTCTGTATATTGAAACAATCACATGATATGTGAAAGTATGTACGCCCTCTATTGCAAAACGCCCTTTCGAGCTAGAGGCTATCACCATAATCTCATTGAAAAAATTATCACTGAGGTTAAATTCACGAAACAGAACCCTCTTTACAACAAAAAAGAGAAAGTGCGAAACAGAATTCTATCTTTGGTCACAACGTACCACTCGGAGTTGCCTAAACGGCTAAAAACATAACATCTTGATGAGCAATTGCCATTTAATTCAAAACCAACCATAACTTCGGGAAATATTGAAAGAGCCTCCATTTATTTCATACAAAAAAGGTAAATCCTTAAGAGATATACTCGTGAGAGCAAAACTATAACAGGAGTACCTAAAAGGGCTGTACAGGCCCGCAAATGATCCCCGGACCGGAAATGATCCCCAGATTGGACCGCAAATGATCCCCGATCGCCTCACCATAAATACAGAATGGAATGGACTCAAATTTGGACCGTGGATTTAAACATTATACCCTTTCTTTTTTTTTCTTCTTAATAACACCAGTCGTTATATTTGACCAATCTGCATGCATATGATTTACTTATACTATTACAATCCCCAAAATGTGCACGAATGTTTTTTCGAAAAAGGAAGGAGAATCGGTCAATGCACTTCAGATGGCGGTCAAATCTCGCCCACTATCGTCGTCTTTGTTCTTAATCGGATCTTAATCTGTTGTTTTTGTGTCCATTTGCTATGGCTATTTCGACAGCATTGCTTTGGTGGGCCATGAAGCGGAAATCCATGGCATAGTTTTATTTTGCCATAGATATTGGTGAAAAATGCGGGAATAAACATAATCACCACATAAAAATTGATTCATTAGTTACTTGAAAACGCTCTTACAGATCTTTTTCTAATTTCGCTTCAAGTTGTCTTGATTGAGTAGTTAAAATCCCTAAAGTTTCGTCGTAAAGTGCTTGACTATATTTCGAGATAATCGACAATGTTTAAAATGAGAGGCTATGCGCTTTCGTTGCTATGGTAATAGCTGTTGCTTGGAAATCGATGAGAAAATTAACTTTGATCACAATGTTAAAATGATGATGTAGTGTGAAGGAGATCGAAGTTTATCTTGTATGCGAGATTGTAATCTCAAAACTTCCACCTTAAGTCCAAAAAAACTGGTGCAAGCCTCCTTAACGCATTTATGAAAGCCCCACCAAAAACCCTGAGATTTTTTTTGCGATTATGCAAAAGACGACCTTGAGGGTCTGAAGGCAAAGAGAAAAAATTGTTTGCCTTTAGCAGTTGAACGCTCGGCTGCCGCCATTTTTGTTCTTTTTTGTCCCTAGTACTAGGATCTTCCGAGCGAAGGTAGTTTACTGTCCTATCTCTAAAAAAGATCCTAACACTAGGGCCAAGTACAACTTTTTGCATGTAAACTGAATACAGAAAACATATGTCGCTAGGTCGATCCGCCCTCAGGGATCTTCCTAGTGTTAGGATATTCCTCCCTCCATGTGGACAGCCCCTTAATTTGATCAAGAAAAAGTAATCTAGAAGACAAAAGCTGAAACTCAAGCCACTGCATCAAAGGAAGAAGTTAAAAAAACTTGCACAAAAGAGTTAAGAGCGTGCTGCGGAACAGCAGTGATAAGTTTCCTGGTTCGTCGAGTCCGACCTCAACACAAACCAGGCGCGTAACTAAGGTTTCGAAAGGGGTGTTCGTTGAGCCCCAAATCTTGCTGAGCGCCGGAGGCGCTCTTACTAGGGGGGCCGGGGGCATGGTCCCCCGGAAATTTTTGAAAATCTAGGTTCCCAGAAACCTCATTTCCTGCATTTTGAGACCCATTTTAGGCAAACCACAACTTTGTTTCACAGCAGCTTTTTAAGCTATATACATCATTTCAACGGCATAATTGTTCCACTTAAACAAGAAAGTTCAATGTACATTCCGCGCCCTGTCAAGTTCTGATAGCTATTCGATCTGCTGATAGTGATACACCAAGCTGGTAAACTGCATCATTTTCGGGTGTAAGCCTTCGAACAAATAATTATCTCGTGAAGACTGACAGGCATATCATTTTTGATATGCATTAGAGCCAGGGCGGACAACCTACTCTCTCTCATGGTACACCTCATGTAGTTGTTCAACCTCCACATTGCGCTTATGGAACGTTCACATTCACAAGTGAATGTTCTCAGGCGAACTTGTACGTAATTACGCGTGAAACTCAACAAGGCTTGAACTATTAAGTTTGAAGTGAATCGCATTCAGAGAACAAAACGTATCGCAAAGCATGCTTTTCTATGGCTTTTTCGGGCGGAGGCGGTTTTACCGCAAAAATAAAACGTCATTAAAATTAATCTCCAAGGGTTCTTAACAATTTTTATTTTTACTGAAGATAAGATATAAGGCCTAAAGAACGGGTTTATATCTCTATTTCTCTTTGGTTGATGTATTTCGACCACAGAACCTTTATGTAAAAGTTTTTCTTCCGCCATTATTGATCGTCAAAGGGGGTTCGTTCGAACCCCTCGAATCCCCCCTCCTACGTGCCTGCAAACCCAAAGCGTTTTCTGTCGATATTAAAGCTGAATTCCAAACCGCATCCAAAAATTCCTGATCGAGTCTTGATGCCAATATCAGCCAGTGCACTGACCCAGGTGATCGTACGCCGTTAAGATCTTCAGCTGAAAATCCTCGGGAAATCGCCAATTTATTTGACTCAGTCCTACTTCGCATCAGTTTTCGCCATGACACCCCCCCCCCCCCCCCTCTCCCTTCATCTGGACTGACCTGCCAACGCGCTCACGGTTAGCAAAGTCCAATCCATGCTCGAAACCCTTAATGTCACGAAAGCAACAGGATCTGATCTCATCTGATCTGAAATACTGGTTCATTCCCGCAGAACTGGAAGGAAGCTAACTTTGTTCCTGTTTTTAAAAAGGGCGAGGCCGAGTTAACACAAAGAATTACCATCACTGGTATACAAAGTCTTTGTGCGATGAGTATTTAGCACTTCAAAGATAGGCTGTACGAGGTGGTAAGAAATTTTCAACATGGATTCATTACAGGGAAATCATGAAACCTCCTACCTTTTGGAAGTTTTGGACCACGTGGGCTCCGTATTAGACGACGGATAACAAGTGGACATGATCTATATGGATATGTCTAAGGCCTTTGATAGGGTGAACCATGGCTACCTGCTGCAAAGGGGTTGCACGAGTTCGGATTTGGAGGCAGCCTCTTGTAGTGGTTTAGCTCTTACCTGATGGGTCGCTAGCAACGTTTAACAGTGCTGGATTAAACCTCTGATCCACTGACTGTCAGCTACGGAGTACCTCAGGGCTCCATTTTAGGCCCGACATTATTTCTCCTCTAAGAAAATAACTTGCCCGATTCGGTCCTGACGAGCCTTGTTGCCATGTTTGCTGACAAAGATATGGGAAGGATATGTGGTCGCTTACGGGAGGTGGTCGCTTACCAGAGGTCAGACCACAGGGGGTCTAAATTTCGGGTTATTTACATATGGTAATTGCGTAGACCTAACCCTATTGTCAGTGCTTATCGAAACCCATAGTAATAACTTTTCTTTGCTACAAGTAAATTTAGACTGGTCCAAAGTTATTTTAAGCAAAAAATCTGAGGGTCTATGGTGATTATTGTTTGTATCTCACAAATTACTTAATACAGCGACTGAGAAAAAACTTGACTCTTTTATTACTCCAGGTGACGCTGTCTAAATTTGTTAGGGAACGGAACATACGCAAAAGGATAAGAAAGATAAAAGATTAGAGAGTTTTTTCCTACAAGGGATTCAATCTGATTAAAGTTTATTTCAGTGTGAAGTATGGTGCATTTGTGTTTTATTAATTGTTTCAATGCTAAGCTATATCGGTAGCTCTCACTGTGAGGTTTACGGCGTCCACTGTAATGATGTGGGCAATATGTTACAGCGACACATTTTTCAATTTCCACCCGTAAGAGATACAGCAGATTGTGTGTTAAGTGGCCGCCTACGGGAGGTTAAAAACAATCGATAATGTTAAACAATTATCTCTAAAAGTGGTCGCTTACGAGCGGGTGGCCGCTTGCAAGAGGTGGTCGCCAACGAGAGGTTCCATCATGATAGTGATTTGACTTGAAAACTTTTAGTATTTTGGAAAGGTGGTACGTCGCTAATGAGAGGTGGTCACTTACGAGAGGTGGTCGCAAAGGGAGGCTCGACTGTATAAACAAATTAAGTCTCAGGAGGATACTGTGTACCTACAAGCTGACTTGCTCGCTGGCTTGTTGATAGACATCACACTTACAGC
The DNA here is from genome assembly GCF_977016875.1 of Pavona decussata. NCBI lineage: Eukaryota > Metazoa > Cnidaria > Anthozoa > Scleractinia > Agariciidae > Pavona > Pavona decussata. The sequence continues at coordinate 2,969,213 of NW_028145528.1, read as the reverse complement.
TGACTGGGATTTTCATTTCTTAAAGAGGAAGTATCACGCGAGTTTGATGTCATTTCAAAACCCAAAAATGTTTGCTTGTCAACAAAACCAAAAAAAACAATTGTCTAGTTTTGTCATAAATTATCACCCCAGTGCAATAAAGCTGTCGACTAGTGCCTCTGGCCAGAGACAGAGTAGGTAAAACGTTAGGCTAACGTTTTTCAGGTTCTCGCATTTTTGTCTCCAAAATGCGCTAGAACAGATCACGAGTTGTTCCTTTCAAGAATTGAGTTGATTTCTTTCCTTCCGTTGTTCTAGAATTATTTTGTAGCTATTTTACTATTTTTAACAAAAGAGGTAAAAAAAACCCCATCATACTTCCCCTTTACATGTAAAAGTCTTGCTCGTTGGCAGTGAAGAGCGGGTATTTTTTCCAGGAACTTTAAATTGTAACCAAGATTGACGTAGAGACACTCAGCTAGTGTTAAGTGCAACATACGATTAATTTTCTCTAAAAGGGTAGTTAGGTACTCCTGCTATAACAAGAGGCCACTTTTCACAACACCACACCACGTAGTCGTCGAGTCTGGCCTGTCTATTTTTCAAAATCACAAAAATAGGGGAAAATCTGGAGCGTACTAACCTGGCCGTAATCAGCCATCAACGGAAAGTGATGAACGCTCATAATATTTCAAAATCGTTCGTCAATAATCGTACTGTTTGCATGAAGTCAGTTGTCATTTCTTCTCCAAATGTTGTCACTGACACAAAAAAATCCTCCGGTGAAAATCGATGAAATCGATGACATCGGTAAAAACCAAAATAAATCGATAAACGAAACGAGTGCGTCATCGATTTCTGCCGATTTCATCGATACAATCGATATTAAGCAAATCAGATTTACCGAATTTTATCGATTGATCGATTGATAAGTCGATATCGATTTTTATCGATTGACTCCCCGGGTATATTGGACGTGTCCCTAACACGCTCCCGGTACGCCTATGCCGATCACAACAAACAACGATTATTTGGCCATTGGAATAACACTTTGTTAGGAAACAGCAACGAAGAGGAAGATTGGAGCCCGGATTGCTGCCAATCGATTGAGAAATTTTGGTGAAATCGAAAACGCCACAAATGCTTTCAAGTGGAAGGTCCTGGGTCGAGTTAGTCTATATTCTCGTGCCGTTGCCGCTGTTGTCCTCGTTTTCTTCTATTTTCTGTTTAATCTGAGCCGCGATGGAAACATTTGAGAGGGCAGTTGTTTGTTTACTAGCTATATCCTTATGGAGTGGTATTTCAGCCAAAGATGCTCCCCTTCCAGAAGAGAACATGAACGTGGTAAGCTTCAGTTTGACTCTTGTTTCTGTTTTCAAATGGCGGCCATCAAATGTTGACTTTGTATACCACCAGGAAGCTTATATATTCCTGACGTAATAACGATCGTAGTAGCGAGTAGTGTACTAGGGCATATATGAACTGCTTTCAATCTTCGATGCATCATTGAGTTTTCCTTAAGCGGTATAATTTGTGTTTACCTTGTTTGAAATCTACTCTATTGACTAAAAGTTCTTAAACATCACGTGATTTGATTTAGGGTGCGCTGCGTCTTGCAAAGCAATCTCTATAAAGAACGACTTCAGAACTTGCAAAAGCGCAGAAAGGGACTAGCTTACTTTTTTTATTGAAAGAGGATCCGTACTACTTAGAGAAAGTACTAAAACATTAAAGCCATGAACCTTGACGAAACGTGTATCTCATCTGTACAGTATATTCTTAAACAAAACAGTCATTATTGGCTTTATAGGCCCTGTTTACACTAGGTGCCTGTGCCAGTTCCTTGTGCCCAGACACTGCAATAGATGTTGTTCAGACTGCTTGGTGCCCAAGAAGAAATCTTGTTCTTGTTTGTCGGTTAGGCGCCTTCCGTTTTGTTTACATTTTGTTGACAGTGGTGTTGTGTGGAGACACGAGGAACTTATTAGTATGGGAACCGACAATCCTGTTCAGACCAGTGCCTGTACCCAGGAACGGTGCCCGAGTACTAGCCTTGGTGGTTATGCCTGTACCTGGGTAAAATGCCCAGATTTTTTCTTAGGCCTACTAGTATCTATGTATTCTGGAGAGCCGGGTACTTAAGCTCTCTTCAGCAAGGTCGGGTTGTTCGAAAGCCAATTAACGCTAATCTACGATTAAAAGTTAATCGAGCTTTTCATCTCGCTCTTTAAAAGTGATTTCAAAGCCTAACTTCAAGCTAAAAGTAAAGTCTAAATCCAGACTGAAGGACAAAACTCATTGGAAGGATGTTTATTGATTAGTTATTAAACTCGAATTAAAGTTCACGTTAATCCATGATTAGCTTGATCGGGCTTCAAACAACTGGGCCCAGGTTGCAAGTGTTAATTTATTTACCTGGCATATTTTTTTGTAGACATGGACAATGTGAAACAATGGTAAATATGTATTTATATTGTATTTTTCTGTAGACTCAGATGATTCATTTTAATGGCTACCCTGCTGAAGAGTACGATGTAATTACAGAGGATGGCAATATTTTAACTGTGTTTGTTGCGTCCAGAAGTTATCAAATTTCAATCTCAGACTTCCGTGTCACCGGACCACTACAGAAGTCTGAGATTGGAATTTGAAGACTCATCTTTCAGCTTCGGGGTATTTTCCTCAACAACAAGAGTTTTACGAGGAACATACCGCAGAACTCTATATTAGCAAACTCTGGAGTTGATTCCAACCCAGCATAAATCTCATCATCTTCTTTTTCCACATGGTTGGTATTTAGATTACCAGGTTACACTTTGTCGTTATTTTCCGCCTGCAACACTTTTGGATATAAACCATTCTGATTGACATTACCAAATGCTGGAAGATCATGTGATTCATCTTCAATGTAATGTCTCATGAAAATCACGAAGGACTAGTGACGTTTACTCGATTCGTTTTCCTTTTCGTCCGCAGTTTTGTTTCCGATTTGAGTTGCAGGGAATTCGTTGTTCTCTGCAGCAACATTTTGAAACTTCTGAAGCAAAGGATTAGTGTTACTGTGAATCAGGTTCATCAGATGAGTAGTATGATCCTCAAGACAAGTCAGCGAGTCTGTCTTTCATGTCTTCCGTATAAATCAGCTCCAAACTGGACATGCGGCTATTCACAAACAATCAATCAATCAATCAATCAATCAATCAATCAATCAATCAATCAATCAATCAATCAATCAATCAATCAATCAATCAATCTGTTTAATGTGGTCAGTAAGCTAGGCAAAAAAAAAAACTAGTTTACAGGTACGCCGCGAAAAAAAAAAAGAAAAGCCTTTTGAAGGCGTATAAATTAGTAATAAAAGAGGAGACAAAATCTTTTTAGTTGACATACTGGCTAAGTTGTTACTGGCAAATCAATGAACATTGGAACTGTGGTTAAAGTCAATGATAGCAGTGAGCCAATCTAACTTGTATAGACTTTGCATCATGTGCGCAAACTGCCAGTCAGGCTTCAAACCCTCTTATTACAATACGCAGTTACTCTGCTGTTTACAGTCGAGTGCTGGGAGTAATTCGCGTCTATACATGTTGTTCCTAGGATTCGAAATGAAAAACTTACTTCATTCCAGTCAGGTTTTCCTTGTAAGTATGTGGTAGCGATCACATCAATCATGGCCAAGGATTAATCTGATCACCAGCACACACTTACCAGGATTAATCTTGTTCTTTGTCTACCGACACGGAAACAAGGTTGTCAATATACATAAGGTGGACATCAGAAACTGCACCCGTGTGCCTGAAGTCTTCTTGAACATGGACAGTGACTCGACGGACAAGCAATTCTTTTTCTGAGGAAAGGTAAGCTTGGATTAGGCGCGGACGACAAAGGACAGAAAAAATATTTGTAGGATAATGACGCAAGTTTTCTTTAACTCGTGAACTTTTGTGTATCCTCCACAAACTGAGGGTTCTCTTTCACTATCGATTTACCTTTTATTTTTTTTTTGTTTGTTTTAAAATTGCCGACATGGGAACAAAAAAAAAACGGATCCTAAGACTAAATTTTCAATGGCCTATAGCTGGCCAGGAAATATAACGTAAAACTCTATAACAATTGAAAAGAATTTTAAGCAATTTATCTTGATAAAACGTACTTTCTATTTTGTCAGATTTGTATTTATCTACTAACCGTAATATTTAGGCTTAAACCCATTACAGACACGCTGATTCCAGTAAAGAAAAGAAAGAGAAATGGAATGGCAATAAAAAAAATTGTCATAAATCAGCTTTAAACTGGACATGCGGTTTTTAGTCACAAACTAATAACTGAAGAGAAGACAAAATATTTTTAGTTGCCATACTGGCTAAGTTATTACTGGCAAATGAATGGACATTGGAACTGTGGTTAAAGTCACTGATAGCAGTGAGCCAATTTGACTTGCATAGACTTTGTATCATGAGAGCAAACTGCCAGTCAGCCTTCAAACCTTCTTATTATGATACGCATTTACTCTGCTGTTTTCTGTCGAGGGCTGGAAGTAATTCGCGTCTTCAGATGTTGTTCCTAGGACTCGAAATTCAAAACTAACTTCATTCCAGTCAGGTTTTCCTTGTAAGTATGTGATAGCGATCATATCAATCATGGCTAAGGATTAATCTGATCACCAGCTCATACTTACAAGGATTAATCTTGTTCTTTGTGTCAACCGACACGGAAACAAGGTTGTCAATAGACATAAGGTGGGCATCTATAATTGCCCCCGTGTGCCTGAAGTCTTCTTGGACATCGACAGTGAATCGACGGACAAACAATTCTTCTTCTGTACCTATAAAAATCAAGAAAGGTAAGCTTGGATTAGGCTTGGAAGACAAAAACCAGAAAAATGTTGTAGGGCAATGACGCTAGCACTGTCTTTAAACGGACATACAGGCTAATAAAATTAATCCGAGACTCACAGTTGAATTTGATAACGTTTGTAAATCAAATTAATTTAGAGCGGGATACTGGTGATAAATACAAGAAAAAAAATAGCTAAATTATATCCCTCACATGAAAAATACTGAAACTGCAAATTTTAAATATGTACGACTCTGACTTGCAAAAACGTTTATCAAAAACTAAGGAAAACGTTTCGGCCGAAAATCTTCGGCCTTCGTCGGTTCACAGTTTGTGCGCGCTACGACACGTAACGAACGGTAACCGCGCGAGAGGACAAATCTCGTGAGTGAGCTATAAATTTCCGGGATGACAATACGTTTTTAGAGTTTTCAGAGTCGTACCGTTTAAGATTTATTATATCCCTCACATGTTTTCTTTGGTTTTGTAAAAATCGTTTCCAGTCCTTGACAACATTTTTCTCCGTAACAAAATCAAATCAAATCAAATCAAATCAAATAAGCCGAGTATAGCGCGCGAAAACATCACTTACGTCAGAAAGAAGAGAAACCATGGCAACGAAACCCAAACAAAAGAAAATTCTTCAAACAAGGGAAGTTTTAAAGAGAATACTTATAGATTTTAACGAAAACTTTAACGGCTGCAGATATAAGGAATCAGAAGTAGATAGCCCTTTGAAAAAATATGTCGTAATTGGTTAACCAACGGCTTTTAGCACGTCACCTAACCTGTTCCTGCCACTAACGCCACACGAAAAAATCCCAAGGATTCGTAAGTTTAGACGAATTTTAAAAGGAAGCCTTACCTTCATTGTTAGCGTTGTTGAGGAGGTTTCCAACAACGGTAGGATTATAATTGCCAATCAGGAATCAGTATCAAACGCATTTTCATGCTAACATGAATAACTTTTTCCAACGTGAAATCGGCACGACTGAATAAGTGCGCGTCGCAAAACGAAGTAAAAAAAAACGTCATCAAAGCAAATTGTAGCAATTAACTTATGCGCGCTCTAACTATCGAACGGCCACGTGGCTTTCTACGATTCAGTTTATAAATAAAAGAAAATAGTTAGACAAAAACTAATAAGCAAAAGGGCTGGTTTTGCGAACCTAACTGTAATTTTTTTTCTTTTTTTTTTTAACACATGAATGGCTAGAAATCTCTAGGTCCGTTACTCAAAAACCTTGACAACCTCCCATGTCCAATCTTGATTACATCAAAGATATTAGAGATCTGTTCCGTACATTGTTTACGCGCAATTGATATTACTTCCTGGGAACGATTAAAAAAATAGAGAAGCGTCCTACTTTCGTGTGCAAAGACTCTCCAAGTGCCTGTTGCAGTCTGCTAAATTTGAGATATAAGCGCCCCGGTCCCTTATTTGATTTACGGTATCTGTCGCTTAAAAAGCAAAAGCCCGATTATCGCTCCTGTTAAAAAGTTATTTTGTGATAGGGTAGAAGAATGTTCTTGGTAGCTAATGCTGCATTCACACCAAGGCTTAAACACGTTTAAAAGATGTTTAGTTAAACTACCAAATGCACGTGGTAGCCGATTTCGGATGGGCCCAAATTCAGACATCCGTCACGTCACAGCGCGTGACTACGAACAATGAACAAAAAAAGTGAAATATCATGTCCCTGTCGCAAGAAGTTAAATGGGAAAAGCAAAACTTTCCTTCACAGGTACATGGCCAAACCATGTTAAAAAGTACAGCATATCGGATCTAAAAAGACGTGCAGTTGGTAGACCACTTGACTCGCGTTAGTGTTCTACTTTTTGCTGTGCTACACCGTGTTGACAAGAGCCAACCAGCTCGAAACAGCTGTCCACGGTTGCCGCATTCTGTTGATTCTCAGTTTGGTCTCTATCATGTCGCTGTCGTGTTAAGTTTTCTACGCAGTCCGATCAGCCTTGCAGAAATTTGAGTCATAAATTAGATTGAATTTATGCGTCCACTTTTTCAACTCGCTTTAAAATACTAGAAACTCTTTGGTCAGAAGACTGACCTCCATGAGCACGAAAAACATTTACAACAAGGTAAAATCCACAAATAGACAAAACTGGAAACGAACTTCATCTGCTTACTTCCCTTTCACTTCTCAGTTCTGTCCTCCCACCCCTCCCCTCACGCTCTTCCCCTGCCCATCCCAATGAGTATCCCAGACTGTTTGTCATCCAACAAAGCAACCTTTGTCCCTTCATAAGTCTGGTTACCACGCAAACAAAAATTTGAGTTTCAATTTTCCCGTCTTTCTTAGAAATCTCGTTACTTTGAAGATCATCTCAGGTTGATTTTCATTTCAGTGGTCGCAATTTTCTATTTGGCAAGATCAACAACTCAAATTAATCTGTGGTTAAAATAGCGACCAAAACCGTTCCTAAATTGTGCAGAAAGAAGGCTGAGATTCAGTCGCACGAGTGTCTTCCTGGTTCGCTTGAAGAAACAGCTTCACCACAGGTATGCCTCGTTAATCGACTTTATTTCGACTTTAGATACTATTTCCTTGGTCACAAATCATACTATTCTTTTTCCAATCCCTGATCAGTGATAATATTTATGTATCAACCCTTAAGTGCTGAAGGAATAAAAAAACAGAAGCGTACTAGAAGATTTCAGGCGACGCTCGCGTGAGTGGCGTCGCTTCTGATCACGAACACGCGCAAAAGAAATATTTCTCATGGTACCTCGCAAAGCAAGTCAAAGACTTAAGCGAACCTCAGTCATGGCGGTACAAAAAATATGCGATAATTTCAAATGAATTTTATTTTTCAGAGTTTATCAAGGCAGATGTGGGTTTTTCACTCCGTTCTTCCCTGATCTGTGATCAGTATTGCCACATTTCAGGTTTGTTTCAATTCTTGATACCGATCTTTCGGTAACTCAAGCGTGCCCATAACACCTTTCACCGGTTCTAATATCGATCGTGATTTCTGTAATTTTAGTACCCAAATGGAACTTAACTCTTGTTTGTTATCAGTAAATGCATTTCAGAAAAGAATCCGGCGTGACCAGAAAACACGTCATTTGCATTGACACAAATTTGAATCTGTTTGTCATCTTGAGACTTTTCTATTGCAACTGTTCAATTAACTCATGATAAAAAGATAATTCAGTTTTGTTCACACGAATGATTCTTCCAATGTAGTGATTGCTTGTAATGTTTGCCTGCATGGCTCATCGAGAAAACATATCTTGTTTATGTCCTGAAATGTATTAGTTAGATGCATGTACGCATCATTGGGCAAAAGACAAGTGATCCGAAGACCACAATTTTCAGTCATTCGCTTATCTCGGTGTCAAATAAGATGCCGATACTGGCATTTACGCGTGATGCTGTGTCTGATTTATTTCCATTGTACGCTTAGCAGATTTTTAAAGCTATCCTCCCTGTCCTCCCTTTGCAATTGAAATATTGCTTTACGTTACTCGACATCGTACCGGAAATGTCTTTCTGAATACGTCATGGGAGGAGCAGATACATACAGCTGTTTCGACAAAGGTTGTCCAAAAAAGCGTAAAAGCGTAAGCGACAATGCCGAAAGTTAGTCTAGAAAATACCCAATAAATTTCAATAAAAGCTCAGAATCCATATTGCTCGACATCTCAAGTCTTCGCTGTACGGTCAAGGCATTGTGGATTCTGAGCTTTTATTGAAATTTATCGGCTATTCCCAGACTACCTTTCGGCATTGTCGCGTACGCGTTTACACTTTTTTTGGACAACTTTTGTCAAAACAGCTGTATGTGACTCACGCGCTTTTCACAGCTATTTATATTTCCTATTTATCTACTGCATTTCATTATTGGAGATCATACTAGAAATTGCTTTCAGAAAACCTCATGACCTGGGGCAGATTACATATCTGACTGAGAAGACAGAAGACAATATTGTTGTTGAAGACAAAAAGACAGAAAAAAAAACTTTCCTGAATATGTATATGGTATTTTTTTATTCAAATTCTAAAAAACATCTCACAATTTAGAATAAATAGGGTCAAACACTATTCTTTTCCTTCCACTTAACCGCCAAGTATCCGCTTATTCATGCTTACAGGTGTTGAGATATACGCAATCTTAATTTCCTTACCTTTTAAGTATGATTTAACTGATAATAATAATATAATAATAATAATAATAATAATAATAATAATAATAATAATAATAATAATAAGCTTTATTTACCTTCGGCAGTGTTTATAGCACAAGTGCTAGTGGGGCCGAGCATTAAACCTCGTAAAGAAATAATATCAATTGAAAATAACATGGTTAAAAATCCCAACTGGCAGGAGGCAGGCCAGATGGCTATTTACAAGCGCGTCCGAGGAGTTGAACTTGGGGCTACCGAGAAACAACTCCATCTAGCGGTCAGAGCGGGACTTGAACCCGGGATCACCGGATTTCAAGTCCGGCGCCCTAACCACTCGACCGCGCTGCCCCCTAGAGATACTAGGCGGTTAAGTGAAAGGGAAAGGAATAGTACTTGACCCTATAAATTCAAAAAGTGAGATCTTTGTTAGATTTTGAATAAAAACATGACACCCTCCGATTTCAAACGAGATACAAACAGCGGACTTAAAAGATGAAATACAACCACGCACTCAAAACCTAGAACCACTTTGACCATCGTGATCAACAGCATCACAGGAAAGCACTGCTTAGCTTTCATTTGAATGGTGATTACGTCTGAAGGATTTCTTCAACAGAACCAAAAGTTAGAATCACTTAATATAACACAGTAAAACATCCACACTTGTTTTTATAGAAGTGGAACTTCCAACTAACACATCTTCTACATAATTAATATAACAACATCACAGGAAAGCAATGGTTCCTTAGCTATCACTTACTATTAAATGATCGATCAGGGTATCCTCCGAAGACTCAAATGATTGAACCATCTTGTTCATCATGAAAAGCAGTTTCACAGGAAAGCACTCTTCCTTAGGTATCCATTGAGTGATCACCCTTTTTGGTATTTCCTCCATGGAGTTGAAAGTTCCATGACCCTGTACAACACAGTTGTACATACAAGACTTCTTATCGAATGGGCTCTGGATCAAAACACGACGAGGAAGGACAGTGGCTGAACCAAAAAGGTGTCAGAAGTTTAACAAATTTGGCTCTCTTGCCTCACTTTGTATCATATAAAAGAGGCGACAGGCAGGTTTTTCCGATAGAACAGCCACTGTAACACAATGCACAGTGCCACAAGAAAGTACTGCATGTTAGATAACCCACTGTGACCACAGTTGTTGAAAATTTCACCCGCCAAAATTAAACTTAAATTATACTCAGTAATGAACAAAATTTGTTTTCTTAGGTTGTCCAGAAGATTCACTAATTCGTTTCCATGGCAACAGCAGCAGCATCTGCGAAGGAGATGACCAACTATGCTCGGTTGTGTCGTCTGTTGGTGGATATCGGTACCCAGGCGCTGAGAGACAATTCAATGGCATCCACTCACCAGCAAATCTGCAAGCTGTCTTGGCTGCAAATAAATCTATGTTGCAGTCACTGAGAGCACGGAAGATAATCAACCCAACTCAGTGTGGCAAACTCTTCCCTGCCATGCCGAGTTCCATTTCATCAGCTTTTTTTGACACCACTCTGTTAATGGTCCTGTTTCGAAACATATGTGGTTTAGCTGCCCCCGCATCAGGCTGGGACGCCCTTCCTCCCTCAACAGATATAAGTCCTGAAGCAGACATCGCCCGTGTGAAGTATTACAGAAACACTGTGTATGCTCACGCTGAGCATGCTTTTGTTGACGATGCAACGTTCAACAAATATTGGAGTGAGATCCGGGACACTCTGGTGCGGCTGGGAGGAGTTGCCTACAAAGCAGCTGTTGACAATCTTGAAACAGACTGCATGGACCCTGGAATGGAGGAACACTACAAAGAGCTTCTTCATCAATGGAAAAACGACGAAGACAACATAAAAGACAAGTTGAACGAAATGGACAGTGCCATCAAAAACCTCCCAAAACAGATCGCTGACTTGGTAGAAGCGGCTGTGACTTCAAGGACTGAAACAAGTGACAAAGGTGAGTTGTGTTACGTTGCCATGTTCACCCGAGTTGAATTTATTTATATGAACCATATTTCATTGTACAGTATCAATGATCTAAGGTGTGATGGTTTAAGTGGGCTGCTTCTGTGATCCTCCTATTTTCCAGCATGACAGGGCTGAAAAGTATTCATAATGTAAATTGCGGGACAACAATCGATTACATTTAACATCATTACTTTGATGGGAAAATTTTCAAATTTTTGTTCTGAAAATCGTTGAAAATCCAATTTGAGTGGCCAAGAGCCCTAGAAACTTTACACCACTAGAACATGATCAAAGCTTCTCAGACCGGCAAATTCCACAAACAAACTCAGCACATTCTACAAAATGGAATGGTGAAAAACACAATCTCTTCTTTTTGCTATGTCTACGTTTTCAAGAGTGTCTTGAGGGTTAACAGTGTGCAGGAGTGAATGGGTATTTTCCATTTAAAACTATAGATTCGCTTTTTTAGGTGGTCTTCCACTCAAAGAGGTAATTTCTTTAGAAAAGAACTTTGCTGGAAACTTTTACCATCACTTTATAGGGATTCACGCCCTGGCTTCAAATTGAGTCTTTTCAGGTCACATGTCATAATAGTTAATGATTAACCAGCCTTCTAAATAAAAAATAGGGCTGTTGATTGCAACAACGATATCTAACTAACCCACGGTTGGATAAGTATGAAATCAACAGTTAGATCTGTCCACTGAAAAATTTTTTAGGCTATAAACCTCGAAAATTAAGCAGCTTGGCCTCTTTAGAATTCATTTTATTATTTTTTCCCAGAAAGTAAGGTAGAAGGAAATAAAAGAAGAGGGCAAGGATTCATCTACTGGGAAGAAGTTCAAGATCGTGAGCATTTTTTAGGTTTATGACCTAGGAAATTAAGTCCTTCAATCTTGCTGAAAATATCAGAACACTTGGTTACAAAGCGCCCGAGATATCGTTCTCAAAAGTTCATTCAGTTCGAGAAATTCTGTTATTGGGGAAAAACAGTTTTAAACATAAGGAAACGGATTCTAGACAGCTCATCCGTCGCTCATTATCCAAAAACATCTCTCAAATTGAAGTTGCCATGCTAAAATACAAGCTGAACGGTAATTTGATGCATAATCCATCGTTTCTGTAAGATTTGGGTCATGTTTTGTCGGTTAAAACTCTGACCTCAGGACTCTCTCCTCAGTCAGTTTTTCTCCACAGTAGTACCAGATGTCATTTTACAGAGAGGCGGTACCGGTAATGTTCTTATTGACGCTTGTTTATGATCATTTAATAAAGGTAAACAATTGTTGCTATGGCCATTGCTATGGAAAAAGTGGCATACTACTGATTAGATTTCTTAAATCTTGCTGCTTTAATGCTGGAAATCGAGTAAGATTATTTCAAGACAGCATTCCCAAGTGTTTAAAGGTTACAATTTTGCTATTTTTCCAACCTAACTTCACTTTTTTGAGTAGAAGACCACCTTAATTGCAATGAAAAGGTACAACATAGAAGGGGAGACCAACTGCTCCTCATCCGTCCTCCCACCCTCCTTAATTTTTCCTGCTTATTCACCCGAATCAAAAGGTGTAAAGCTAAAAATGATACGTCCCATTGAGGAAATTGTTAGTAACATTAAACCAAGCAATTTTTTTGGCAACTTGCAACGCAACTCCTTTGAGATACAAGTTGCTGACAATTGCATGAGTTACTTCCCTCTTTGCAACTTTTTCGCGTTGCAGGAAATTATGTTGCATTACGATTGGCAGGGGAAGAACAATAGACATAGCGAGATCCATTGCTTTCTGTGACTTGCAATGTCAAATGTTGCCTTGTAAAACAGTTCTTTTTTATTGCTTCAACTTTGGGAATTTTTTTTGGGAGAACTCAAGTAATCTCGTGTAACCTCATACCCAGATCTACTTACTCTTCAGGAGAGAACATCTATGCATCAGGATTGTGACACAGCTGCGCATGCCCAAAATCGTGCCATTTTCATTGGCCAATCAGATTAGAGAATGTAATCGATTGTAGCAGATGTTTTCTCCAAAGACAGATATCTGGGTACGAGATTAAATCTCAAGGATCTAAACAGTAGCCCCCCCTAATAATTTACCTCAAAATCAGCGTTTAGAATGCTTTTGAATAAAAGGTAAACATCAATATTTTTGCGAGATTTTTTCGCGAACCTAAATCAGGAAAGACTCATGAAAACTACTTTCTTTCGGTGAGAATTCCCATATCAATCCGGCCTTGAGTGAAATGATTTGAGTCATATGATTTGCAACTTCCCCATGCATGTTCAAAATTTCCAGGGGTAGCAATTTACCACCCATTCCCTTAATGAGAGCATCGCTTCTCGGTCTCAAAGCCTACTTGTTTCCCCTACCCCCATCCCCCCCCCCCCTGCCCCTTTCCACTCCTGAAAATTTCAATCAGTATCTAATAGACCCTAATATGACGTCCCTCGCCCTAACTAAACCTTGGATATCAGGTCTCATCTCACATCTGCCAAACCTGCATTGTATACTCTCCAATGATGTGAAAACTTCGCCCCAAACAAATTCATTGCATTTTACCACAACCAAGAACGTTTTAACTCAATTCCGGTCTTTAACTTAAAAAGTTCAAGATTAAAGTAAACCAGAACATTTAATCGCTCTGCCCTCTAAGTATTTACCTAGCTTTTTTGCAGTTGTGCGGTGTTTAGTAATGTTGGTGTTATTAAACCCCAGGCCAAGTTATCACTCTGACAAGTTACAATTCAACAAACCGGAAAGTCTTACTCCAATTCCGCTCTTGTTGTTGGCACTTTATTGAGTTGTCTACCGTTTTGCAGTGTAGAAACTAAAACATAATAATTATGAAACCTCAAAGCAAATGGGGTAAACGCGCCCAACCAAGTCATGATTGGTTTTAGGTCTACTTCCTAGTATTGGTTAAAAAAATGCCGCAAGTGTTTGTTGGTTTATGTGTTTTTTTTTGTGTGTGCTTTCTAAAGAAATCACTCCTCACGTCACAGAATGAAGTAAATTCGAAAAACGAGAAATTTTCATGGATACTCCATATAAACGCGTTAGGGCGCTGGTCCTGCTTTAAGGGGGGGGGGGGGGGGGGGTTGAGTATTTTAATCTCAAGTCCGTGCCCAAATTTTTTTCAAATCCCAGCTTCCAGCCCAGATTTTGCTTTGGATAACATTCCCAATGTCTAAATGTAATGATCAACTCCCACTCCCAGTGCGCGAAATCTCATTTTTCAAGTGAAAAAAGGCAAATACCAATACTCATTTTAGCCGTGAGAACTTTCTTAAGTATCAAAATGATTTTACTTACCCTTTTTATACTCGATCTGCTTAAGGTAAAATATTCAACCCAGAGATGTCGTTCGATACCCCTTTGGTGTGCCGAGAGAAACATCACGAGAGTGAACTTCTTACATCATTCTGTGAACAGTGTAAAGTGTGCATCTGTGACAAGTGTGGGCAGACACGTCATAGTCATCACACCAAAGTAGATATTCACCAAGCCGCCAAGGAATGCAAAGTTAGTATAGAAGAGATTGCAGAAGAAATGAAGAAACAGGTTGCTGATTTCCAGATACAAGTGGAAATTTCTAAAGAAAGGACGAGGAAAATCAGAGAGGAAATTGCCGCAGCTCGAAACAAAGCATTAACATCTCTTGAGGAACTAATACAGCTTTTAAAGAAGCATGAAACAACTACGATGACCAATTTAGATCTTCAGGAGGAAACAGAGTTAAGAGGTCACGCGACACAACTAGAACACTTCCAGACTTCCATCAGCAAGTTACAAAAATCTGTGGAGTATTGTGGGGCCATTTTACAAAGAAACGAAAGCATTGAAATTCTTCAAGTTCATCAGCCTCTCGTCGAACGGTATCAAGGCCTTCTAAACGTAGAGAAACTGAACATTAAAAAGCCGGTGCACACAGCATTGCACGCCAGGTACGAGATCAATGACGAGCTTGTTAAGACTCTGAGATGCGCTGTTCCTGGTCGACTAGTTGTTAGTAACACGGATCATTTGCAGTCAGTAGCAGAAGGAAAAGGCTTGAAAGAAGCAGATGTCGGAAATGAAGCTGAGGTTGTGATAATAACAAAAGATTCCAATCAAAAGCAGTGTTACGATGAAGATGATCAGATTATTGTGAAAGTAGAGACACCATCAGGAGTGGAACTAAATCACAACATCACTCACCGCAAAGATGGTGAATACAGCATCACCTACACACCAGATTGTGTTGGACAACATGACGTTGTGATTGAAGTTAACGGTCAGCCGCTGACTGGTAGTCCATGGAGTCTCCATGTGTCTCATTACAGACGATTGTTCTCGTTTGGGTCATGCGGGAAAGCACAAGGACAGTTTGATCTTCCCTACGACATTGCAATAGATGAGAACACAGGCAACGTTGCAGTCGCTGATTTGATTAACAATAGGGTGCAGCTGTTTACTTCAGAAGGAAAACATTTGAACACTATAAGTGGTAAAGAAGTAATTAGACCCACTTCAGTAGCATTCACCAGATCTAGTAACCTAATAGTCATTGCTTCTGGTAAGATTTTTTGTTTTAGTGAAAGCGGAAAAGTAGGTAAAAACATCACACACAAACACCTGGAGAAACCATTCCGCTTGACTATTGCACGTGATGGACGCATGGTGGTGTGTGACCATGGTGACAAGACAGTCAAGGTCCTGTCCCCTGACGGTACACGGCTGTTACTCATCATCAGTGATCCAGACCATGCGGTACCGTGGTCCGCCGTTTCTCATCAGGACATGTTTGTTGTCTGCTATTACAAGACAGATAAAGTGAAGGTATTCAGTAAGGATGGAGTGTGTCTTCATAGTATCGGCACACACGGGTCTGGTGACGGACAGCTGCATTATCCTACTTCCCTCTCAGTTGACAGTTTTTCAAACCTGGTGGTGTGCGACTCTAATAACAACAGACTTCAGATTTTCACGCTTGATGGCAAACTTGTTAGCAAAATACAAGGGAAACACACTGGTCTTGATAGTCCGTGGTCTGTTGCTGTGTCACCCACTGGACAGCTGTATATTACTGACATAGGAACACACTGTATACATGTTTTCTATTGAAGGAGTTTGATTTTAATGGATTCAAAATAGCAATGCACCCATTTTAAAACAGATTAAAGTATATCAGTTAACTTATTCCTTTTTAACTAACACTCCTTGTCGATTTTCTGGAAGAAAAATGAAAAAAGACGTAATAGCCATTGGTACAAACCCGGTAACCGCTTGGAAAAGAAAGAAAAAGAAAAAAGCTGTTGCGTTTATTCACTTTACGCGTTTTACTTGACAACTATGTTCTGAGAAAAAATTGATTCTTGGAAACTTGAACCGTCAGGGGAAACGAAGAACTGTTAGGGAGTTAAAAACATTTCAGAGGTTAAATAACCATAAAGTAAGGATCAAATTTTCTAGTTTTTGTTGGAGAAAGTTAAAACGCCGAGTTACTAGGAATTTTAACTTTATTCCAGTAATTAGAGTTTAAATTTCTGCTCAGTAAGGTTCAAAGAAGAGACCCTGCTTCTTCTTCGAATTAGTGGGAAGTTCAAACCACGATTCCTACTTTGCTACTGCGCATGCGTTCTTTGCATGTCAGGATTGTCTCCCAAACTCTGATTTCTTAGGGACGTTCGCTGCTAATTTAAAGGTATTTTTGCACCAATTTATGACTGTGCTAGAAACGAATTTCTTATAAGAGTTATTGAACTCCAAAAGGAGATTTTTTTCAATTCGTAATTTCTTTATTAGTGATTGAGCTTAATTTTGCAAAAAAATTCCATACATCGTTTGTATTTTAAAGCATAATTGTTTTATTATTATTGTTAACTTATATCTAGAAATGTGTGGTTATACAAGGAGCCTTTCATTAGTTGTAGTCCACACTTATAGCTTATGGTTTGTGAAAACTGAAGTAACCTGCTCGGGCTCCGTGAAGTGTAAGATTGTTATTGAATATATACGGTATTTGAAATAAAATAACCATAGAACCCCGTAAACTCGAACAAAATGTGATTAAGAATTTGACCACACACTATCAGCTAACTCGAAGTCTCCGAACTGCGCCGATAAATTCGAAACTTCAACATCTTCCCCGCGAGCATTTGAACTTTGAAAATTGGCTTGTTGATATTCCCGCCCAGCGGGGCCAAAAAGCCGTTCAAATGCCCTATCCGGAGCGCCGAATTTGGCGATCAAATACCCTCCCCAAAAAAACTGTTTCATTTACATTCAAATAAATTTTCTATACACTCCTTAGCATAGGCGAAAATACTGCAAAGTTTGTGGAGACCCTTTTTCGTGATCCCTTTGTGCGCCAGTATTTCTCAAAAGCGTCATTTTCCCCTTGAACTCGTTCGTGGATCAGGAATCACGTATATTCCGCCGGAGAAGACTTGAAACTTAAAGGTTCAAATTTCCCACCCCACCCGGGTAAAGTTCGAATCCCCCACCCCACTCGGGTAAAGTTTAAATCTCTCTCCTTTCCCAATTCTGGAAAGCCTTTCGCGTCCGACTACCAGGGCAGGGAAAATGGCCGTTTTTCCCTTGGAACTTCGACTAGGCGGGGCTTTACTGTACGTCTGGCTTTCTTTGGATTCCGCGGGTTTTGTTTCTCTCTATGAAGATCGATCAGATTTTCGAGTCTTCCTTTTGCGAGCAGTATGGACAACTTATTTGGCAAATTAGGTAACATTTAATAGGCTTTTTCAAATAGTGCCAAGAGCTTGATCTTTTAAAAAAATTGGCAAGGAGAACTAGATACTCCAAAAGGACTTGAAGATTTCCTGAGATTTACGCGTTCAGTAGGAAATTACAGAAAACACTTTGTACAGAATCGCAGTAACCTCCGCTTTCCAATAAGTGTACACTCCAGTTAACATCACAAAGCTAGCCGCAGAAATGTTACCAAGAAAAACCCACCAAACTCCATTAAGAAAGAAGAGTGGTCAGGCAACTCCAATAAATCTCCTTGTGACTTTGAAGACAGAGGCGTACAAATTCCTTTGCCCTTTCGAAGTGAAGAATCCACCATTTTTGGCCTTGAGTCAAATCAGGAAATGACGGACCCACCGAACCAATAACAGCATTCGTTGACAGCACACTTCAGCCATTAGCTAAGTCACAGAAGTCCTATCTTAAGGACACTCCTGACTTTGTAAACTTCATAGGAAGGACAACCCTCCCAGAGGACACGTTCCTAGTCTCCCTTGACGTTACAAGCCTATACACGAATATCCCGCAAGGAGAGGAAATAAACACAGTATGCAGAGCATACGAGGCTTTCTACAGGGATAACACCCCATCCCTACTCACTCTCTCAGAGAAATTCTAAGGATCATCCTTCAAGAGAGTTCATTTGAATTCAAGTAATACGAAATACACGAAACTACAATGGGCACAAAGATGGCCGCCGCTTTGCTAACACTCATCGTTACTCTCTCCTCCGCAGAGGCTCCATCTGTGGGGAACGTAGAAAAAACGAGGGGAAAGGAAGGAAAACGGGGGAAATAAAAAGTCGGGGGCGCGTGGGGGACGCGCGCTTTAATATTTCTCTCCGCTAGGCTGTACTCGTTTAATTTCCCTCTCCCCTGGGCCTTCTAAGAAGCCTCTGCGGAGGACTGAGAGACATCGTTATGTCTTCGGTTTAAACGGAAATAATCAGCCAAAGAAAAACAAAATCGCTTGAGTCGAAAAGATACTGATGACATGTTCTCACTTTTTAGTGCTGATAAGAGGGAGAGAAGATTTTATTGTCCTTGGCTGAAATCTTAAACAAAGAAATAAACTTTCTGGACACAACTCAAGGGCAAGAGCCAGATTTTACAATCAAGGAATCGTTGGTTGTACATACTTTCACATATTATGTGATTGTTACAATATACAGAATTAGAACGAGTAAAAATTTGCCAACTTCGTAATAATATCAACGTCAAAGAAAATTTTTACGATAACTGTCAAAATTTCTGCGTGCTGATTGACGCGAGCAGCGTTGTCCAGACTCTTATCGACAACGAAAAATCAGCCAATCAGATTGCGAGATTAGAAACAATTGCGGTAAAATGATAAATCGATACCGATTTTTATCGACTAACTACCCTGGTATATTGGACGTGCCTCTAACACGCCCCCGGTACGCCTATGCCGATCACAACAAACAACAGATGATCTCTGATGGAAGTTCAAGAACGATTATTTGCCCATTGGAATAACACTTTTCTTAGGAAATAGCCACGAAGAGGAAGATTGCTGCCAATCGATTGAGATAATTTTGGTGAAATCGAAAACGCCACAAATGCTTTCAAGCGGAAGGTCCTGGGTCGAGTCAGTGGATTCTCGTGTCGTTGCGTAGGTTGTTGTCCTCATTTTCTTCTATTTTCTGTTTAATCTGAGCCGCGATGGAAACATTTGAGAGGGCAGTTGTTTGTTTACTAGCTATATCCTTATGGAGTGGTATTTCAGCCAAAGATGCTCCCCTTCCAGAAGAGAACATGAACGTGGTAAGCTTCAGTTTGACTCTTGTTTATGTTTTCCAATGGCGGCGATCAAATGTTGACTTTGTATACCGCCAGGAAGCTTATGTATTCCTGACGTAATAATGATCGTAGTAGCGAGTAGTGTACTAGGGCATATATGAACTGCTTTCAATCTTCGATCCATCACTGAGTTTTCCTTAAGCGGTATAATTTGTGTTTACCTTGTTGAAAATCTACTCTATTGTCTAAAAAAGTCCTAAGCATCACGTGATTTGATTTAGGAATCTCTGTGTCTTGCAAAGCAAACTCTAGATGTGTTAGACTAAATTCTTTCGTGTGCATGCTTTAATGTAATTTACGCAGTTTCAATGTAATGTATTATTCTAGAAAGGTGTTATAGCGTCAGTTGTAAGATGTAGGATCGTTAAGTCAACATCTCTAGTATTAAAGGCTTTTCTTCCGAGTTTACAACGTTTTCCTGTGCTGTTACATCATATATAATTAACAATTAGATTATGAGCTCGAGATTTCTATCGCGTGATAGTTGATGAGGGCGAAGCATAGAAATCGAGAGCGAATAATCTAATTGTTTTAATATAAATTTACTGGTCGTTCAAAACTAAACAAGTAAATTATCTATTTCCTCATCGCAGACACTTCGAAAATGCGACCAAGCGGCCGCCATTTTGTTGAAAACCGCTACTCACTATCTATCACAGAATAGATAGCGAGTAGCGTAGCCAATCAGGGAACGGCATTCGTGATAGAACACTCGTAGATTTATACTAACACTAGATAGATTACAGGTTAAAGAATGACTTCAGAACACCCAAAAGCGCAGAACAAGACTTTTTTTTTAAAGAGGGTCCATACTACGTAGAGAAAGTAGTAAAACATTAAAGCCATAAACCTTGACGATACGTGTCTCTCATCTGTACAGTATATTCTTAAACAAAACAGTCATTATGCGCCGATCAACTCGAAACTTCAACATCCCCCCCCCCCCCCCCCCCGGGCAAACCCGGGGCATTTGAACTTTTAAAGATTGGATCGTTCAAATTCCCGCCCCTCGGGCCAAAATGGTGTTCAAATGCCCTACCTTATCTTCGGATTTGTCTGTCAAATGCCCCTCTTAAAGAACAATTGTTGTCGGTTCCTGTCATGAGTTACTACAAAAACCACAACTTTAACATTGAAATTAATGATTGGAAATTGAATTTATTAAGTCGGGCAGTGTCAATCAGCGAGTGTAAGCTGTTCTAACTCCGAAACACGGCAAAGGTTGTTATTTAATATAAACGAGAAATACATAATAACATATTTAAAATGAGTTAGCCGGCTACGTAGACTGTTTGAGTGGAAGGATATTCTGCAGTTTAAGCCAAAGTGGTGGTTTTTCATTCGACAATGTTTTTTTCTTCTTTAACTGTTCACTGCTATTTTATGGCTATTCTAAAAACCTCTGCAGACACAAATGCGGGAGAAAGGCGCAGCTTGACTCATTGCATAAAAAACTACATCGTTTAAAGAACTAGAAATACATATTACATGCAATTAGTTATAATTTAAGCCAAAGCGGTTTTTCATTCGACAGTGTTTATTTAATTTCTTTCACTATTCACCGCGGGACAAAGCCGCAGCTTCTGTTCAGACCAGTGCCTGTACCAGGGAAGGGTGCTCCAATACTAGTCTTAGTGGTTATGCCTGTACCTGGGCAAAGTGCCCAGATTTTTGCTCACGCCTGCTAGTACCTATGCATGCCAGAAAGCTGGGTAGTCAAAAGGAAACCTCTACTCTTGAAATAAATTAACGTTAAATTGTTGAAAATACCATCTAATTTCAAATTTCGTTGGAAAACATGGAAATGATATTTCTGTGTTGGACAAAATAGAATTTGATCATCACCTATTTTCATTTCTAATTTCCTGGGCGCCGCCATCTTGGATTTCATGACGTAATATGGTTGCTCAGTTGTTTCACATAAAAGAACTTCTGCTTACTGACAAATAGCAGCAACTGTATCACGTCATGAAATCCAAAATGGTGGCGACTGGGAAGTTTAAAATCGAAAATAGGCGATAATCATATCTAATTTTTAGCACACTTGAATGTCACTTCTACTTTTTAAACTAATATTTAGAATTTAGACACTATTTCTGACAATTTACCGTCAATTTGTTGTCGGAGTGGAGGTTCCCTTTAAGCTCTCTTTAGCAGGTTGCCAGTGTTCACTTATTTACCTGGTATATTTTTTTGTAGACATGGACAATGTGAAACAATGGTTAAGATGTATTTATATTGTATTTTTCTGTAGACTCAGATGATTCATTATAATGGCTACCCTGCTGAAGAGTACGATGTAATCACAGGGGATGGCTATATTTTAACCATTCAGAGAATTCCTCATCGCCGGCAAGAAGCCTTTTTCACTGGCCCAAAACCAGTTATTCTGGTTCAGCATGGATTGTTAGCATCATCGTCTAACTGGGTTTCAAATTTACCGAATGAAAGTTTTGGCTTTGTTCTTGCTGACAAAGGATTTGATGTTTGGCTTGGTAATGTTCGTGGAAATACGTATGGTAGACGTCATGTCAATCTCTCAGTAGATTCTGATGCCTTCTGGAATTTCAGGTGAATATCTTAAACGTTATTTTCCATAACAGTAAAGCGGGACAATCTACATGCTTTATTTCCAGCAACAACAATCCCCTCATATGAGGTTTGACTTTTTAGGGCTACAGGTATGTGGGATTTGTAATGGTATTGTAATTCTGCAAATATTACAGTTAGCCTTTTTGGAGGTCCCATGAGTAGACAGTCCTTTGAATTGTAGATACTAGTTTAAAATCTAAGTCAGGAAACAAGAGGTACCATCTTATTCATGAGGGTTTGTACAATTGGCTAGCTGGTCCACTCAAGTACTGAGTGTATGGTTTTGTGAGGTTTCCTGTTTCTTAAAATTTATTATAAGAGGTTGAAATGTCAATGCCTGTGTGTGACTTTGAGCTAGTAGTACGACTGAGTGTCTTCAAGAGAGAATTAATATTTCTCTTAGAAGGTACAGGTCTCAGTTTGTGAGGGTCTGATCGTAATACAATAATTACTAAGCAAGAATGAATTTTTACTTTTAAAGTCTAAATGTTGGAACTTTCCCAAGCATAACTTGTCAACCAGAAAAAATTAAGTTTATAATTTTATCAAGAATGTTTGAAAGCTCAAGGGTTCATATAATTATGTATTAAATATATTTTACCACACTGAAATATGGTCAAGTGTTTTAACTTCAGCCACAAACAACTTGCTCACTTCAAGTTGATTAGGTTCATGTAATTAACAATTATTCCACGAGCGCACGTTGGATATGAGATGATAGATAGCCAACGAGGCGCGTAGCGCCGAGTTGGCTATAATCATCTCATATCCAACAAGCGCAAGTGGAATAATTGTTTTATTAAAAACAATCAAGAAATATTGCTAGATCTTACTGATTTCGCTGTGCAAGAACAACCAGAAGACAATTTAATGGTCGCCATTTCTCGGCCATGGTATAATTGCTCATATACCATGGCCGCTAAGCCAATCAAATCCCTCGAATTGCATTATACAATGATTCAGTTTTTAATAATGAGATGTATACACTTGAAATGTTTAATAAGAAACCAAGTCCTGTTTTTTACTAGAATAGCTTGTTAACATTGGGTTAAAAACACAAAAGCAAACCAATCAAAAAATGTAAGAAAATGCGTTTTTATTAATACCCATGTGTCTAACAATCACTTTATAGTTGGGATGAAATGGCAAAGTATGACCTTCCAACAATGGTGAACTTTGTACTCAAGAAAACTGGACAGCCTTCACTGCACTATGCGGCCCATTCCCAGGGAAGCCTTATCGCTTTTGCAGAGTTGTCTAGAAACAAGGATTTAGCACAGAAAATAAAGGCTGTGTTTGCTCTTGGTCCAGTTGCATATTTAGGCCACTTGAAAAGCCCTCTGAAGTATTTAGCTGACTTAACTCCAGAACTTGAGGTAAGAAAGGTTTTTTTTGGAGGCAAGCATAGATTAAAAGATGTAATAATATGCTAATGTACCAGATTCATAAAAGTCTTCAAGAGTGTCCCAGGTTTGTCATCTAGCTTTGAAGAAGCTCACAGTAGTATAGTAACGCAATTTATTTGATGTCAATAGTTAAAGCAGGGAGTGCTTGAGCAATCTCCCAAGCCAGAGGCTCGTGATAAAGTGCTTGACAATAATCCAGATGGGAAATGGGAAATGTTGGTTTTTGAGGAGAGGGGAAAACCAGAGTATCCGGAGAAAAGCTCTTGGAGCAAAGACAAGAACCCACAACAAACTCAACCCATATGTGACGCCAAGTCTGGGAATCAAACCCTAGCCGCATTGGTGGAAGGCGAGTGCTCTAGTCACTGCGCCATCCTTGCTCCCCCCCCCCCTCAAAAAAGGTAGGGATTTCACAAGCTTGAAGTTTGGATTCAGTGAGCCCTTCAAATGGTAATTTCTCAGGAAAATCTCAAATGGACACACAAAGGTTTACTCCTTATTATAACAGCTGTGTTTAAATTGTGTGGCGCACCCCTTCTCTGCCACTTATCTTAATTTTAAAGTTTTTTCCTGTCTTTATGTGTCCTTCAGAATATACATTTTTTAAATACTTTTTGAGCAACTATGTATCATTCAATTAAATGCAAAATTCAAAAGGAATTAATGTACTCAAAATAAAGCACCGGTATATCTTTGAGTTGAGTATGACACCCAGCATTTTATTTTTGTTTGTAGGTGTTTTTCAAGATATTTGGGGTTCGTGATTTCCTTCCGTCAAATGACATCTTGCACTGGATGGCTTCTCATATCTGTGGGCCCAGTGATCTGCGAGTGTTCTGTTCCAGTGTGATATTTCTAATATCTGGATTTGATGTCCCACAGCTTAACATGGTATGATAAAACACAAGAACTAAATAAACTACTTAATACCACAAGTTGCGGCCGGTTAGCATGACATTTTTAATCCTTAATAACCCCTTATATCAAAAAACAAATTCTCTTATCTTGTCCCCATACTTTTTGTATAAAAATACTGGGGAAAAGTTATTAAAATATCAAGAAAATTCACCTTGGGTGATCATATCCTTAATTCTCTTGACCTCAGGGATTGGATAAGCATTGATATAAGGAGGAGAAATTGGATGCTGATCACTGTCAGGGCTTAACCACTGTCTGCATGCTGTATTACATTATCTTGTTAAAATAAGAATCATAACTTTTTTTAATTGGTCATTTACATTGTATATTTCCTCAAATTCAGATCAGATCTCCATGAAACTTCATATTTTTGTTAAATTAAGTACCGTATGTCATTCCTGTGTGGACGGAGATAATAAACGGAAGTGTCATATTAATGACTGTGTATGAAGACTGCAATTCAGTCTACACTCATGTACAGATGCATGATTGAAACAAGATTAAATTATCATGTAACTGTAGTCTAGTTTGTTTAATCATGAGACAGTAAGATTACAGTTTGAGTTGGTTGACCAATAAATTTATTTATACCGTTAATGGGCAATTTCAGAAAATATCCATACCTAACAACGGACGGCTTCCATGTTTTAACCCCCCCTTGCCTTCTGAAATTCCAAAATGCATTACCCCCCCATGCCCTCAGAATTCCATAATCGTGAACCCCCCCTCCCCTTCAGAATTTCCGGTTTTTCTGGGAAGTACATTTTCGACTTTAGCAACGCCTATATGAACAAACGAACATGAATTTATGCCTCCTCAGGGCTGTGATCTGGCGGCGCTAGGCGACAAGCTTTACTCTTCAGCGACAAGAAAAACCTACCGCTAGTGGCCAGGCTCTGAAATTTTCTTTTTAAGTCCGAATTTGGCTATAATAATAAACACCATTTACGGCAGTTTTACTCCTCTTTGTTTTCTTGTGCCATTCAACTCCTTTAGGAAAAAAAGGAAACTAGAACAACGCATTGGATGAAAACAAAAATTATTTCTTTTCACCCCTTGTTTTATAAATTATTTATCCTTGTGACATTCATCACAGAATTTAGGGTAAATAGTGATTATCAACAATAATACTAAGCCTTAACATATTGGTGAAAAAAGAAAATTAACAAGGTTAGTTTATGCTTTCTGCGATTCACTAAGCAAGAACACATTCAAGTGCTACAATTCTACAAGCATTAATGGCATATACTGTTTAATTACTCAGACAAGACAATTTTTAAATTGTTTTATATACAGTTTCCTATTCATTATTGATGCTAAAATTAAGACTACGAACCAATAAGGGACTGGTTGTTCAAAAGCCAATTAACATTAATCCAAGATTAAAAGTCAACCAAGGCTTTCATCTTGCTTGGTCTAAATGTTTTTAAAGACTAGTTTTAAGCTTATGGTAAAGAAAAATCAAAGTCAAAACTGAGGGACAAATATCTTCTTGAAGAATCTTAATTGATTTAATGGCAGTTCAACTTGAATCAAAGTTTACATAACCAAGGATTAGCTTAATCAGGCTTTCAACAACTGCGCTTAGCTTGGAGAATTTTATTATAATCTTTTATCACCAAATAGTAAATGTGTTTATTATTAATTTTTAGACTCGCCTTCCCATCTATATCGCCCATACTCCTGCAGGGACTTCAGTCAAGAACATGGCACATTTTGCACAGGTATGCAATGTACACCACATTTGTAAATGATTGAAATAGTAATAATTATTGAAAAATAGCTGTTTCAAATCTTTTGTGGCATTCTATGCTTAGCCTACACACAAGTATACTCTTCTTTTTCTTCCTGTGATCCTGGAAGAAAAGACTTTCGTGGGAGGTCAGTTCAAGTGCATGCTGTACGTCTGACTTGAATGTACTTGTGCTATGTTCTGATGTGGCATGAAGGAGTTGCACTGAGTGTAAAAGTTTAAAAAAATAAACTAGAAATAATCAAAAGGTTAGGGAGAGCATTTGGTGATCTCAATTCCAGGCTCTTTGCCAAGTTGGTGATGATGTCTTTCGCCCCTGCAAAATCTGCGGGGGACACCAAATACGCGTCCAAGATCCATTCATTGATCAATCGTCTGTCCCATACAATCTTGACTCCAATCTGTATTAGGAGTGCATTCTTTAGAACGTCAAACACAATTATTAACAACCTTCCAAGTCATGACCGTTTTAGGCACCATGGGGATTGATGTTTAACCTTGGTGACCTGATAGTTGCCAAACTTGCTACCAAACATAAGCACTTACCCACGAGCTGGCTGCTGAAGAGAGCATTTCATTTGGAGGATTGATTAAGCAACTGCCTAACATGATGTAATACATTAGAACTAGATCATCTGTGGGCTGCCACGCTGTAGTCCTTAGTGGCTACCACATGGACGTCGCCATTAATTGCTGGCAAATCCTAAAAACCTGCTGTGATGAGCCCTGCATGCCCTCACACCCTTAGGGCTGTCTTTCATGATTTGAAAGCTGTTTATGGGGCAGACTCTGAATGAACAGTACTGACATTTTTTATCTGTTTTGCATTTTCCTTTAAAGATGTACAACTCCAAGAATTTCCAGATGTTTGACTATGGTAGCCCAGAAAAGAACAGACAACATTACGGCACTGTAAGTATTTATTAGAATCTTGGGTGGGAAAAAAAAGGTGGTTGGGTTTTCAATTAAGATCTTGTAGTCCGAGTATATTAAGCAACTGTTTCTTTGTTAAGTGTGTGCTTTCGTTCTTAGTGTTTTTTAGGAGACATATGTTAAGATTTCATTGCACACTCTGAGTCTGAAGAAAATGTCAAGAAAATGTGACAATTTTAATTGCCGCCACTTAATCATTTCTGAAAATGCAAAGAAAGCAGTTCAGTTCTGACCCCAGTAAAACTCACTTTAGTACTCTCATACTTTTGTATTTTTGAACTTCCAGGCATTTGAAAACTACACTCGACTCCTGATAACTCGAACCTTCAAGGGAAATTGAAAAAAATTCGAGTTATCGGGAGTTCGAGTTATCGAGGGTAAAATTATATAGGAAAATGACCTGAAGGGAAAGGAAAATTGGTTCGAGTTAGCGCGAGGTTCGAGTTAGCGACGCTTCGAGTTATCGGGAGTTGACTGTAGATTAAAACTCTTCTGAGTGTCTCTTAGATTGGCTTTCAAACCATTTCAAATTTTTGGAGAAATTATTCAAAGGAAAAGTTTATGAATCGCACCACTATGAATTTAATCTGCTGTCAGAGTACTAACTTATAAAGCTTTCCTGACCATATATATATATACCTTAAAATAATATCACTGCACCATTTTCTCGTTGCTTTTTATCCCTTTAAGCCCCGAAGGAAATGCCAAATTTTTCTAAATCGCTAACTATGAACCAGGGGACCACATGTGATATACCATTTGAAAGGTATTTTCTGGGGTATGCTATAAATCACACCAAAAGAAATGGAGGAGGTCACAGATTAAATTGACAAGTGCCCAAAATGAAAAAATTAAACGTTTAAAAATTTTCCTGTTCCTTGTACAGATTGGGTATGTCCCTAAACTATAGCACTATCGGGGCTTAAAGGGTTATAGGCGCCCTTTCCTAAAAAAGACGCACCCTAAAATCTCTGAAGGGGGCTAAATGGGTCCTCTGAAGCCACTTTCTAAAAAATAAACCCGGTTGCAGAAAGTAACCTTTGAACATTTTATGATTACACAGGATACTCCTCCAAAATACAATGCCTCTGCTGTTGATATACCTGTTGCACTTTACTGGGGAGGAAATGATTGGCTCGCAGATCCTGACGATGTTAAGATTTTAATGCAGTTGCTGCCCAAAAAGTGGTATGATAAATATTTGGAGGCGTGGGAACATTTGGACTTCATTTGGGGACTGGATGCTGCCCCACTTGTCTACGATGATGTTGTCAACAGGATTCTTCAAGTCGAAGCTGGATTAGGGTATCATTAACAGCAATGATGAGATGAATACTGGATTTTGAAATTGTGTAAACAAATGGTCCTACCGGGCCCGAAAAGTGTGTTTGGTGATACATGTTTCTCAACAAAAGTCAATTTTTATTAGCTTTCAATGCTTAATTTTAAAATCTTTATAATTTCGTGAAAACATTGGGCAAGGACCATGCCTGCAAATATACTTATCGGGCTCGGTAAGTTAGCGGAAATTTCGAGAAACGGGCCCTTGGGGAAGAAAAATTAAGAGCTTTTTACGATCATGAATGGATGTAAATTAATTTTTATAGTTAATTTTATTTGTACAGTTTGCAAGGAGTATAAGTTTTAAAGGGTGAGCACCACTGAATATCAGCCAGTTCATGGTACAAGAGACCAAGTTGTTAAAAAGGTTTGTACAATGGTATGTTAAGTTATGAAGCTTCTCAGCAAATTTTATCTGACTCTTAAATTGCAGTATCTAAAAGAGTAGAATTTTGGAATTCCGGCCTCAATAGAATAAGGCTTTGACGCTTAATCTTGAAATATTTTAAGCAAGAGGTAATGAGCCCACTGGACCACCTTTTTCGCGACACGGTGCCAGTGCTTTTAGAAACTATCTAAGTCGTCCCTCCAACTCGTCCTTGGTCTTCCTCGGTTCCTTGTGTGTCCCCGGGGCGTTCAGAACGTATGCGGGTTGTCCAACGGTTATCTAGACGCCTGTAAATTATCTGTAAATTAAGTTATCTAGACGCCTGCAAACGTATCTAGACGCCGGTAAATGCCACTTAGGAAAGGCATACCGAATATTCAACAGCCGCCATTACACATGCGACGTTGGCACGTTTTGATGACTTCTCATGACGTCAGACTGGCCCTCTCGGGAAACCGACTTTCGTTTAGACGATGTCTAAAAATAAATTGAGTGAAGTTCACATATTCCAGCCAACGCCCCTAGTTTCCCTCCCTCTCTGTCCCCTAATTTTCTCTTGCCTTGCCTTACCTCACCTCAGTTCCTGCTTTGTGATGGTCGAACGGATTTGTAAGTGCATGGGAGTTCATTGCAATAACTAGAAAGAGAGTTTGGTAAGCTGTCATTTCTTAAGGTTATTGTACACGAACAAGCTTTCCTTGGAAAGTTTTATTTAGTCGTATTCACGAGCAAAACGTTTCTCTGATAAGGAATTGCAGTCGTCTTGCCTACCAAATGTTTCGCGAACGGATATTTCGCCAACGTCGTAGGTCAGCTTGCTAATGAGTTCAGTGATCCCCAGTCGCAATGATAGTTTAAAGAACGAGGAAGGTTTTTGTTTTAGTAACTCGGCGTCTCTTTAGTCTTTAGTTAGTGTATTTGTAAGGTATTTGCTTTAGAGTTAGCTAACTAACCTAAGACGTTAGCGAACTAGCGGCTAGCGAAACAACTCGTAGGCGAAACGACCGGTTACCACAACTTCAAAAGTCAAGGGTTGTGGTTTCACACGCTAGTTTTGACTTTCGGTAAGGGAAAAGCTTACCACATTTTGTCCTGTCTTGTTTAGGAAAATTTGCTCATGTAAACGATTAGGTTTTAAGACTAGCTAGACGTTAAGCTAATTCTTTTAATATAATTGACTCAGCTTGTAGCGCGAAATTACTTAGTGACAAAACGTCTTTGGCTCGCGTTCAGGGGCTGTTCTCGTTTAGTGTCGTAATTCTGGGTATTTTTAAGGAAACGGAAAGCAACAATTTAGTTTTGTTAACAAATTTTATGTAGATAATCTACTTTTTGTCAGTTGCCGTTGTTGCTGTAAGAAATCTTTTTGATACGGCATCAGTAATGTATGTCGATTTTAATGGCTAAAATTTAAAAGATTTTTAATTAAATATAAATTTTAGCATGCAACTTGTTCAAAGTTTGTCCAAGCCCTATAAATTTCAAGACAGCGTAATTTTCGATGCGCATTCGTGTAGATGGAACATTTTCTGATAATTGAACTAATCCGTCATTGGCTCTTTTCTTCAATCGTCTGTTGTCGCCTTGACAACAAAAAAAAGGGAGCTTAAAGGGACTATGTCACCCCCGGCGCATGAGTGTGTTGATGAGAAGCACTTTGAAGTTATTGGCCCAACTTTTTCAAATGCCATCGGAGAGTTCAGGAAGCTGTTTTCGTCTCTTTGAATCGCGTTCATTTTCGGAAAATTAGCGGAAGTTTTATTTACAAATGTTCTTTATGGTAATGACAGAAGCTGTTTGTTGCGATATTTTTGAAAGCTTCTGCAAAGGGCGGAAAAGCAAAAATCCCGCGACGAGTTGTATGGAAATTAGTCTCAACCGGACTCCACTGCATATGCGTCCCAGCTGACATTACAAGTCCCTTAAAGAAACGACGACCGCGACGACAACGACAACACCGCAAAGCAAGGGTCAACATCAGGTTTACAGGGCCCGCGCAGCAAGGCGAACGAATAAGAAAGGCCAACTACGGGGCGGGGGGAGGGGCAGGGGGGAGATCCGGGGCCATGTTTCCCCGTGTAATTTTGATTTTAACTCCGCTCAAATGCCAAGAAATGCATTTTAAATTAATCAATGAATTCCTTAATTACTAAACTGTTACCTAATAGAAACTGATATATCTTTATTTTATCCGATCTTTAAATTCACCATCATACAATGATATCTCCTTTACTGACACCAACTCTAAAATAAACCAGGAATCCAAACGATTTAAACTTCCACTGCATTCAACACAACGATGTATAAACGGTGCATCAATCAGAATGAGAACAAAGCAAAAAAAAAAAATGAGGAAGTGGCTGATATTTACTGTGTATCAGATTCCTCAAAAATACCAAAATTTCTCTTTCTGTTATCATTAAGGTGGGCAGATTCGTTAGCAATATCTATAATAAAAAGTCTTTCTGTTCTTTCTTTATGACAGTTTAATATTACCAGGTTGCTAAATCGCTCTTTTGTCATTGTGGAGCGAAGCCATGTTTTCAATCTTCGCCGGGCAGTGGAAAACGATCTTTCACCAGATGCACTTGTTACCGGTTTTACCAATAAAAGTTTACATAATGAAATAACTTCGTTTATCATTTTTCTAGGGTAGGCAACTCTTTGTTTTTAACTACGATGTCCTCAAAACATAAAAAATCCCCCTCCTTCAGTAGCACTTTCAAAATTTTCAGCTGGGCTGTTAACATTCCCACATCGACATCATCGGCGTAAGATATTTCCATGAACTGTAGCTCACTGGAGTTATCCTGCGAGCTGAGGGCCTTAACTAAAAGGGACATCCATCTTTACATATGCAGCAAAGCTCGGTTGTTCAAAACGCTGCTCAATAGCATTGACGATTAAGTCAATATATTCAAAGTATATCTGCCTGTAATAGTCTTGTGTCGTCGGAGGATATGCCGGTTCTCCAGTACCAATTTCAATCCTAGGTGCGCGTGTTCTTCTTGGCAACACTGGTCCTGTCATGGAAGAGTAGTTTTTACTTTTCAGTATAACGGCATCATAAAATGATTTGAAGCTTGCATCGCTACGCATTTTCTGCAGGACCGCTTTGGTAAGATGCGCGACTCGTTTACCACTAATAGCTGACATCGATCCTTGTTTGCTGTAAGGTTTTCGATAAATTATCTGTGTGAGAAAACAGGTGCTGTCCCAAATTAGCCCAAAGAAGAAGTCGAAAGTGTTCATTTGCGCTTGGAACCCTATAATCCGTCCACGTATGTCGGATTGGAGTTTCTCATCAAGGGAAATCATCCACTCCTGAAGAAGAGCTGCGTAATTGTCCAGGATTCGCTGAAAACAGCACGCTCGCACTGTCCATCTGGTAGGACAAAGACCTATTATGCCCTTGGCTGCAGATTCCGGTTCTTAAAGGTTTTCTTTTATTTCTCCCAGTAGATTTCCCCGCTTTGATGAAATCTTTATGAGGGTGAAGACTTCTTTTGCAGTGTCCACAGTGTCTGGCAGCAACTCACATTTTTTTTGTAGTGTCCTTCAAACTTAGACTTAGGGAATGTCCATGATAGTGAATAGGATAAGCCTTCGATTGAAGGTCCTGGATTCTCTTCGCCACACCAGTCTGTGGCCGAGCATGTTGCTGGCTCCATCATGGCATTGTCCCCTACAATTCGCTAATGGTAACTGTAGTTTCAGTAACACATCTTTTACAGCTGAAACTATTGTCTCCGAAGAAATCCGAAGAAATCTTCATGGGCTTCTAACTGCTCGTCCACCCATCGAATGCAGATAATTATTCCTTGTTACTGATATCTGTGTGTTTGACACATATGATAGAGAAGAACCCACCACGAATTTCTGACACTAAATCACGGATGACATAATTTGCCATAATGGCAATAATTTCGTTTTAAATCTCGTGTGAGGTGTATTTATCTTCTTTCCTTTCTAACCATTTTAAAAGCAGAGGCCGGTCTTTTCCTCTTAGTTTTAACAACTGAATAAAGTTTGATTCATGATCAGTGTCACCCTCCATGGCCAGTCCTTGCCGGGCAAGATATCGTAAACATTCTATAACCTTGATGAAACAGATACGGTTAGACTCCACCGTCTTTTTCGTTGGACATTTCCAATACATTTCCGCAAGTTGTGGGAAAGTTCATTTGGTAGTCAATGGCCAATTTGTGGCAGTCAGATAGTTGATGCTCAAAGCCTTTTTCCAGTTTGAAAACCCTTCAGAAGTCAAGGTCCATGGATACCCATATTGACAAATATTGGTCCCTGGGTACCCATATTGGCCAATTTGGGTACCTAGGGACCCATACTGGCCAATATGGGTACCCAGGGACCAATATTTGTCAATATGGGTATCCATGGACCAATATTAGCCAATATGGGTGCTCAGGGACCAATAATAGCCAATATGGGTACCAATGGACCAATATTGGACCAAGAGACCAATGTTGGCCAATATTGGTGCCCAGGGACCAATATTGGCCAATATGGGTACGCAAGGACCCATATTGGCCAATATGGGTACCCAGGGACCAATATTGGCTAATATAAGTGCCCAGGGACCAATAGTGGCCAATACGAATAACCAAGGACCCATATTGGCCAATATGGGTGCTCAGGGACCGATATTGGCCAATATGGGTACCCAGGGACCAATATTTGTCAATATGGGTATCCATGGACCAATATTAGCCAATATGGGTGCCCAGGGACCAATATTGGCCAATATGAATAACCAAGGACCCATATTGGCCAATATGAGTGCCCAGGGACCCATATTGGCCAATATGGGTACTAATGGACCAATATTGGACCAAGAGACCAATGTTGGCCAATATTGGCGCCCAGGGGCCAATATGGGTCCCTGAGTATCTATATTGGCCAATATGGGTCCCTGGTTACCCATATTGGACAAAATGGGTCCCTGGGCACCCATATTGGCCGATATGGGTTCTTGGTTATCCATATGGGCCAATATGGGTCCCTGGGTACCCATATTGGCCAATATGAGTCCCTGGGCACCCCTATTGGCCAATATGGGTCCCTGGGCACCCTTATTGGCCAATATGGGTCCCTGGGTACCCATATTGACCAATATCGGTCCCTGGGTACCCATATTAACCAATATGGGTCCCTGGGCACCCTTATTGGCCAATATGGGTCCCTGAGTGCCTTTATTGGCCAATATGGGTCCTTGGATATCCATATTGGCCAATATTGGTCCCTGGGCACTTATATTGGCCAATATTGGTTCTTGGGTGCACATATTGGCGAATATGGGTCCGTGGATACCCATATTGGCCAATATGGGTCCCTGGGTACCCATATTGGCCAATATCGGTCCATGGGTACCTATATTGGCCAATATTGGTCCCTGGTTACCCATATTGGCCAATGTTGTTCCATGGGTACCTATATTGGCCAGTATTGGTTTCCTGGTACCCATATTGGCCAATATTGGTCTTTGCTTACCTATATTGGCCAATATTGGTGTATGGCCACTCGTATTGGCCAATAATTGTCTCTGGGTACCTATATTGGCCAATATTAGTTCATTTATACCTATATTGGCCAATAATAATCTATGCATACCCATATATGCCAGTATTGGTTCATGTGTGCCTATGATGGCCAATATTGGTCCATGGGTACCCATATTGTAGGGTCGACAATTGCCAGTATGGGTTACCATGGAGCAATGTTGGCTGATGTTGAGTGGGTACTCAGGTATATTAGTGACGGGTGGCTTGTTGCAAACTTACTAAAGGTGAATCCCCAAAACGTCCAACTTCCCAGTACTTAACAGAAAAGGGTTCATAATTTTCTGCATAAAGCCCAAGGTCATTACCAAAATGTTTTGTCCAAAAAATAGTTCGCCAGAAAAATTCTAACCACTGATAGTTTCTTATCGCTAACTTAAAAATCCCATTAAGGTCTTCGCGGCTCCCCGTCACTAATATCTCCGAGTACTCTTTCTTCCCAATCTTTTTTATTGTTATTAAAGCGCTAATTTTTCCTTGTATACTAGAGTGCTTTCCATTTGTCAGAACTGACCGGCTTGGCCAATCAGTTTGAAAATAGAACGAGAAATTTTGAAGAGTTAGCTCTAAAGATTCTTCGTAATGCCTATTTTGGAAATGGTTTTGAAGTAACTTGAAGGTCTAGCACCGGAGCTAGTTCTTGAAAATGATGTTTTTATTCAGCCGAATAACCAGTCTGGCCAGCCAGTTCGGACACATGGAAAGCGTCTCTAGTTTGCCATTCTTTCCTGTGACCCACTCCATAGTATATTCGTTCTTTTCAGTCTACGTGATGCACAACATCATGTTTTATCTCTGTTTCACTGTTCTGTCTGTTTTGTTGTCGTTTTTGTATGCCACAAGGAAAACTTAGTCACTGTTCACACGAGCAAAGAACATCCAATTAAAACTATCAACAAGAATTTGGCCATGCACCTGAATCAGCACAAGATCGAACAAAAACACACTTTTTATAGAAACTCTTAAAGGAAAACCTGCTGTTGTGCATCACGCTCGAGGTTGTCACATGAGATCTGCTGGCGATTCCTGTAGACAAACGAAGAGACCTGAGGCAGCCCACGGGCTGCAAGTTTCCAGTATGTTTTATTATTTAGAGGACCGTCCTTCTGTCCTCTTTGCAACTGAGGATCCATCCGGAAACACGTCATGTGCTGCGTTAATCGAGTCCACAGCAAACATCACACTGACTGCTCCCGCAGAGTTGGCTGTTAACACTTCACTGGGACGGTAGGACGCGAATCATGTAATTCCAGGATTTAAATGTTTTGGTAAATGTGGAGTGTCATTTACGTCTATCGGTGTGCCTGCCTGGTCTACAAGAAGGAAACTTGGAAGTGACGCCAAGCGAAATCCAAGAAAACCAAGAAAGTTAGCCTGCAATGTACATTATAACATACTCAAGATTAAACCTATAAATTTGGATAACAACAACAAGAACAAAAATACTTATCTTTCTTTGATATATTGAATCACGGAAGGCCGGTGGACGCGATGGATTCACTGGTAACTTTCAAGTTTGCGAATTGATCAGCACTCATCTTCGTTCACAAACCAAGATCTGAGTTAACCGTCAATCTGAATGAATAACTTTTCAAACTCGAATACTGCTAAATTTGAATATATCATATGCTAAAAACCCCATGTTTCGTGCATTCCAACTTGCCATGCAAGCTAGTTAGCCTTTTAATTAACGTCCAACAATTAGTGTGAACAAAGTTTGTCAAATGATTAGTAATAATTCGTCAACTTTTACAAAGGAAACTTATGGAATGACAGGTATGATTAGGGTTGATTGAAAAAAAGGAATAAAACAAAAGACGACAAGTGAACACAAAAAAAACGACTCCTTTGATAACAAAAAGGATGGTGTAATACGAATGTGCTTTTGTACGGACTTTTTCCCGCCACCCTGTTTTAATTAAAGTGGCGCTCAATGGATACTCGTTCCCTGAGCTCTTTCCTGACTCTGTCTTGGGGGTGATTTTGTGTAATGAGATTCCATGACACAAGATTTTTTACTGGCACTATAATTTGCGAATCGTACAGTATTCACTTTCGTTCAAAACAACACCTGAACGAAAGCCTTAACTACAACTGGGAAGAACGAATTACTTGTTAAGACCAAATGCTGCTTGATTTGAATGTGCCAGTAGTTTTTCACTTTTCTTGCATTTTAATTCCTACACGCCATGCCAACTTCTCCTTTTATTGGAACAGTCACAATGGTGTTTTAAGTTTGAATTGAACAAAAATATTCAACTGGTTGATATCCTCAGTATCAGGCTTTTCCTAGTTGATATTTCGGGACATAAATTTAAGAGACTCGTGAAATAGCGTATGATATGTGGTATCATTAACACAAACTATGGCAAGTGAAACTGGCCATAAAAAAATAAATACCTCTTTACTAACCTCGTTTTCTCGGACCGTACTGTAAGTTACGGACCGAGTTTTTTCCCGTTCATTTATAAATCAACGGGGAAAAACGAGGGTGTGTAACTTACAGTACAGACCGAGAAACGAGGTTAGTAAAAAAGTTATTACATTTTAGATAACCAGGCGCGCGGACTGAAGGAACAACTTTCAAATTTAGCGGGCAATACAGTGGAATACAGCCCGCAAAATTGACCAATCACACCGCGCGTACTAATTGAGAGATATAATAAATTAATAATAATAATAATAACTTTATTAACGTGTCAAGAAATGTAGCTAAGGGGAGAAGTCCCTTCTACTAATAAAAATGATCAAAACAGTAAGGATTGACTGGCCAAAACGTCTTCGGTGTAACTTGCTCCACAGCACTTATTTTGCTACCGGCTCACGTGTCCTTAGAATAACTACAAGTTCAACTTTCTGTACCGACCTGCGGACTCGTCCACACAGAGGGAAGGATATAAAATCCAAGCTAAATGATTTGCCTCTGAGTCAATTATAACTTAGTGGACGACGTCCAACACCAAATTCTAACACGCTCCCATTCGAAAACTCTCCTGATCTATCTTAAATGGGTTCTGTCGCCAAGGATTTTCAAGTCTTTTTAGCGGAAGGTAAATACCTCTTCTTATTTGCGAAATGCTTGTAGACATACCAAGTGATTTTCTCAAAGGGAGGACAAACCATTATCCGCTTTTAATCAACTTTCAAAACACAGGAGTAGGACTAAAGAAATTGGCCATTTAATTCTCAGTTTAAGTTGCAATCTCACCATCCGTGGCTAAAGGCACTTAAGTATACGTTTTAGTACACTGGTATTTTAACCGGTTTTGACAAACCAAACAAAATTTAATAAGATTTATTTTTAGCTTTCCATTGGTGTAAGAGTTTATTCGTTACAAATCTCACAAAACTAAATTGAAAACGACGCTTGGCTTGCAACCGGAGTCTCATCAGAAACCAGTCTGCAATCATTAAAACGATAGAGCCGTGTTTTTCGCCTCTTGTTTCTGTATTTTCAGAGCTGTAAAACTGAAAGGAAATGTGGTCAAAGTCTCAAACTAAGCCAAATACCGTGTTCCGACGAACCAAGTTTAACTCATCTCAGAACTGAATGCTGGACTGGAAAACTGATAAACGGTATAACAAAGTACGGAAGCCTGAATGGTTTAACAAGCCTTTCAATCTCCTTTGAAACTTCAACATGTGCCATTTTGCATACATGAAGAAGTGTTTTAACCTTGTGCCCTGATTTGAAATATGAGCCCTGGGGCCCGTTTCTCGAAAGTCCCGGTAACTTATCGTGCCCCATAATTAAGTGTCTTTGGTGATAAATGTTTCTTAACAGAAGTCAATTTTTGTTAGCTTTGAATAATAAATTTTAACATCTTATAATTCAGTTTAAAATATTGGCCAACTACCACGTCTGTAATCACTGTGTAATCGGTGAAGAAAACATTTAAAAATGTACTTATCGGGCCCGGTAAATTACCGGGACTTTCGAGAAATGGGCTCACCTGGATGGTTTGACGCTATAAAGGAATCATTCAAACTATTCAATAATAAACGTGAGTGTGCGGCCCGGTCATTATGTTATCATAATCAGTTTCCGGTATGAGTCGTCGAGAAGCGTCACGAAAGTTTGGCGAAACAACATCACGCTATCTTTGTGACTCAAACTATTCAATTAGATCAACCGTGACGGGAGTATACGTTTCCACCTGCACTTAGTCCTAAACATACACAAACTGATCCCGCGTAAACGCCCATAGGCGTCTTGTTTAATGCAATTAAACTTGCCTGAAGTCGTCTTCTTATGCGCCGAAAGAATGACTGGACTCCCACGTAGACGGACTTTGAGAAAGTCTAATTTAAATGAAAAAAGCTACTTTCCCACACTGTCAAATTACCCGAAACGAGCGACACCACAGGTACTTTGATCATGTTTGTTTATCATGTATCACCGGATTCCGGCATAATTTTCCACGCGAGCAATGATCCCTGCTAAAATACTCGGATTCCCTGTTTCTTTTACTTTCAAAAAAATCGACAAATGGTTTTGTATTAAAGGGGCACTGTCACGAAGATTTATCTTTGTTTTGGTCCAAACCGCCCAAATATTTGACAAGGTACCTTTCCACTAATATCAAATTGCATGATCAAGTCGCTGTTCCAGGCCTCTAACGACGCATGGCCTCGCTTTCAAACGTTTTGGCGGCCATCTTGAATCGACAAATCACGTGCCCATAAAACTGCGAAACATATTATGGTCCATAAAACTTATTACCATTTTCCTTCTACAATCTTGCTTCATTGTACGGCTAAGTGAACTCGTTTCCCGCCGTTAGACCTTTGGAACGTTTCTAGTAACTTACCTTTTTGACAACGCCAAAAGGTGCCTGACGTCTCAACTCATTATTAAATGGTGGCAAAAACACCGTCGGTTCTGTTATGTGAAACAAAGTAAATCGAGCGCATGTGGTCACGACAGTCAACAGCCATCTCCTGGAAATAGCAGCGGATTTCGTTGAATTGTGATCTTGGTTTTCTCCTGGAACGTTTATCGTAATCTGGGATTTCTAGTAGTTGTGTTTAAGAATATCATGGCACCTGTAACCAACTCAAAGCGTTGAAGCCGCCATCTTGGTTTACTGCTGCAATAGCACGAAGTTGTGACTAGGAAATTCTGTGGATGGGCTCCATCACATCTTTTTCTTCTTGCTACAGTTGTGGAATCTGATGCAAACATTTATATCGTGGCTATTTTGGTCTTTGTAAGGCCAGCTTTTTCCTGTGAGTGAGAGGAATAATAATATCGAGGGGACAAAATGTTTTGGAAATTCGATTTGCACCCCAGCTCTGCTATAGATACCCTGTTGACGAGGGAGGTACGTGAGGTTAAATTTTCCTTGCATAATTTCAAATAAATAAGCTTACAATGTATATCGCTCGATTGAAGATGATTTTCTTTACTAAACATTTTTTTGCTAAGTCTAACACGGAACTTCGTTTACTAGGATTGTACTTTAACCGACATATTGGACGAAGATGATGTGTTACAAGAAACGAAGTCACAAAATAGGAAGCTGGTCGACTTGTAAGTAGAAAGTCTATCTCGTCTTGGTATATTTGCTTATGTTATTTTTTTCATACCATTGCTGTTACATTAGACCGATTTTTTGTTATCGTGGTATTTCGTAAGGTCAAGGAGCTCTTTTATTTTAACAAAGAGTAGTCGTTTTTCGCTGCTCAAAATGGCGCCCAAACAGTCACACTTGCGTTTTTAAGTTGGAAGTG
This sequence comes from Pavona decussata, assembly GCF_977016875.1. Lineage (NCBI taxonomy): Eukaryota > Metazoa > Cnidaria > Anthozoa > Scleractinia > Agariciidae > Pavona > Pavona decussata. The sequence goes on along the minus strand of NW_028145528.1, from coordinate 2,929,072 downwards.
CAATTGTTCAGTAAGCTTACACGAAACGAAAATAAACCGTTGCCCCACGAAAACCATACCGTCGTTATGAGATTAACGCAATCGGGGGTGGTAAAAGGGAAATGAGAGTTAATTGTAAAAGTAAAGAGGGAATTTAAAAAGAGTGTGCTATATATAGGAAACCTAGCGTCTCTAAATATTATATTAAGATTAATGAGTCAGGAAATGTTAAGGAAATTTTATAACAACACAATCGTATCGAATTTATTACTTTCACATATTTTGTGCTTGGCTCATTGCTTTACACTTTCTCTACATGTAGTCTGTATTAGACATTTCACTGTTCTAATTTCTTATTTGACTTTTTTTTAAGTGATATTTTTACGTGTGAGAACAATAATATTTTTCTATGTTTTGTGCAGTGTCAAAGTTTTCATTTACTGAGTTTCCATATTGTATTTGATTTTCCTCTCTTTTGGAATATGGCTTATTCCCTTTAAGCACAGCCCTCTCAAAATGTTTACCGGTTGTAGTGAAGCCCAGAATAGTAGATAATTGGGCAGAAAAATTTTTTGGTCACTGGCATAGTTTGAGAGGGCTACATTGTAAACAAGACATTTACAATTTCCCATAGTCAATACAACCAGTTCCCTCAGTTGAATTTTGTTGTTTGAAAGAGTTCTTTTTGTCACTTTTTGTTAAATTCTCTGCAAAATATTAAACCTTCGTCATGTGAATAGGTAGGATTTTCAGCATTTTTGTTTTATTTCTATTTCACAGCAATATATTCAAAAGATGATTAATAATTATAATAATAAAAGAAATAATAATTGGTGGTAATGAATCAAATTCCAGTAAATTTTACAAATACTTGTACTCTGTGGTAAAAGATAATCTTGGTTTTAATTTTTTTGCTTTTCGGGTTTGTGAGTACCATAAGTCCACAGCGTATAGTTCAAAACTTGCTCATGTAAGTTTTGTAGAGCAACAGCTTATGTTGTTATCTGGCAAGACATTCACATTGCACTAGTGCAGTTTTGGGATCACTGCAGATCCAACACATACAGAGGTAGGCAAGAGCAGATACAATGTGAGCAGCAGGCCTCCATGGAAATCTTGTTGTGATTTCAAAACTGATTTGGTACAATGTGAACAGTGCTCAAAACAACTTACAAAAAACTGATCCTTGTGAAAATATTTTCTGCAAAAATATTAATTTTTCCCATAAAATAATTATTGACTGAATGACACTTAGTGAGTACCTTAGTAACTGTGATAATAAGCAACTTAAAGACAACCTGTCTATAGTAGAAGGCACTCAGTTCTTAAATATCTCAGTCATGAGTTTTGAATCTTCAATATCTACCGTATTTGTTCAATTAACTGTCCTGGGTGTTTATTGAATTTTGGGCCCATGACAGTGGGCGCTTATTCAAGGTGGGCTGTTTGATGCAAATAAGGACATTTTTAGAGAATAGCAAAACAAGGCATAACAAGTTTATTCTGCTTCAAAAGACAAAATAAAATACAAATGCTATTATAAAAAGTCACAAAAAGTGTAAAAGTTCATTGACTACCGTATCTAAAACCAATTTTGGAACACAACTGATGCTCCCCTTACTTCACGCTAGGCTAGTACATAAATGTTTTTTGTTGAGAGGGGGTGGGGTGGGGTGGGTGCTTATAAACTTTCTGGGCTCTCAGGGTGGGCACTTATTCAAGGTGGGTGCTTATTCGAAGGTGGGCGTTTAATTGAATAAATACGGTAAATAAAATAAGTTTTTTGTAACAGTAATATTTAAATATTCACTCTACCTTCATTTCAGTTTTCTCAGACCAGAGATCTTGGAGGAACTAGTAAACCTAGTTTTACAAGCACCAGATGAAAGCAAAGAGGATTGCTTGAAATACAAGTGAGTGTCTATCCGTTGATTTCCACTTATGTTACAATAAGTTTTAGGGTTGGTGGGAGCCTTGTAGCTTATGCTTTTAATATTAGTACCTATGACCATACCTCTTGTTCCAACCAACGAACCAAGTGGTGGACAGCAAGATGTGTGTTGCCATCTGCTGCAATGTTCAAGAGCCTTAAACATTGCTAACCCTCTATCAGGGAAAGAGAATTAGCATTTTATTAGCATTTTTCGGATATATTTTATTTGCGGTAATCCCGCAATGCCGCATTCTGGAATAAACCCTGGTAAAGGTGTTTTTTATTTCATCTTATCTTGACCTATCCTATCAGAAATGCCATGCCTTTGATGGTTGTGGCTTGTGTGTGACCCTTTAATCGGACAGCTGTGAGTGGAATCACTTCTCTGAAGTTTTGTTAGTCCATTGCCAGGTTCCAAGTTATTAGAGGGAGACAATGCAAAGCAAAGTTAATCTGCTTTAAGTATCTACAGTGCAGGCCAGAATTAAGCGAACCAAAACATACGCATAAAACGCGTCTGCTGTGGACACATGTACGCGTCTAAAAATCAGTCAGACGCATTAGTATGTATGAGCTAGCTCATTGTTTTCGTATTGTTGATCTTTCGTTGTTCTTTTGAATTGCCTGGGAAAAGCCTTTCAGAAGGGTTTGACAAAGTATGACTACACTTGCCGACTTTCTTGTAGAACCGGCTGAGTGCAAGAACAACTCCATGTTGTTGAGCGCAAAGAAGAAACTTAAAAAAAAAGCTTGCTGCGAGGCTTACTGTATTTTGCAAAACAAAACGAAATGATGAATAAATCTGTAGAATTGAAAATATCAAGACTACAACAGTCAGACTTCTGTGTGACAAGCTATTAAAAAGAGGAATAAAACGCCAGAAGTGTAGAGTTTCTAATTTAAAGATCTGTACTTTGCGAAACGAGCTCTGCATGGACCTTGAAAGGATTTAATGTGTTTGTTTATATTTCTAAATGCTATTCTTATTTGTTGCTTGCCGCAATGATGATTCGGTATGTAGTTCAAGAATCATACAGTATTTGTGGGTAAATCATATAGAATACCGTATTTACTCGAATAAGCGCCGCCCCCGAATAAGCGCCGCCCTCGAATAAGCACCGCACATGGAGCGGAATGGTTAATAAGCGCCGCACATGGAGCGGAATGGTTAATAAGCGCCGCACATGGAGCGGAATAGTTAATAAGTGCCGCCCTCGATTAAGCGCCGCAGCTCCGGTGCGGCGTTTATTTGAGTATTTCCATAAGATGATAAAAATACACTGTAATCACTGCAATGCGGTTCTAAGCCAGCAATGGGAATTTATTTTCATCAGTAGTGATGTTTTTCAGTTCGAAGTGAGTATATCTTGATGCTCTTTCATTCAGTTCTCTCTTCAAAATGTTCGCGTTCTTCAGTTCTTGCGTGAAGGCTGTAAACTTCGCCGGTACGGCAAGCCCAATCTCCCTCTTTCTCTTCCCTCTAACTGTTGCAGCAAGGAAATGTTTTGGCTTTGTGGTATGAGCCTTTTAATAAGGGCCGCCCTCAAATAAGCGCGGCCCTCAAATAAGCGCCGCACAGGAGACACGAAAGTTTTCACGTGCTAGTCAACCAAATTCCTGCACATGTATCAAGTTTCATTCGGTAACAACACGATGTACGAAGGTTCTTGGAGGGAAAACTGGACGCTTTTTTATTCAATCAACATGGGAGCCACAGTGCCTTTCCAATTATAGCCAACTTGCGCCGTTTTCACCCTTCGAAGAAACCTTGAAACGCTCTCTTTTGAGTCACAATGAGCGTGTGTAATTTTTAAAACAACTTTTAATGGGCATAACTAGAAACACTCAGCTATTCCATTCACGAGTTGGCGCACAGAGGGCTTTGATTTGGAACAAGTAGTATTCGAATAATTAGCTTAGATTTATCTTTTCTATAACATACGCTGAATACTCAATATTGGCTAGGAGTTGTTTTTAAAGTCACCGAAGCAGATGAGTTTCGAAATATGATAGCTGTCGCTGGCTGATTTCATAAAATGCTAATTTTGTGTTTGTCGTTAACCTGTTGAATTCTTTTGTTTTATTTGACAATACCACACCACAAAGAGAACTTACAACGATGAATAACAAAAGAAAAATGCGCACATTTAGACGCGTCTAAAAGTAAGCGCATACGCGTTTTTGCTGCGTATAAAATGCATCTGCGTAGTTCGCTTAATTCTGGCCTGCACTGTAGCAATACAGTTTGATAGCCACGAACATTACCCAAACCCTGCTTTTTTTATTCAGACATCTGGCTTTCTACCGTGCTTGCCAACTGACATGTACCAGTTTCATGTTGTGAGACCATTAATTTTGACAAGTTGTCAGTTTGCCTGCACCTGTAGTTAGTCAGGTATGAGAACTTAAACTTTTATCAGCCACAGTAGTGTTATGTCCTTCCGATGGATGCAGGTAATTCTACACTTACATCTCAGTAGCATGGCTGAGACATTAAGCAAGAAAGTCAGTATTGAGATGCTGTTTAGTGGATCTATTTCATAGTGTATACATTTTCATGCTCTGCATTATAGCTTACACAGAACTTGCTCTTTGTTGCAGACATCCCAACACAGCTTGTGAAGTGTTAACCGCTGATGTTTACGCCATCATTGATAAACTAACTAACAATGAGGTATTGCTGCATCAGAAAACCTGTGTTTATTACTGATGTTTTATGGTGCTCACTTGTGGATTTTGACTCTCATCCACTGTCCCAAACGTTTATGCTAGATCACTTAAATAGCAAATTTTATGGTTTAATCGATTGTGGGAAGGGGTAAAGCTGTTTCCTTTTGCTAGTATTTTGCATTTGTATTTGTTCAAAATAAAACTGAAATACAAGCAACTTTTCAATTGCATTAATTGTTGAAGATTTATTTATCAGTGATGTGAACTCACATCTGGTTTTGTTCTTTCCATTTCAGGATCTACTCAATAAAATCTGGTCATTTATGGAGTCTGAGCCTCCACTTAATCCCTTACTAGCAAGGTGAGAGCATCTTTAGAGCAGTTTTACTACACAGAAGCAGTCATCTTTCATAGCTTAATACAACTTCTTTCCCTAACATACATGACTTTTAACTTTCTCTTTTTAGTTTCTTCAGTAAAGTCATGGGAGTTCTTATAAGTAGGAAGACATCATTGGTAAGTAGAGCTCTTATAGCCAAACCTTCTTTTTATGAGGTCCTTATTACTAGTCTGACGATTGTTTTGGGATAGTAGTTAAGGAGTACCGCAAGTCAGTTGTGTTCCGGTTACTGTCAAGAGTCAATAAGGAATTGTAAGATGTTGCCCCTTTATGTTTTTTAGTCGGTTATTTCATTTTTTTTTTTTTTTTGGATTGGCAAGCATATGCCTTTTTAGGTTTTGAATCAGGATCCCTTTCATCTGCAGAAATGAGTAATATCTGCTTGGCACTACTGCAATCAATGACAGAACAGCTTTGTATTTTACTCTATAGTAGTCATTACTTGTCAGACTCATTTACGGTGGAGTAAAAATCCATGGCCGAGTCAGAATCTCCTGTCTTAATTGAAACGGGTTGTTTAATCATGATCATATAAAGAGGCCTTGTGGACAAGTAGTTAGCGTGTTAGAATAAGATCTGAAGCAGGGTTCTTGTTAAGATTTGTAAAAGGAGGTAATAATTTCACAATAGCAGGTGGATGCCATCTTGCTAAATATGTCTCACAGAGAATGGTGGGAGCGGGATGGTTGCGAGAAGAACGGAAACCAAACATGGTGGAGCTTGAAGTCAGGGTTGTTTTTGATGAAAGAAAATGCTCAAACCAAGAGCAATCTCTTTACAGGCGATGGATTTTCAACATAATATTATTTGCTAGATGTTTTTACATTATTTATGAAAAGGAAATTCTCAAAACAAGGGCAAGTTTTTTTCTAAATACTATGAATTTTGAAAGCGGTTTCGATAATTTTTCGGAAATATTTTTTCACAATAGCTGGTAACATTTATGTGAATAAACAGTAAAAATAACCGGTTACTGGCTCCTAACAAGAACCCTGCTGTCCCAGGGTCATTATATTCTCAAAGTCTTGTTAACTTAATGGTCCAGATATGTAAGTGTTTTTTCAGCATACAATTACAACACTTGAACGACTGATTTTACAACAACAAAAAACACAGTCCTGTTTCTCAAAAGCGACGCACTATGACCAGTGACATTTAGGATAGAGGAATTGCTTTTACTGTCTGGGAATATGTGTACATCATAAAATCATCGTTCAAATCCTTAACATTAACATATACTTTGACCCATTTCCCAGGCAGTTTTATAAGTTGTAATATTCAGGAATTTTTAACTGTATGGCTTATTAGTATTGTTTTACTATATTGATAGTGTCTTACTCCATTTGTATTAACTTTTGGTTGGTAATCCATTGTTTTTTACTTTAAGTTGTTAAATTATTATTTATTCTATGTTTTTGAAATTTGAAATTTATTTTTCTATTATTTTGTTTTTTAGATGTTAGAGTACTTGAAGAGTAAAGAAGATTTTGTAGATTTAATTATCAAACACCTTGGAACATCAGCTGTTATGGATTTACTTCTTCGGTTAATAACAAGTGTTGAATCACCCCAACTTCGGCAAGATCTGCTTGAGGTAGATTCTACGGTTTGTCATTTTGGTATTGTGTATTGATCGTCTGAATGTGCCATATCTTGTACATAATAGTCAGTCACTGCCTGGTCATTAGTCATTTGGAGTCACAAGTTGTTTGTTATAAGAGTGTACTCTTTTCTTCTAAATTTCCCTGTTTTTTTTTGTCTTTGATTCATTTGCAAACTATTTGACATTTTAGGGGCTAATGGCGGTGGACAGGTGTAAACTGCCCGTTCCTGTCCCTCTAAATTCGTTACTCCTGCCCATCTGCGGCAGCTCCAACTTTCTTGTTGCATTGTTTTTGTACAATGTATGGTGCCAAAAAATTGTTGAACCTGGGACTTTCATTAACTTTTGAGTTAGGTGGCGAAATGAACAAAATAACTCTCCTTAAGGGGTCTCAAATGTCAAAGTTTTTGAAGGAAAGTTTGAGGTTAAATTGGAATTAACAACCAGTATTTAGGGCTAAGGTTTTATAATCCATTTTCCTGTATTTGATACATGTGATTTCTATAAGAAAAGATCAAGTTTGACAGACAGAAACAACAATGTACAAGTTCTTTCCACTGTTTAGGGTGGCCCGTAAAATTAGTACATGTACATGTTGTGGTTAAGGTTTAAAATTTTTGTGGCATAATTTTCAAACCAGTTTAATTTTTTTCCTTTGTGCAGTATTCATTACCATAATCCAAGGTGAAGAGGAAAAAATCAAACTGGTTTGAAAATGTTTAACCCCCCCAAAAGTTTAAACCACAATATGTATGTCAAGCCATCATAGGGAGTCTTTTATGCTAGTCATCTGCACTGCTCGCTAGGGAAGATGTGACACAGCAACTTGTCAAGTCTAAGTGAATGTTTTCTTCATATTTCAGTGGTTAAATAATCAAAAGCTTGTGGAAAGTTTGGTGTCTCTCATAGATCCTGAAATTGATGAAGATGTAAGTGTATTAGCTTTAAGTATGTAATAATCATCCAGGTGAGTGTTACGATCCTCTGTAACTAGTTAAAGTGTGAGTTAATAAATATTGTTGTTGTTGTTGTTGTTGTTAGTGTAGTCCCGAGAAGTACTGTTTGAGGTGACATTGACTGACGTTTCGACAACCTGGGTGGAAGTCATCTGTCAGTGACACATGTTTAAACTAGAGTTTTGTCCCTCGCATATAAATACTTGTACATCTTTCCCATGTCTATCAATCAGTCATCAATGGACATACTTTTCTGAGTGTGCCCATATCACTGACTGATAAACACATATTTGTCATGTTTAATCACCAGGGCCCAATTTTTCAAGGCTCAGTTAAGTAGTCATCTTAAAAGTGAACTTTGATTCAATAAAGAATTCTGTCCCTAAGTTATGACTTAGACTTTTCGTTACCATTAGCTCAAAATCAACTTTTAAAAACGTTTTTAACAAGCCAGATGAAACCCTTGGCTAATTTTTGGGATTGGCTTTAATCGGCTTTCGAACAGCTCAGGCCAGGTTCAAAACATGGCATCACATTTCTCTCACTGGGCATAAACACTAATGTGGCTGAGAATCTGGACATTACTAAGGTGAAATATGTAGTTTTGCATTAACATACATCTTGTTTGTCTTTTCAGAGAAGTAGCAATGCTGCTCAAAGCCTGTGTGATGTAATTCGACTTAGCAGAGATCACATGTCACAACTTCAAGAAAGTGCTGACCAAGATCCATTACTAGATGCAGTTCAAAGGTTTGGCTCTTAGATTAAGAATGATCTTTAAATTAATTGATTGAGTTCAATCACTCCTTTAATTCTACTCTCCTCACTCCAAGTATTTTGACAGCTAAATTGTGGCTGTTCCTGGTCTTCTTGTTTTAGAGAAAACTGACAGTTGTTAGGTCTGATTATTAGCATGTTGCATAAGCTCATTGTAATGTCTTATTTTCATCACACACTATTTTATCGTGATGATCACCTTTAGGCACTGTAGTATATAGCATGTTGGTTGTGAGATAACATAACATAACATAACATAACATAACACAACACAACACAACACAACACAACATAACACAACACAACACAACACAACACAACAACATAGACAAGGAAAATAAAATCATGAAACAGCATCTTGAAAAGGAAAACAATAGGTTAGCCCTATGACATTTCCCTGACTAAAAATATTAAAAAGAAGGCCTTTGGTCTAACATAATATGTCATACATTCAAACCCTAGCCTCTGTTGCTGTGTTGTTTTCTCAGACAAGAAAACTTTGCACTGGTCAGTCTTACTCCACCCAGGTGTATGAGTAGGTATCAGTGACATACTGCTGGGAGTACCCCTGCAATGGAATAACATCCCATCTGGGATAGGGAGGGGGATAGCAGTACTTCCAACTGCTTTATTCTACAGAATCTAGACATGTGTGCTACCTGTGGCTTGCATGTATATGTAACTATCCCCTTTTGTTTTTGCACCCCTCACTGCCCTGTCAGTTATTCCCTGACATGTGCTTCATTCCAGAATTTCTATCTAGTTTCCTTGGACCTTTCCTCCCACTGTCTTTGGTGTGCCCCTCTTTCTTCACCCTTCTGGAGTCCTTGCAATTGTTTGGGTGATCCTCTCTGAGAATGCGTCTTCAATCACAGGAATGAATTAACCCAATAACGGCCACGTGTTTTCCACGAATAAAATTACTTCACAAATTAGCATATTGTTAATTATTAACCTAATGTGCAGAAAAAATTGACAACTTACTGGGTCAAAGAAACAGCCCTCCTTTGGTCTAGAATAGCTAGAATTTCTAATTGTCGAATAAAATACCCTAGCTGCGAATTAAAGATTACTCGAAAAACAAACCTGAAGGTAAACATTTCGAAAATTTCCATGAAATTTGATCCTCGCGCCACATGGCAGTAATTTGATCCGCTCTCGAGGAGACGTGTTTGTTTACGCAAGATTAGGCAGTCAATGAAAATAGAAAGAAAAGCAGGCAATAAAGCTTTTCTAAATGAAACATTTATTCAAATAAGTCTTTGTATTGGTCTTAGAAGAAAACGCGTATAATTTTTGCCGCGAGGCGACTGACTCACAAGCGATTTGAAGCAATTGCGAGTCAATTTTGAAGCGAATTTATCGACCTGTGCGGAGCACGTTTTTCAAAACTTTTGCAAAAACTGTTTGGAATACGAAGAATCGATCAATTAGAATAGTATTTCAGTACAAATTCACAATCAAACCTGTAATTCTTTGTGAGTTGTGTTGCGAGAAACACTTGAACATCACCAAGAAAGTCCATGGCGAAAACAATGATTTGAGATGTCCGCCAGCTCGTCGCCTCGGTAAAACTACAAATTTTCCTTGAAGCATAATTTCTCCGCCGTTAATGCTTGGATTTCCGCTGTTGAAACTGTCGAGTATTCCTTAAAAGTTCCTCTTTCGATTTACCCTTTCGAAAAGTTGTGTTTTCCTTCCGAAAACGCGAAATTGGCGTCTTGAATATTTAAGCCTAAAGCGCGCAGCCCGCCGTGATGGCTGAAATCCGATATTTTTCGGACGACAAAAACCTTTTTGTGTCTAGACTCCCCTAAGACCTAAAAATATAAGCGCAGTCGGTGGATTCTGATTGGTCAGTCTTTTCCAAAGACAATTAGAACAAAAAAGGACAAAATTATCCCTTCTAGGGGAGGTAGAAATCCTTGCGCGAGCCCGCGAGGATTCGCGGCCGGTTTTGGCCGGTTGGCCGTTATTGGGTTAAATAAAAATGCTTCTCTGCACCAGAAAAGGTTGATAACAAACCAGTCATTTGTAAAAGTCTTGAATTCTGTGCAATCTTGTCACCATAATTTCTGGTGATCAATCCATTATGTTAAACCAAAGAACATTATTTTGCCATCCGCGTAGGAGAGAAACAGTGTCAGAGTTGTTGGATCACATGCTGCATGATGCTCAACTTCATCCTGATGTAGCTCTGGTCAATGGAATCTCTGTGTTACTCACCCTTCTTGAAGTCAGGAAAGGAAGGTATGACTACTTTTGTTTAGAACTGCATCGCGCTTATGATTTGCCTTACAAACCAGTTTTCAAATACCATGGACAAACTCCCCTATTTTTTAGAGTGGAAGAGGGGAGTAATGTTTTTATGCTTGAATATTTTTTTTAATGCCTTAAAGCTCTCATCTAATTAGATCTGTTAAGTAAGCCATTAGTGTTATTATATTGCTTGTTCACTTGTGAACTGGTCTGAAGAGTTTGTCTGGAAGCTTTAGAGCCATTAAGCCTAGTTGTCCAGTGTACAAAAGTTTAACTAGTTGGATTGATTTATTGTCTGCTGGACAGATGAATTTATTCTTTTTCATTGTCATCATCATCTCATTAAGCAAGCTAATTGTATGAATTTATTTGTGTTTTGTTTTGTTGTGGATGTTTTTTTTCTGCAGAAGCTTTGAAGGAAATTTTTAGATACTTACTCACCCCTCTCCTCATCCCCCCCCCCCCCCCCAAAAAAAAAAGATGAAATGGTCTGCCCCTAACAATATGGCATATTTATTTGGTTGCTGATTTTGGTTTTCTCAAAACAATGTAAAAATGTAAAGGCTTGATTCCAGCAAGTTCTTTTAAAACACTTCAAATACGAATTTGAGAAAGTTCTTAAAAGAAATCCTCAAAAGAAATCCAAGTGTTGTAATAGCTAAGGGAAATCAAAGCCTAATACACAAGCTGTAGATTGAAAGGGGAAAGCAGGTTATAAAATAGTTAAACCTTTTACAACAACAGAATGAGAGATAGATGTTAATCAGTGGTTTTATTGTTTCAGCGGTGAGGGAGAAGAACCAATGACACCATTGGATGCTGAAAGACTGGCACAAGGTGTGAGAAACAAAAAAGGGCATTCTACATTAATATTTTAGTATTTTATCATCTACCGTTATACATAAGACTTGAGCTACTTCTATCATGAAAGTTTATACTAGCCAGTATCATAGCTGACAAAAAAATCATCTGTTCCAGGAAGACTGTACATCTTCATGCCACATTTGAATGACATTAGCCATGTCTTGTCATTAATTATTTTTTACAAATAAATTATTTAAATGTTTAGCCAGACTTTTGGGATTTTATTTTAGCAGAGGTTTTATTCCAAGGTCCACATGTTCATTACAGCAAAAAATGAGTAGTTCTGGCCATTGCAAACCACAGTCAGAATGTGAAACCCTCTGCTTTGAACCCAAAACTTTTGGCTGTTTTTTAAAAAACTTAAGCTTCAAGATCAAAAGAGTAACCGTAAGCCATCTGTTTTGCCGCCTTGTTCAATATGCCTTTGGACATGTATGTCTAGCAGTGTTTTTTATGCAAATTTCATGATGGAAAACCTTTATACTGATACAAGTTTCATGACGCTGAAGTGCCATTTGCTTTTTACATTTGACTGCTGTAAAATATTCCAAGAATCATTGAAAAAGGATTTATTTAATAAACCAGTGCGTGGTTCTTGTTGCAGGTGTTAGTGCTACATTAGCAGCTTTGACTCCAAGGCTCAAAGATTTCCACCAGCTTTTAGTAGATCCTCCACCAGTAAGTCATAACACATTCTTGTTTCCTTTGATATTGTTTTTGTTCTTAATTCTTCTGACTGTAGTATATTCATCCTGTTTTACATTTATGCCCCCATCAAAGCCTCTTTTTCACTACTGATGCAAGCACAAGCACAAGCATAAGAGTGCAGCCTTATTTAACAGTGAAAGCAGCTTCGCATAAGCATAAGCACATGCGCAAGTACAAGCACAAGATCAAAATGTTTCCTTTTCTTTTGCTTGTGCTTGTGCCACATTCGTTTCACTTCAAGTAAAGCTCTTTTGCTTGTGCCTGTGCTTGCATCGCCATTGAAAACCAGGCTTAACCAACTGCCTTGCATTGCCGACTGGTTAGCTCAGTTGGTAGAGTGCCGGACTACCGTGCGGGAGGTCGCGGGTTCAAACCCAGGCCGGACCACCACTCAGGGTCTTTAAATAACTGAGGAGAAAGTGCTGCCTTTGCTCTGACATCTGCAAATGGTTAGACTTTCTAGTCTTCTCGGATAAGGACGATAAACCGTAGGCCCCGTCTCACAAACCTTGTTTGTTAATAGATCTGTGGGACGTTAAAGAACCCACTCACTGTTCGCAAAGAATAGGGGACGTAGTTCCCGGTGTTGTGGTCTGGTCTTTGTGCGTATATCCCGGGTCCGCAGTAATTGGCCTTAGCTGTTGCGGTATCCCTGTCCATATTGAACAAAGCTAAATAAATAAATTGCTGATGGGTTCGTCGGAAATTTAAAATTTACGGAAATTTTTTCGTTTAACTTTTATTATTGCTGATGGGTGCCTGTGATAGCCAGGGCTTACACTGATGCTAGCCAACTTCCAATTCAACTACTGTATTTCCTTGAAAATGTGTTGCCCTTGATTAAGTGCTGTGTGTGAGAGGAAAAACAAAACGTTGCACCCCTCAACGACACTGCAGGTGCTTATGTGGAACAATTAAGTTATAGGGGGGTGCTTTTGTAGCAGTGTTACAGTTTAAACCAACCATGGAAATTACTTTATTCTCATGTTTCCATATTTTTCGTGTTTGAACACCCTTTCTTTGGCTCAATTGTTAACGTAACGTTTTATTGCTTATTCAATTTTATGAAAAACAAAGCACGTTGCGGGAAACGTAAAATTTAATGTCGACCACAGTTTCCTGTAACAAGCAAATTCAAATAGGCCTCAAAGAGTTACTGTTCTTCGTGTTTAAACAAATGACATTTGTTTGATAATTGTCAGTACTGTATGAACTCTTGTTTTCGTTAACGTTGTGGGCTATTTCATGTCTTTATACTTCGCACTTTATATGATTTGTAGTTATACGTAATAAAGTGAAGATTCTACCATGCCTGGTGTTTATTTCTGACGAACCTCTATTGAGTGGCCAACCTCTATTAAGCGGCCACTAAGCAATTCCTCGAGGGTGGTCGCGTTCGACACATGATGATTAAATACAAAGCTCTATTAAATCTTCCAAACCCTCTACAAATATATGGGAGTGGTGTAGGTCTTCAAAACCCAGTTTTGTTTTAAGCTAAAGACTGAAGCATACATGAGGGAGCCATGCAGGCTTGTCACTCTTTATTTACCCTTGTGTTACTGTATGTCTTGAGACATTTTGTTCATGTCACTCTTGAACCTTTCTGTAAGCCACCTGACAACGTTTTATTGTTTCTCCACAGATGAAGCCAATGTTGACGACGATAGGAACCTTAGACCCACCCCTTGGGAATGCTCGACTTCAAGCCTCTAAGCTGATCGCTGCTATATTAGCTACCAATAGTGATACAATAAATGCTGAGCTAGCTAACCTAGGAACTTTGCAAGTTTTATGGGTATGTAGCTAACGCTTAGTTGCAAGATGTATTCATTGTGCTATTGATGTCAGACCATTTTGAGAATTTTAGATTGATTAATGCGGTCTTGCTGTGCGTGTGTTCAACTTGGCTAACTTTGTAATCTCACTTGGAAAAACGACGACAGTGTGACATGTAATTCTCAGACTTTAAAGGATGAACTCAAGTTGTTTTAAACAAATTGTTGTGTTTCATTTGCAGGAGTTATTTTTCAAGTATTCATGGAATAATTTTCTCCACACTCAAGTGGAGAAGTGTATTACCACAGTTTTAAACAATCCCCCGACCGAGGAGGATGGGGAACAATGTACTCCTCTAGTTGATGTGGTAAGTTTGTTACTGATGTTTGCAATACACCAAACAGTAAATAAATTATTGTAACCCATCCTGGTTAGTGCTGATATAATTATGAAAGTCAATCAGCACAATTTGATCAGTCAATGCATTATCTGTCTCTGATTATAGTGTTAAATAAAAGAGAATGAATGACACCTGAGTATAATATTAATGGTTATTTCAAAACGTGATCTTTTTTTTTTTTCTGCCGAGAAATATTGCTGCAGGCTAATGACTTTTTGTTGCGAATTGTGAATTTTTAAACAACTCACATTTGGAATAATTCTTCAAAATTGAAATTACCAAAATCTTCCTGCCATTGTATGATGTTGGATTCCCATTCAAACTCTGTATTTTGTTCTGTTTCTCACTTTTTAGACGTTGTTCCAGGTACAGCATTGGTTGTGCTTGATTAACATACTTATCATTGCCCTTCGGCTGGAAATATAATTGGTTTTCCTGGAGGCTTATGTGTCATAAAGTTGTTATTATACAAGAGCATGAGTCGCCTGTGCTGTGGATTTCTCCAATGATTGGCCATTTAGGTGACACTGTAGCTGCAAGCTTGCTAACTATTCTTTTTTTTCTGTCTGTTGCGAACAGTTGTTTAAAGATTGTCAAATCATTCAAAGGATCCTTCAAGAGTGGGATGACCTTGAATCAGAGATGTAAGAACTTCTGTAATAATTATAATAATTATATCTCAGGTAGTACATGTGGCATGATTGGTCAATTTTGTGGGCTGTATTTCACTGTATGGTCTGCTAAATTAGAAAAGAGTTTCTTTTCCGAGCACCCAATTAACCTCAAAGATGTAATAAATATTTTACTAATCTTGTTTTCTTGGTTAGTACTGTAAGTTAGGGATCCTTGTTTTTTCCCGTTGATTTATGGCCCAAGCACAAAATAAGTCAATAGGAAAAAATTTGGTCCGTAACTTACCGTACGGACCTCGAACTTGGTTAGTAAGAGGTATATAGGCTTCAAATTTCTGCCACTTGTTGAAAAAAAACTTGTCATTATTGTTGATGCTTTATGCTTGTGAAAAATGTAATACTTTGACATGTTTTTGTCTGTGAACGGATAATTTAAATAAATGTTACAGTGGTGTTGGCTAATTTAATACTTTGCTGGTGCAGTTAACAGCCTAACTAATATGATTAACCTGACACATTTGAGAAAAGTGTCCTCTGTCAAGTACATTTTGTCTGTAATTACAAGACCACAAATTACCATTTGAAATAAACAGTCCCCCCCTACCCTTCAAAAAAAAAAAAAAAAAGAACAACAACATCAACAACAACAATTGGCTGTCAGAAATTGGAGACCATTTGACTAAGGCATGGTACTAGGCAAATTTAAGAGAAGTACAGGTTTCCTTCAAAATGCAAGGACTATAGAACCAAATTCCTTATCATTCAGCGCAAAGTAAAGGAACTTTTGGATTTTCTTTCCGCAAGGTGTGATGAGTGGCAGGGCAGTGATGTTTCAAAAAATATCCCATTGACTATTGTAACAACATTTTATTAATTTACCAAAATAAATTAATGAGACTCTTGCATTGTGTCTGCTTTAATTTATACAGAGGCCAAGGGAATCCCCAGAAGGGTTATATGGGTCATTTGACAAATGTTGCAAACAGTATTGTGCAGAGTTTAGAGAAAGGCAAAAACAAGGCTGCTCTTGAAACAATATTTACTGGTGAGTACTTCTTGTCATGACAAACCTGACTGTATAAAATTGTTGAATTTTTAGTTAACAGTATTATTTTTTCAGGCTTTCTTTTCACAACTGCTCAAGTTGTGTACTAACTGCGAGGATCTTTCTTCTATTTAATCTTTCATCTGCAGTTCAAAATTTATGTTTCATGTATTCATGTTCATTTGTTCATCCTTCACGGGTATATTACGAACTCACAATATGACCAGCTCCCAGTTGGCTTGATAGCTCAGTTGGTAGAGCACTGCACTGGCATTGCAGAGGTCATGGGTTTAAATCCCATTCAAGCCTGAATTGTTTTCAGGTTTTCTTTTAACAGCTTCTTAAGTTGCCTGCAAGGATATTTCTTCTATTTAATCTTTCATCCGCAGTTCAAAACATATGGCTCATGTATTCATAAATTTATTAGTAATTATTGAGTTGATAGGATTTTCTTTCTCTGAGTATGCCTGTGTCACTGGCTGAAAAATAGATCTCTCATTAATTCACCAGGCTAAAACAATAGCATCACATTTCTTTCGCAATTTTCAAGTTGTTAAACAAGGACCTGCAGAATAAAGGGATAGCTCCTCCACGTTTTTCATGCAATCAGTGCTTCAATGTCTTGTTAGTGATGGAGAAAAATGAATTTCCAATTTATTCTGTCAAATTGCATCTTGCCACATTGACTGTGTGATACTAACAACTTTGTGTCTACAGTACCATGGATTACCTGGTAGCTTGGCCAGACCAAGGTTCCTATTACAGTCAATCCACGTCACGAATGACTGGTATTTTTGAAATTTGAATAGAGTTTTGAAATTTACAATTTAGGCTAAGTAATCAATAAGTATAACAATCAGGTATATAATTCTTAAGAAAAAACAGCAAAGTAGGAAGAAAGATCAATTCCAGCTAACTAGTTGCATGGGATACTATGCAGTTACATGTATGAGTTGTTCCTATGGTAGAACTGTGGTTTGCGTATGAAAAATATGTTTGGCTTTCAGACTTACCAGAGAAAGTGCGTGAGAGGTGGAATGGATTTGTGACAGGCAAGTTAGCAGATGTCAATAAACAGAACTTGTCTGAACTGGTGAGTGAAATGTATACCATACACAGACAGTCACGCATGTTTGCAAGAACCTGAAAGTAATGAAATAAAAATAAATAAATAAATAAATAAATAAATCACTTTATTTAAGTGTCTAAGTATTTAGCGTTGTAGTGCTAATTTGGGACACTATAAATCAATGAAAGAAATATACAAACTGAACATGAATTTGTTAAAAATCGCAGCTGGTGGGAGGCAAACCAGTTGGCTATTTACAGAGCGTGGCCCTGCCGGGACTCAAACCCGGGGCCTCCGGATTACGAGTCCGGCGTTCTAACCACTAGGCCATGCCAAGATTCTAGAGATTCTAGGAAACAGTCATTACTTGTTTTCGTACAGTTGCGTTAAGCCCACGCTTCAACAGCATTTGCTGTTCTCCAGAACTTCATTTGCTTTATGGCATAACTCAGATGAAATTAGGAAAACTTAAAGTTATTTCTAAAATAAATGATACTAATTCCGTCATTCTTATAGAGTGCATTTCTGAAACTACCATCTGTAGCGCTAGTATAATGATTTTTGTGGCATTGTTTGGTTTCAGGTTGGTCATCATTTTCAATCTTCCTCGGATGACGAAGACGATTTTAAGCCAATTTCTTTCCTGCATACAGAGAGTTCACTTCAGCAGGTGTGAATTTAGCAACAGGGTGCAATGGTTGAGGTTATGCATCAACTTCTTTTGCTGGAAAAAAGGGGAGCTTACTTTACTTTCACTTGTTCACACTCAATTGTCAGTGACTGCCAAAGCTTCATCTTGTTTGTAAAATTAGCAACTGTAGTAAGATTTTCACTGTTGTAAAGTGACCAAAAAATATGTGCTTGATTGTGAGTTTATCTACTAGATTTCGTTTAGATAATTTGGAACTCGGCAAAATGGAATTAATTGAGGCATGGTCCACCTATAGTGCTTTTTAGATTGATCGGTTTTTGTTGTTTTGGCTCAGAGTTGTTGTGGTTTGTTATGAGTAAAAAACTATGATGATGGGAAAGATTTCTGTTGTTATCACAAAATGAAGTACAGAGCAGCATATTAAACAAGTAGAGTGAATCTGAGCTAAAACAACGTAAAGCAATCTAAAAACAACTTTTGGTTGGTTGTGCCCCAAGCCCTGGAATTGTCAAAGTCAAATTTGAACATTGTTTAAGTACCACTTTAAACTTGAGAGAGTCAAATTTGGCAACTGGTTTGGTTTTATTACAGAAAATTCTTATGTGTGACCTCAACCCGTACCCTGATAATGTAACCCTATAATTAGCAGACACTTATTACTGTAATAGTGGGCAATTGTCATAATTATTCCTGAAGATGTACTTTTCTTTCAATGTTCTTCATCTCTGAATTTTTGGAGTAATAATGTTGCATCAGCAACAAGCATACTTAAAAGAGACAGAAGCATGATAGGAATTTGGTAGACATATTCAAGACCTGTAACCAGAACTTTGTCCTACCAGTTTTGGACGCCCCAAATCAGGTTTATGGGTGGTTAAAAATATAATTTTTGGAGCCTCGCTGTGTAATGTTGTCATGATCAGTGTGGGACTTGTATTTTTCTTTTCAACCTAAAGGCATTTTCACGGTACCAGATGCAGCAAATAACAACAGAATTCATGGACACGTTTGGCCTTGATGAAGAAGAATTTCACGATCCTGACGACTCAATTACGTAAGAGTTTAGTGTTGTGGGTAATAAAAAAATAGATGTTGATTAGCCATCCACAAGGAAAAAAAACAAATCATTTAATACAGCAACAATGTTTCTTTGTACTCTTACCTTGTAATAATTCATGAATTAAATTAAGTTGCAATTAGAGTGCTGGCTGCCTAGAATAACCATGGGGGCTAGCAAATCCATGCAGCCAATTTTTCTATGTACATTAAATTATAATTAAGTTACAAGTTGGCAAGAAGGCCCAAACTCACACAGCAGACACACAGACTCAAACAGACACTCACAAAAGCATGACAAAATGGCCAAGAATTGGCCATTTAAAATTTAATGAAAATTGTTATTCAATTTTAAATGTGATACAACATTTAGAGTGCTGTTTGTTACTTTTTGTATTGTATTTATTACTTTGTTGTTATGTTACCATCTCGTCCTATTATGAATTGTACTAAGTAGCAAATGAATGATTGAATAAATAAATAAATAAATAAATAATTAATTAATTAATTAAATAAATAAATAAACAACTAATAACTAGAGCTTACTATAACAATTATTATGAATAAATAAAATTATACACAAGGTGAACAGCTCAAAGACTTTCTTCCTAATTTCTTGCTTTGTTTGTTGTTTTTACAGAGGACCCTTTGACAGAATTGGTGACATCAGCTTTTCAATAAATGCTCATGAAGATAATGTAAGTTTGGATTTGTCTCGTAGTACTTTTACTCCCAGTTCAAACCACACCTTCAGATGTCCTTACTGCAACACTTTCAGAAACATTGGGGGAGATTTAGTATTGTGTTTACTGTAAACAACAGATGTCAGTGTCACGTCTACATTTACTAAAAAGAATTAGTAAAATAATAGACAGGAATTTAGTAAATAAACAAGAATGAGGAAAAATAAATCTGACCTTTGATGCTGATGCGAAACTACTGAGATTCACGTTTGGAATGGAAAACAGTGTGCGACAAACATAGGATAATAATGGTCACATAGTCATTTTTGCCATTTTCTGTTTGCAACCTGGTTAAAAGCCCCGAGTGACTTCTGCTTGAGTCTTCTTCCAAATTGCCTTGTATTTACTTGTGAAACAAAAGGAGAATTTTACCTTGCATCAAAAATCAATTAGGGCCTTAATTCATACACTCTTCCCTTTAAATGTAACCCTAAAACTTTTTCTTTTTCGTTTACAGTATTCTTTAATCTTCGTTTTCGTTTTCTACACAGCCCAACTCAGCATTGTTTGAAGCCTGTTGTAATGAGAAAATTCAACAGTTTGATGATAGTGGCAGTGATGAGGAGGTAACAGCATGCAGTTTGCATAAATTATGCAGTTGAAACAAATCGTCGTAATTGACGGGTACCAGAAAATATTTGTACCATACCACAAACAACATCGTGGAATTTTGAGGGCAAGAAGGGTTGAGCATTGTGAAATTTCCAAAGGCAAGGATGATAAAGATATTCACACCACTCATCCTGGGGTACAAATATTTTCTGACATCACCCAGTAATTATTGTACTATCTGTGCAAGCCAATTTTGTAATGTCCAATCATATAGGGGAAACAGAAAGGACAAATTTCGTGCTAAGAAAGAAAGTTTTGATTAATCGCATCCACTGGCTACAGTGGAACCTCGTTTTTAAGGTATGGCAAGATACAGCAAAATCCTATCGTTAAATTGGGATGTCGTTGTAAATGAACTCCGGATTTCTAAACTGAACTTTTGCCAGGACACAGAATGTTGATCATTAAATCGGGAATATTGTTAGATTGATGATCGTAAAATCGGGGTTCCACTGTAGTAAGTAACCGGAAAGAGTAAGAATTCTGGTTTCCTTGCCTGCTAAAGGGTTCCAGTGAAAATTAAGTGGTTAATGATCAACTGAAGAAGGAAGGCAAAATAACTGCAGACAGGCTTATTTAAACTTTTGGTGCAGAACAAACTCAAGCTACTACAAGTTAGGTATAACTCATCTAGTCCATAGCAAATGAGTTATTCACTTAGTTCAGATTGTTTATATGCTAATTAAAAATACAAAACTGTGTGTTTTAGGATATTTGGGAAGAAAAGGAGCTGACATTTTCATCCATTGTTGAATCGAGGCAAAGGTTTGTGACATGCTCTGCATTAAAGTATCTTCACGGCTCTCACTGTTGCTGTTTACCTGTTCTCTTGAACAGCAATTATTGAGAAGCCGTATGCCTCTAAGTCACTGAAGGCAGTGTGTTTTTGTATGCTAATTATAGGAACCAAAACTTTGTAGCTTGTAAGCTTTGCGTTCTTAGACTGGTTATTTCACAGTACCCCACTTGATCATGCAAGTGTAGAACTTGGTTTCAGAGAATAGTCAGGAAAAACTATCAAAATGTTGAGAGTTAACAGTATGGACTAGCATTCTGGCTAGGATGACGCAATATAACATAATACATCTATTGTCAAACCCTCCATCACTGGACACCCTTGTTACAAGAGTCACCTGAAGTGTCGGTCACACACATGTAGATTGCTAGCGTAACAGTGGAGTGCATGACAACAAACCTACATAGCCCAGGTCCCAAGAGTCTCTTAAAGTCTCTCCGTGATAGAGCATCTTGACTAGGGTGTCTTCTTTGGAGAGGTGTAGCCTACAAGAGGAGGTGCAGATGTTTGATGTTGTTTGCCTTAAGCCATTATGGCTCCCAGAACTAGAATAATCTCATAACCTACACCTTCATTGCTGCCATCTACCTATCTCAGTCACTAGAGCAGCTGTTATCAAAAGCTGAGGGTTGTGGGTTCAAATTCCACTTGGGTCAAAATGTTTTCTTTTTCTTGTGTGGACCACATTTACTCATTAGGGCAATGGTCAAAGGGAAATGAAATGGTTTCCTTTCAGTACTTAAATTTATACAGAAGATTTGATTCCTCAGTTTAATCCGTGATTTACAATATTGTGTTTTATCAACTACAGCACCCTGTCCCCTGAGGGAGGAAGCGACAGTGACAGCAGTGATAGTGAAGATGATTTAGAGTCACCTGGTTGTAAAGCTCCTGATGCCCCATTTCAAACTGGCAACAGTCCTCACGGCTCACCAGTAAAACAAGCTGCCCCTTCTACGCCTGCTTCGGATAACAAAATGGATGTAGATCCAAGTGATGGTATGTATTCACAGTCAAATCACTTGTCTCAAGTTTTTCACCAGCATCTAGACTTCCCTGAAATTCTGTTGACTTTTTCCAAGTTCTAAAATTTTATGGAGGAACATGTTTTTAGAGAAATTCACGTTTCAAAACCAGGAGGGACTTATTATAGGAGCTTTTGTTGTGGTTTGAATTTAGGGGGCATATGTTTGGAAGGGCTTAGTTTTGGATTTTTTTCCTTACTTACATAGTACAAAGTGTTTTAGCTAGTCTAGTATAACATTGGTACGATTGTGTAACATTGTGTTTTCCAGCTTGGCCCATGGCATTTGAACCTGAGGAAGTAGCTGTAGATGAAGCAGTTTCTATGGATGCATCAGATGTGGGCTGGGGTGACACCCCGACAACAACAGCAGACACTGGATGGGCAACATTTGACAGTTTCACTGATATTAGAATGGCTCCAAGCAGGTTTGTTTTTCCTAGCATACAGTGAGAGTCAGCCTGTTATTACAAGAAAGTTTATGACAAGCACAAAGTTTGTATTGAAACAGAAATAGAAAGCATCTCAACAAAGTGAATTGTATGCCAGAAAAACAAATAAAGCACTGGTGCCTAACAGTTATTCATTTTTGAGCATAATTTATAGCACACATAAGACTACTTATTTTTTAGTAAAAACTGTTTAACTGTTGAAGGATTTAGCACTGTAGCACTAATTGGGGACACTATAAATCAGTGAAATAAATATACAAACTGAACATAACGTATGTTAAATACCCCAACTGGTGAGTCCACTGGGAGGCAAACCAGTTGGCTTTTTACAAAGCGTGGCCTTGGATTTGAAAACAGGGCTACCGTGAAACAAATCCAAGTGTTCAGAACGGGTTTGAACCTGGGGCCTCCAGATTACAAGTCTGGTGTCCTAACCTTTAGGCCATGACGCCTCCCCAAATAGTTTGGGTTTTAGTGCCGAGTTTTCCCCACTTGTCTGTATTTTCTCTCGAAATAAATATTGTAATTGTAGCTACACATGCATCTCATGGTTTACACCTGTGGATGTTGTTATGCTCTCAAACCTGACTGGTATTGCCTGTTGTCTTTCTTAGTGAACCATCAGAAGATGCAGTGGATTTGCCTGTTGCCATGGAAACAGAGACGCCACTACCCAATTCACAAGCAGGGGCAGCCTATAGTGAGTAATAAGACTTTCTGATAACCATTCACCTTGTTTTGCTTTGACATGCCACCAAAAAATTGCAAAGGTGTTTTTAATGAAACACTTTGTATCATACAATTCTGGTCTGATAAGGAAGGATTTAACCTGTTAGTTGCCCACATACAGGGCTCCTAGCAACATTGCATTGATTCTTGATATACATCATAAGATGGCAAAATTGTTTTTCTGTATGTTTTGAGCTCCAATGGAATGCGTCTATTCCTGTAATTTCAAGAGGAGAATTTCAATGAAAATGTAGTTTGGCAATTTTCCAATCATACTGGAGGTAATTGACGCAACTTATCGATGTAAGGAGCTGCGAAAAGAGAGCATGAAAAATTTTCAGGCTTGAAAATTTGAACAGGATTCCAACCCACTATGTCTGTGGTACAGGTGCAGTGCTTTGCACGACAGAGCTATCTAATCAAGCCATACCACATACGGGAAGTCATACCACAAAACCCCTTGCATCGTGTGTTTCCTCCGTCGTTCTTCTACTACCTGACTTGACATGTTCTTTGTTTTCATGCAGTTGTCAAAGAAGATGCAAGCCCAGACAAGCAAGATGAATTAAGGTGTGCATTACATTCACCCTTCTTACTTCCAATTTGTTATTCCTGCAGCATTCACAATACAATTTGTATAGCCTTTGTGGCAGGCACTAGAACTGGGGAACGAAGAAATGAATCAGGCATGCGTGCGAAGTGAGGGATTAGCGTGGGGGAGAAGGAAAAGGAACGTTTGCCTGGCAGGCTAGTGTTACTATAGCCACTTGAAGTTTCTTCTAAGTTTTGACTACACTTTGGCACGCCTTCCTGAAGTACTTGTAGCATGTTTCAAGTTGAAATTAACCACACAGTTTGTCAAGTGGCTTCATAGATAAGTTACATCTGCCACATAACATTTCAATGTTGTGATCTGAATTGGTGAAAGGTGTTCGTGATACTATGTACTTTGCCAAGTTGGCTGGCTTCATTTCCTGTGTAGCTTTCAGCTTGTGCTGAGAGAAGTCAATGTGTATGTGTGTTGTTGTTGTTGTTGTTGTTTTTTTTTACTTATCATATTTCTTAGTTAATCAGTTTGTTTCTTGTCTTTGCCCAGCACCTAATCATAAAATTTTTGAATCCATTGCACAGAGCGCAAGGCTTGGTGTCCAGTGCAGACGATCTTGGTGTCAGTCGCGATCCAGGTGAAGACAGCAAGCCCACAGATCATACAAAACCCTCTCCAGCCCTGGACAGAGCAGCCTTGTACAGGTTAGTGATGCACAATGATCAATGCTGTTCCCGTTGCCAAGCGTTGAATAAGAACAGTGAGAAGGGGTTGGTTTTAAGGGCTCTCTTGCACTGAGACCTGTTGCGTCCTAAAAGGTTGCCCAAGTTAACAAGAAAACGGAGATTTTGTTGGGTCTGAATATTTGCGTTCGATGTCCAGTGTAGTAAGAAGGCACTCCTCAGTGATACAGGTTGGAGTCAAGATTTTATGGGACAATGTTGATTCAGTGGATGAATGGATCTTGGGACGCTTATCTGGCACCCCTCGCAGATTTTGCAGGGGCGGATAAGTGGATGACCTCATCACCAACTTGGCAAATGAAATAGAGCCTGGTGACATCAAACGCACTCCCAGATCTTTGATTGTTACTAGTTACAATTGTAATGAATTAATTGTAATTATTATTGTGAGCTGGTCGTTTTAAAAGTGCAGTGTTGTGATAGGTTTCCACCATATTCCATATTTGGACGCATGGAACATCTGGGCCGAGTTGTTCAAAGCCAGATTAAGCTAATCCTGGGTTAACGTTAACTTTGATTGGTGTTAAATTACTCAAGATTCAATGAAGGTTTTTCCAAAGGATTTTTGTCCCTTAGTTTTGATTGATCATTTCGCAAACAGAATGCACCAATTTGAACGACAACTTATATGGAAATGGAAACCTCCCTTAGAGTTTCCCTTAAAACTAGCTTAAAATAAGCCTACAAGAACAAGTAAGATAAAAACCTAAATAACTTTTTGTCGTGGATTAGTTTTAATCAGCTTTCAAAATTAATTTTTATTTAGGTGCGAGGGCCACTCTGCTGATAGTTCAGCGCCACTGGCGACAAATGATAGTGATGATGATATTTCAGATGATGAAACCACTGGCGTGACATGTGAAGAAGTTTTTTCCAGGTGAGATGGCCTGAAAAACTAATATATTTAAGGATGGTGCCTACTTTTGGTATTGTGCATATGTTTTGCGTGTCCCTGGATTGTTCAAGAAACCGGGTTTCTTTAAAAAGGGCGGTGACCACTACTGCAGAGGTATTTTGAAGGCTCTCAACTGGCTTGATCTGTATCAATGCAGGCATTATCATCGTTGTCTTAACAAGGGTAAAAATAGTGTCCTATCATCTAATTTAAATCTGACTTCATTGAAAGAGAAGCATAATAGGTTTTCATACTGTTAAGGACTGGAACAATTTAAGTAAAAATGTTCGGAATTGTGAATGTATGTTAGCATTTAAATCTACCTAGTTTTCGAGTTTATGAGTTACGCTATCAACGTTCTATACTTATTTGTTATTTTTGTTCATTTCTCGGTGATTGATTGATTGTTGTTAGTCATTTCAATTTTTTATTGTGATTAATATTCAACCCAGAACCTCCTTAAGCTTTCTAGTTAAATATTGGTTATTAAGAAGCGCGACTTATGTGAATTCTTTTGTTCATTGTTCAGGTTGACAGAAGAGGGAACAGCAGAAGGAGAAGACGCTCTGAAATGTGAAGTGTTGGTGAGTTAGTGTGATGAAGGACAGGGGTACAGTTTTGTGTCAAGCTCAATGAATCATATAACATTAACTGCAGGCAAAGTTACTCGACATTAAAATGGATCTTAAGGGAGCTCAATATTTCATTGCTTTAGTAAATCCCTATTGAGCATCCGCTTAATAACACTCTTTATTATATAGATACGAGTGTTTTACTGGAAAATATACCACTTGTAAAATTCTTACGAACTACATCCGTGACCCGAGTGGCGTATTTTCCATTTTCTCACTAGTGAGGATATGAGATGACGTCATTTCCCGCTTTTCACGGTTGTTCATGCAAACAGTCAATAAAAAATGGTGAGCGATAGATTTGTCTATATAATCTAAAGAAAATTACACGGTTGCTTGAAGATATGAGTTTTATTTTCTCATGTTAAAAACGATACTTTACCACTCGAAAATAAAATTCATATTTTCGCACTGCCGTGTACTATCCTCTATATCTCTTAACCCTCTTTTCTTTCGGGTTTGATGCACAGCCCTTGAACAATGTTCACGAGGACAAATTGGCAAATGCAAAGATGGACAATGGACCAGTGGAGTTCACCAAAGACGTGGCACATCAAGGGTTGTCAAAGAAGAGTAAACTGGATCAAGAGACACCTCGGTAAATGAGTTCACTGTTCAATTCTTTAGTCACACTATGCAGAACATTTACACACAATTTATATTATGAATAGAGGAAAGAAAGAATAAAGGAGTAACATTGAGCCTTCACTAGCAGGAGTGGCCAGATTTGAGGGCTGTTTAGAGAGCATTAAGATAATAAGATAATAAAATATAAAAAAACTGCATCACGGCAAAGTTCCTTTACCACTCAAGAGAGTGGTCATGTGGCAGGATTTTTATTCACATACTAAAGAATTTATTAGTTCCACGGCAAAGACGGTTTCTGATCCTGGAGATGCGCCACCCTGAGAAGTGTTCTTTGTAGGTAATGTTATGAACTGTGATTTTGGTATCTTCTTCTTCGACAAAAATGTATTTTGTTCGTGTTTCAGGTCTCCTTTGAAGGAGTTGGTAGAATCGCAGACAAGTCTAGTGAATGGTCCAGGCTAGATTGCCAAATTAGTGGCTCATTCGTTGTTTGTAACCTTGATAATTTTGTATGTTTATAGATGAAGGACTCTGTAAAATATTTTAATAATGGTTTGGTCTGCTGGAGGTGGATAACCTGTACGAGGCCGGCCATCTGGTTCAACAAGAGTAGAATGCTCGAAGCAGTGTATTCTAGGACGTCTTTGTACATGTGAAGAATTTCTTAATAGTCCCTGTATTTGACCAAAGAATGGGTGGGGGGAAGGGTTGGTGTCGATTTTTACCGTTGCATGAATAGGGCAAATCACGGTGGACTTGTCTTCTTTTTGATGAGAAATGTTTGGCGCAGTGGTTCACAAGATAAATAATGTTAATCTTATTCACACATGATCTTCCCATTACACATCTTACATTTGTCAGTGCATTACCAAGCCCGCAGATAGATGGGAATAAAGTTAGGTAGCCAAGCGAAATTTTTTGATTTAGGTTCATCATTTCCTTATCGCAAACAAACAAACAAACCGGACTCTTGTGATATTAAGTTCCACTTTGTTAGCGCAAACGACAGCAAGAGGCTATAATATTCAGTAATGAAAACAAACATTAACTTCTTAACAGCGAAGGAGCAATTCCTACGAATGCTACTTGAACAACTGTTCCATGTTTTTATTTTATTTTCATGTTAAAATAGAATGATAATGGTTGTGCCATAGATTTTTACCTGCCCATGAGGCACCGTGTTTCCACAGCCTTCGAAAAAGAATAAAACTACCAACTCTGATGTGTGCTTTTGGTTTTCATTTACAGAAACAAACCAGTGAAAAATGAGTTATCAGTTTTCACAGGCTTTGATTATCAGCTGTAGAGTGAACGTTAAGTTTGGATGTCCCCCCCCCCCTCCCCCCGCCCCCCAAAAAAGAAACAAGTACAGTGAGCCTCCTTGAGCTATGACAACTGTTCAGACCTCGTCAGGAAAGTATTTTATTACTGATTACTGCAATTTGAATGCCCAAGCCACAGCAATTACATCTGAAAAAATGCAGCAACCCGTATTACACAGTTTACCCAACTAGAAACAGTCCATATAAATACATTCAGCTTGTGTCGTGGGCGACAAAACAGTTGCTCTTGTAGGGACGTAACGATCCTTTTTGTTAGGGGGTAGTCTGTGTGCGGGGGTAGAGGGTGTCCTACGTATACCTGCAGCATTTTTGTTGTACGGTCCCTTGCTTATTGTTTGCTTGGAGGAACAAAACCCGCGAAATCGTAAGAAAGCCAGACGATTGACTTGGAGTACCGGTAACTGAAGTCCCGCTAAGTCGAACGTCCAAGGAATAAAATAGTTCGGGTTAGTAGGGTTGTTAATTATTTTCAAGTGAGGCGAGCGGCGGAGGTGCGAGGGTCTCTCTCGATCAAGTGTAAAATGACAGGTATTTTTTGAGCTTACAGTAATATTTCCGAGGTTTTGCATTTAATTATTATTAAGTTGATCACATATCTCGGCCTTAGGACACCAAACAGGTATCGCTAACTAACCGTATTAGTCTACCGATTTCGTGTGTAAAAGATGTTTTCAGTCGGATTTTCGTTCAAAGATATCATTTTCAATCCATCGTAAATTTTCAAGTTAGTCTTGTACCGACCAAATTATGTACTTTAAGTGACCTAACTCAGACGAAACGTTAGGTTCCGTCAGTAACGCCAGGTTTGTTTCATATGATAAATGAGCGGCTCAGGTTCAGGAATATCAATCCGTCCCACGATGAATGAGCAGCATCCCGTGGCCACTTAATCGCACCTCGTTTTTTGTGGAACAGTTCCACAATATAAGACGCCTTAGAGATGAAAATGAACGTTCACAACTGATACTTACCACGGGTGTAGTCAGAAGAATCAAAGTCAAATAACTTTATTTATCCACGGTATTCTCATCAGTTACACCAGGTACTACTTATAAAAAATACTAGTTACAAAATTCGTTATATAAACTATCTAAACCTTCACGAGAGCCGTGTTTCATTAAGAAATTACATTAAAAGAAGCCGCTGCAGCCAGCATGGAAAGATACTAGAGATCCTGCCTGCCGCA